>NC_135964.1:51952925-52252925 GCF_053455715.1 Rhinoraja longicauda | reverse complement strand
TACACACTCACATATATATATATGTATAAATAGTACTTTTTCCCATTTATGATATTGTTTGGGGTACTATGTTTACATATCCTGCATATATATGCGAATGCAGCGCCGGAGACCCGGGTTCAATCCCGGCTACGGGTGCTGTCTGTACGGAATTTGTACATTCTTCCTGTGACCACGTGGGTTTTCTCCGAGATCTTCGGTTTCATCCCACACTCCAAAGACGTACAGGTTTGTAGGTTAATTGGCTTGGTAAATGTAAAAATTGTTCTAAGTGGGTGTAGGATAGTGTTAAAGTGCGGGAATTGCTGGTCGGCGCGGACCCGGTGGGCCAAAAGGGCCTGTTTCCGCTTCCTTATGTTCTAAACCGGACGGCAGGTTAAGTTAAGAGTGAGTATCTGCTCTGAAGTGACCCTTGTACACTCCGCTCCCTCTCCACTGGCTGCAGTGGACCAGCTACACTAGTGCCTAATGCCACTGGCTGGAGTACAGGAGATGTCTCAGCTTGGCCAGAATCACATCCCAACAGATCGGCTGGCAGGACATGGGGTATCTGGAGCCAAACTCCCACCATCCTCTCTTAAAACCCAGTACCATTATTGCAGTGGGCGTTGCCAGAGCCTATTCCCATCCAGTGTTCGTCCCCTGGCACCATGTCCCCAGCCAGTGCCCACTCTCAGTTCACCAGCCAATACTCAACCCCTGACCCCATCGTCCCACCCCATGCCTGACCCCTTACCTCATCACCCATTACAGTGCCCAACCTCTAACATCATGTGGACAACAGCCTGCCGAAGCAAAAGATTCCCTCTCAGGTTCAGTGCCAGAGTCAAGAGCACAAGAGGGAAAATATACAGTTAATAGCAATTGATGTTAATAGCACAAAATCCCTCCATCTTAAACAGCATTATGCACAGAGGGATTTTTGGGGCCCGACTCCATTGCTCCCCAAAAATGGCAAAACATGTAGAAAAAAGTGTGAAAGAAGACGTAAGGTATTCTTGTATTCATTGGTTGGGACACTGAGTACAAGAGTCAGGAAGTCATGCTGCAGCTTTATAGGACTTTAGTTGGGCCGCATCTGGAGTATTGTGTGCGGTTCCTGTCGCCCCATTGGAGGAAGGAAGTGGCGGCAACAGATTTGCCAGGATGCTGACTGATTAGAGGCTATTAACTACACTGTAAAGAGAGCTTGGACTGTTTATTCTCGTGCATCACAGGTTGTGGGGAGACTTGATAGGAGCATACAAAATTATGAGGCATAGATAGGATAGACAGTCACAACCTTTTTCCCAGGTTGGAATTGTAAAAGAGGACATAGCTTTAAGGTGAGAAGAGCAAAGTTGAAAGGAAATGTGTGGGGCAAGTGTTTAAAAAGAAAAGGGGTGGCGTGCCTGGAATGTGCTGCCAGTTGCAGATATAGTGGTATTTAAGAGGCTTTTGAATAGACATATGGATATTCAGGAAATGGAGGGATATAGAACACATGCAGATAGGTGAAATTACTTAAAATGGGCAATGTGTTTGGCACGGACATTGTGGGCTGCAAGGCCTGGTCCATGCTCTAAACTGCCCAGGACAGTGATTGAGATAGGGAGGCCGCGAGACTGAAAATCCCACACGGACCTTGGAGGTGAATGTTCTCACGAGGAGGAGAATCTATGTTGCCTGAGGCTGATGCTCATCCTATCATCAATGTTCCTGGATCCTGTTCTCCAGCCATTGTTCTGCTGGTGGGATCTTGCTGTGCAAGCAGCTCCAACGTGGCAGCAGTGCTCACACTGTCCGATACGCTGGGAAGTCTGGTGTCCCCTTCAACCTACTCGCACACTTCCGGGCTGCCAAGCACTTGAGAGTTCAAGGCTGGAAGGACTGATTAGTATTATCAGGGCCAGGGTAAACGAGTGCCCCAGGTGCCAGCTGGGGACGCCAAGCACAGCCAAAGCAGGCGGGGGCGAGCAGTAGGCAGGAGATGGAGCTGGGCGCTGGGCGCTGGACACAGCTCAACATCAGCAGCTTCGAGGGAGAGGTCCCCACTCCCAGCACAGTGCCAGAGACCACAACCGGGTCAGACCAGCGACATTCGCGCTTTGGGTAAGCAACTCCTGAAAGCTCGTTACTGGAGCACAACCCAGGCATGAGGGTGGAGTTGGCCAGAGATGACTGGAAAGAGACCCTAGCAGGGAAGACGGTGGAACAACAATGGCAGGTATTTCTGGGAATAATCCAGAAGGTGCAGGATCAGTTCATTCCAAAGAGGAAGAAAGATTCTAAGGGGAGTAAGAAGCGACCGTGGCTGACAAGGGAAGTCACGGACAGTATAAAAATAATAGAAAAGTATAACATAGCAAAGATGAGCGGGAAGCCAGAGGATTGGAACTCTTTTAAAGAGCATGAGAAGATAACTAAAAAGGGGAGAGAAGATGAGGTACGAAAGTAAGTTAGCCAAGAATATAAAGGAGGATAGTAAAAGCTTTTTTAGGTACATGAAGAGGAAAAAAATAGTTAAGCCAAATGTGGGTCCCTTGAAGACAGAAGCAGGTGAATTTATTATGGGGAACAAGGAAATGGCAGACAAGTTGAACAGGTACTTTGGATTTGTCTTCACTAAGGAAGACACAAACAATCTCCCAGATGTTCTAGTGGCCTGAGATCCTAGGGTGACGGAGGAACTGAAGGAAATTCACATCAGGCAGGAAATGGTGTTGGGTAGACTGATGGGACTGAAGGTTGATAAATCCCCGGGGCGTGATGGTCTGCATACCAGGGTACTTAAGGAAGTGGCTCTAGAAATCGTGGACACATTGGTGATCATTTTCCAATGTTCTATAGATTCAGGATCAGTTCCTGTGGATTGGAGGGTAGCTAATGTTATCTCACTTTTTAAGAAAGAAGGGAGAGAGAAAACAGGAAATTATAGACCAGTTAGCCTGACATCGGTGGTAGGGAAGATGCTGGAGTCATAAAAGAAGAAATTGCATTTTGTGTTTATTATATGCCTGACCTGCTGAGTTACTCCAGCATTTTGTGTTTATTATATACGCAGGCTCGGCGATCGTTTCGCTCAACACCTTCGCTCAGTCCGCCTTAACCAACCTGATATCCCGGTGGCTGAGCACTTCAACTCCCCCTCCCACTCCCAGTCTGACCTTTCTGTCATGGACCTCCTCCAGTGCCATAGTGAGGCCCACCGGAAATTGGAGGAACAGCACCTCATATTTCGCTTGGGCAACTTGCAGCCCAGCAGTATGAACATTAACTTCTCCAACTTTAGATAGTTCCTCTGTCCCTCTCTTTCCCTCCCCCTTCCCAGTTCTCCCTCTATCTTCCTGTCTCCACCTATATCCTTCCTTTATCCCGCCCCCCTGACATCAGTCTGAAGAAGGGTCTCGACCCAAAACGTCACCCATTCCTTCTCTCCTGAGATGCTGCCTGACCTACTGAGTTACTCCAGCATTTTGTGAATAAATACCTTCGATTTGTACCAACATCTGTTATTTTCCTATACTAAAGATGAAATTGTGGAACATTTGGATAGCAGTAACAGGATCGTTTCAAGTCAGCATGAATTTATGAAGGGGAAAATGCTTGACTAATCTTTTGGAATTTTTTGAGGATGTAACTAGGAAAATGGACAAGGGAGAGCCAGTGGATGTAGTGTACCCGAACTTTCCGAAAGCCTTCGATAAGGTCCCATATAGGAGATTAGTGGGCAAATTTAGAGCACATGGTATTGGGAGTAGGGTACTGACATGGATAGAAAATTGGTTGGCAGACAGGAAACAAGGAGTAGGGATAAATAGGTCCCTTTCAGAATGGCAGGCACTGACTCGTGGGGTACCGCAAGGCTCGGTGCTGGGACCACAACTATTTACAATAATATTAATGATTTAGATGAAGGGATTAAAAGTAACATTAGCAAATTTGCAGATGACACAAAGCTGGGTGGCAGTGTGAAGTGTGAGGAGGATGCTATGAGGATGCAGGGTGACTTGGACAGGTTGTGTGAGTGGGCAGATGCATGGCAGATGCAGTTTAATGTGGATAAATGTGAGGTTATCCAGTTTGGTGGTAAGTACAGAAGGCAGATTATTATTTGAATGGCGTCAAGTTAAGAAAAGGGGAAGTACAACGAGATCTGGGTGTCCTAGTTCATCAGTCACTGAAAGTAAGCATGCAGGTACAGCAGGCAGTGAAGAAAGCTAATGGAATGTTGGCCTTCATAACAAGAGGAGTTGAGTATAGGACCAAAGAGGTCCTTCTGCACTTATACAAGGCCCCAGTGAGACCACACTTGGAGTATTGTGTGCAGTTTTGGTCTCAAAATTTGAGGAAGGACATTCTTGCTATTGAGGGAGTGCAGCGAAGGTTCACGGCGCTAATTCCCGGAATGGCGGGACTGTCGTATGTTGAAAGACTGGAGCAACTGGGCTTGTATACTCTGGAATTTAGAAGCAGATCCAGTTACTGCCGATTCAATGTTCCAGCAGCCCTTGTCGGGGATTTGCAATCATTGAGATTGTAATCAAATGAAAGATGTCATTTCAGAACAAAACCTCAGGGGAAGGAGCACTGGGCCTAATACGCGAAGCAGACACTGACACACTGAGGCAAATTCTATTTATTTATTTAATACGGAGTGGTGGGTGCCTGGAACTCACTGCTGGGAATGGTGGCAAAGGCATAAACAATAGTAGCATAAGAGCTTTTAGATAGGGAAATGGCCACTCAGCGTATGTAGGGATATGGATCATATGCAGGCAGAGGAGGTATCACAAAATGCTAGAGTAACTCAGCAGGTCAGGCAACATCTAGGAGAGGGAATGGGTGACGTTTCGGGTCGAGACCCTTCTTCAGACTCAGACACCTTCGTTTTGTCACAGCATCTGCAGTTATATTTCTACATGCAGGCAGAGATTAGTTTAACTTGGCCTCATGTTTAGCACAGTTTATGTGGGTCAAAGGACCTCTTCCTGTGCTATACTGCTCCATGTTCACTCAAGAGTCAAAGAAACAGAGTTCAGCCAGTTGGAGCTACTGGCAGTTCACTGCCTGAAAGGACAGTGGTAGCTAATTCAATTATGGGTTTCAGAACAGAGATGGACATGGCTTGAAAGGAAGGAATCACGGGGCTCTGACAACACCTGAACTAGCACTGCAAGAAGCTGGCATGGGCTCAAAGGGCCAGCGGCTCCCTTCCATGCTTAAAAGTTGCACTACTGAAACGACTCTCTCCTTCCCTCAGGAAGAACTCTACCCAGGGACCTCCAATCGAGCAGACACCAACCGCCTGCCCTTCCTTCTGCACATCCCAAGCCCCCCCCCCCCTCCACCATGTCCTGACCCCCACGCGGTGCCCATCCTCCCACATGTCCGGAACTCAATATGGTGCCGTCCTCCCACACCCAACCCTGGTGCCCAGTCCAGTTACCTCAAAGTAGAGGGTAGCCTGGGCCCGGATGTCGGAGAGTTCCTCAGCTCCACATTTTTCACCTGCAAAGCTTGCGTCAGGCTGTGGACTCGGCCCTGGGCGTCGGAAGTGGCCTCCTCCAACCCTTCCTTCTCCTTCAGCTGCTTGTTCACAGCCTCCTTCAGACTTAGAAAACGCACACCTTCAGATTCAGGGACAGTTTCTTCCAAACTGTTATCAGGCTACTGAATCATCAGGGACATGCAGTTGCAGTGGCTGAGGTACCACAAACTACAGCAGCTCGCCAAGCAGTGCGGCGATGGTAAAGGCCAATCTGAAGGTGAACCCGGGAAGCGCCAGGTCAACATCACTGTTGCTTGTACAGGAAGGGACTGCAGATGCTGGTTTACACCGAACACAGATGCACAATGCTGGATGACTCAGCGGGACAGGCAGCATCTCTGGAGTGAAGCAAAGGCGGGGCAACGTTTCGGGTCGTGACTCTTCTTCAGACTTCGGTCCTAGAAGACAGACACAAAATGCTGGAGTAACTCAGCGGGGCAGGCAGCATCCCTGGAGAGAAGTAAATCGGTCACTTTTCGGTCGAGACCTTAATCAGTCTGAAGAAGGATCTCAACCCGTAATGTTGCCCATTCCTTTTCTCCAGAGATGCTGCCTGTCCCACTGAGTTACTCCAGCTTTTTGTATCTGTCTTCAGTTTAAACCAGCATCTGTAGTTCCTTCCTACACAGCACGCGCATTACTGTTGCTTGTATGTTGCGGGCCGCCATGGGGTGCACCAATTCTTCCACTAATCTTCTGCATCTCTCTTTTTAAACACAGGTCGATAAACTGTAAATTCGTACAAGAGTATTACAAAAATCATTGGAAAGACATCACTGATGTGCAGGTAGAAACGTGGGATATGATAAAGCAAAACGTGTTTTGGTTAATTATAAACAAACATTGTATGTATTGCTCTTAAAATTGCAAAGTGATCCGAGACGTTGCAAACAACCTTGTACGGTGTGCACCAGGAATGGAACAAGAAAATGGGCCCTCAAAGCTGTAACAAATAAGAATTTAATTGTCCCATCCTTGGTGCATTTAACAATTGTTGCCAATTCATATTCATTGCAGTACAACAATCCTCTCAACATTAGCAAGACCAAGGAGCTGAGGATTCATGAACTTGTTCTCATTGAGACTACAATGGTGAGAGTAAACACTTCACAGAGCTTTCCAAACTGTGTGACGCGACACATTAGTGTGTCGCCTGTAGTAAATAGGTGTGTCACGAACGTAAGGGGAAACTATGTGAAGTCGCAGTCCGTTTGTCTTTTGTGTTTTTTGTTGTTTTTTGTCTTAATTGAAGTGTTTAGATATAATGTAGTGTTTTTTGTGGTTGTGTACTATGTGTGGGGGGGGGGGGGAACTGGAAAATTGTCTCTTCGGAACGGGACCCGACCTTTTATCTTTTGGGCCGTGTCTCCGTTCCCGCTGCGGCCTACCATCGGCCAAACACCTGGAGCTGGCGGCCTCCAGCTGGGACTGCCTGGGCTCAGGTTCGCAGAGCCCGTGGAATGAACTCACCACCTGCGGCCGCGGGCCGCGTGGATATCGGAAGCTCGCAGGCCCCTGGGTGGGGGCCGACATCGGGAGCTCCGGCAGCGGCAGCGTCTTCGCCCGCCCCGAAACTTAAAGAAAACATCTGACTATAAAGTTATACCACACTTGACATTAGCAAGTATCATCAGTCTCATCTGGCTGTTCTAAGTGGGTGCAAAGCGTGATTGTTCTCTCACTTTATCATTACTGGAGTGCTGGTGCTGTTAATTTCATGTTTAGTTACTCTTAAAACTTCGTAATAAATTCGCACAGTTTTATTCATTAATTGCATTTGAATTACCCGTAAAATGGATAAGTTTCTAATTAAGAAAAGAAAAGCTGGTGAAGATGACGTTGACAATGAACAAAATGTAGCGGCTATAGAGGAAACTACTCAAGAATCAACTGTTGAACGGTCTGCATTAGTGGGTAAGAAGTGTACAGGAAAGATTTACAAGCCTCGTTTATACAATAAAGATTATATGAAACTGGGGTTCACATCTTCTAGTAATGAAAACAATCCTTGTCCCCAGTGTTTAGTTTGTGGGGATATACTTGCAAATGAAAGTATGGTACCAAACAAATTAAAGCGTCATTTTACCGCAAAACACAGTAATTTGTCAGAAAAATCAGTAGAATACTATTGGGCTTTCAAAATCTATAAAGAAGCAGTCTGCAACATTCACCAAGAGAATGAAGACATCAGAGAAAGCTCAAGAGGCAAGTTACTTGGTTGCTCAAATAATTGCCAAAAACAAGGAGCCACACACTATTGCTGAAACCACTATAAAGGAATCTTGCTGTGCTATTGTCTGAACAATGTTTGGGCCCGAATTTGAGATAGAAATTAATAAAATCCCTTTGGCAGATAACACGATTGGAAGACGTATTAAAGACATGTCTGATGACATTAAGCTGCAAATGAAGGACATTTTTCAAGACGATAATATGATGTTTACATTGCAATTAGACGAATCAACAGATGTTACTGGTTTTTATACGTTTCATTCATAATGACAGAATTATTGAGCAATTCTTGTGTTGTCACGAACTTTCAATGAGAACTAGAGGTGAAGACATATTTAAAACTTTAGATTGCTTCATGAAGGAAAATAATTTGCCATGGATAAATTGTGTAGGAATATGCACAGATGGCGCACCCTCAATGGTTGGTTCAACAAAAGGTCTTACAGCTTTAGCAAAGAAAGAGAATGGAAATATTATAACTACTCATTGCTTTTTACATCGCGAAGCACTAGTCGCGCAAACCATTGGAAATGAATTAAGAAAAGTTATGGACAAAGTGGTTCAAACGGTCAATTACATTAAAAGTAGACCTCTTAAATCAAGATTATTTGCTCTTATTTGTGAAGAAATGGGGGCAAAGTTTAAAAATCTTATACTACACACAGAGGTTCGGTGGCTCTCAAGAGGTCGAGTGTTTTGTCTTGTATATGAATTAAGGGAAATGATGCTTAAACTTTTTGAGGAAAATCAGCAAAATGAATTCTGCGATCTAATTCAAAACAAACTTTGTTGCACAAAATTGGCATATCTTGCTGACATATTTGAACATTTGAATAAAATAAACACCAGTATGCAAGGAAAAGGAGAAAATGTCTTAACGGCGGTAGATAAAATTTGTGCTATGAGAGACAAGATAGCAATTTGGAAAAGGAAAGTGAAAGAAGGAAATTTTGAAATGTTTTCCAAAACTGCTGAGTGCGAGCTAAAATGTGATATCAGCGCGCTAATTGTTGACCATTTAATATTGCTTGAAGAGAAAGTTCATCATTACTTCCCAAATGTTGAAATCAAAGATCAGAAGATTGGATCAGAAATCCATTTCTTTCAACTGCAACAATTAACTTTTCACTTATTGAAGCTGAAATAAAAAGTGATCGGAGTCTGTTAATGATGTATGAAGAGGATGACGTGGGACTTCCGGTTGAACGAGCCACGAGATGGCAGATTAGGGTAAGAGCTCCCGACATTTTGAGTTAATATTTACCCACTACAACTCGAATATTTCCAAAACATTTGTTGCAGTTTCGTAAATATTGTGGGTCAGGATTATGCCTAGAGGAAAGAGTAAAAAGTCGACGCGGATGGAGTTTTTCGATGGTGAGGGGGAAGGGGCTAGCCGAGCCTCCTCAGCTAGCAGTGCAAGGGAGGACGATGATAAGCAAATGCACCCAGATAAGGAACGAGAGAGAGCGGACCTCAGCCTCATATTGAGAGAGTTGAGAGAGTTTAGAAAGGACAATAGTGAGCAGCTGAACGGAATTCGGGAAGAAATTACTAAGACGAACACCGGAATCGGGGAGGCGGAAGAGAGGTTTGACGCGGCTGAAAACAGGCTACAGGTGGCAGAGGACGTGTTGACGGAGCTGCTGCAACTCCAAATATACCTAGATGCCAAATTGACGGATATAGAGAGCCGCTCCAGACATGAAAATATCCGAATTCATGGAGTTAAAGAGGGAGCAGAGGAGAACTCCCCGTCAATGGTGGATTTTGTGGAAAGTTTGTTGCGGGAAGGACTGGGGCTCCCGGCCGCCTTTGAACTACGGGTAGAGAGAGCGCACCGAGCTCTGATGTCGAAGCCGCCTGGGGATGCCCGACCTCGGTCCATGGTGGCCAAGTTGTCAAGTTACAGGATGAAAGAGGAGCTGATTAGACTGGCCTGGCAGAATAGAGGATTTCAATACCTCGAGAAGAGAGTTAACCTGGATCATGATTATGCGCCAGATGTGTTAAAAAAACAGAAGGAATACACCGAAGCGAAAAGAATCCTGAAGGAGAAGAAAATCAGATTTCAAACTCCATTTCCGGCCAAGCTAAGAGTTTTCTACCAGGAGGGAACAGTGGTATATGGATCGGCGGAGGAGGCGACGGAGGATATGGCGAAGAGGGGACTCCCGGTGTCGGTCATCAAACACCCGGAGTCCCTTTTGGAGCGGATCCAGCATCTCACTTAGTGTAGTGCCGGGAGACCGGGGAACCGGGAGAGAACGGTCAGGAAAGTGGATTTCAAGGAAAAGTTACAGGCTTTTAGACGCCAGGACTCGGGAAAATGACTGAACCGAAAGGTTCGAACGGCAGAGGTGACCAAAGGAAGCGGGTGAGTCGAGTTTTGATATTGGGGAGTTTCAGGACCCGTCTCCCATCGGAGGACAGACTTTAAGGCCTTGTTTTTACTCGTTATATTAAACGAGCATGGTATAGGCTATGAACACGGATATTACGTATATGTCGGGTGGACTCTTCTAACCGGGTAGCCGGATAGATGGACAGCTTTGGAACTGAAGAGCCACCGTTAGAAGACGGCCCTCTCCCACCTGTCAGGGGGAGAGGCAACACCTCAAAGCCCTCTCACCATCAGGGCTTTAATGGGGTCAAAATCAGGACCCCACAGTTGGAAGTCCGTTTATTTACTTTAGTGTCATTATTGTGTTTTTGTTCTGTAGTTGTTTTTTGGGGGCTGTTTCGTGCATGGATACTGGAGCTGGTATGGTTTATATACTTTTATTTCTTCTACTTATTGGACACTAAATGCAAGCAGTTAAAATAGTAACATAATGTGAATGGCCTTATCAATCCTATTAAGAGAAGCAAGATATTAACCAAAATAAAGAGAGATAGAGTCGAGGTGGCCTTTCTACAAAAAACACACCTGTCTGAAACAGAGCATGCTAAACTAAAACGACTGGGCTTTAAACATCAGTACTCCTCATCATATAGTGCTGGTCATAGGAGGGGGGTGGCAATATTAATCTCTAGCAATATAAGTTTTGATCCCACCTTTGAAAAGAGAGATCCAGAGGGGAGATATATCTTCATGAGAGGTAATTTAGGCGGCTCATTGGTTACTCTGTTAAATATTTACGCTCCTCCCAACTCGGATTGGAAATTTTTTAAACAAGTGTTTGATTTGATAATATCTGAAACCCAGGGAGTATTAATCTGTGGGGGGGATCTTAATGTTAGAGTAAATCCTAAACTGGACTCTTCAAATGTTCATATAGCTCAGCCGAAATTGATAAATAAAAAAATTAATTTGGCAATGAATGATATTGGATTAATTGATGTATGGAGAGAACTAAATTTGTCAAAACGAGACTACACATATTTTTCTAATCCACATTTGGCATATTCTCGGATTGATTATTTTCTTACCTTTGGAAAAGACCTTCATAGGGTTGTAAGCTGCGAGGTGGGGAGCATGGACCTTTCACTTCATAGTCCTGTGTTTTTAAAACGACTTCTTGATCGGTATCAAAGAGACACTTTATGGAGATTAAATACATATGTACTGACTCATATGAAAGAACAGATTAAGAACGATATTACAGAGTATCTGGAACTAAATGACAATGACAAAGTTTCACCTCTGATACTGTGGGATGCATGTAAAGCGGTGCTTCGGGGCAAGATAATAGGATACAGTGCTCACATAAAGAAAGCTAGACATGAAAAGTTAGAGCGGCTGCAAGTGGAACTGAAACAACTGGAACAAAACCATAAGGATACATATGATCAAAAAATCCGAGAACTACTTGTGAAGAAGAAGAATGAAATAAATGATATTTATACAAAAGATATAGAAAAAAAGTTGATTTTTGTAAAACAGAAATATTATGATGGGGGAGGAAAAGCCAGTAAATTATTAGCCTATAAACTAAAAAAACAACAGGCAGAGAATACAATTCATAAAATAAAACACCCTGTAACTAATTTTACACACTATAAATTGAAGGAAATACAAAATTGTTTTTATATATATTTCAAAAGATTATATTTACAACCTCAAATCAGTGGGGAGAAAATGGAGGATTTCTTTGAGATTCATTTGCCAAAATTGACCAGTGAACAGAGTAAGTCCCTTGTAGCTGAAATAACAGAGAAAGAAGTTAGGTCTGCTATAGTACATCTTAAACCAAATAAGGCCCCGGGCCTAGACGGGTTCCCTTCAGAATGGTATCGGGTAATGGTGGACTCATTGGTCCCTACGTTACAACGTACTTTCAATTGGGTTCTCAAAGAGAACGTAATACCCCCCTCCTGGAAGGAGGCAGTAATCTCATTGATTCCGAAAGAGGGAAAAGATAAATCTGTATGCAGTAATTTTAGGCCAGTGAGCGTACTCAACCAGGATCACAAAATTTTTACTCACATACTAGCCAAACGATTAGAGTGTTTGCTACTACAAATTATTAGCCTGGATCAGACAGGGTTTGTTCGAGGGAGACAAACCCAAGACAACATTAGAAGGACATTGCACATAATTGACCACATAACAAAATTTAACTTAGAAGCAGTCCTAGTGGGGTTAGATGCTGAAAAAGCTTTTGATTGTGTAAATTGGTCTTTTTTGCTTAGAGCTTTAGATAGATTTGGATTTCACAATACTTTTATTAAAATAATACAGGCTCTTTATGATAGCCCAAGTGCAAGAATTAAAATTAACGGAGTAGTTTCAAAACCATTTTTGCTAGAAAGAGGAACAAGACAGGGATGTCCAATCAGCCCCCTTTTATTTGCGGTTTTTATCGAACCTTTGAGTCAGTGGATTATCCAGAATAATAATATCAAAGGAATAGTAATGAAAGGAGGGGAACAAAAGATTTCCTTATTTGCCGATGACGTATTGGTGTATTTGTCAGACCCTGAACAGTCTTTGTTACAGTTATTTTATGTTTTGGAACAATATGGATCCTTCTCTGGCTATAAGTTAAATGTTATAAAAACACAAATTCTTAGTTTCAAATATAGCCCCTCAGTAAAAGTAAGGGAAAAGTTTAACTTGAGGTGGGATGCTGAATCCATGAGATATCTGGGAATAAACATTCCAATAGATCTGACTAAACTGCACTTGCTTAACTACCTCCCATTGAACAATAAGATCAGGGAAGACATTAGGAGGTGGGACCTAATACCTTATCTTAATTTTGGATCTCGTATTGAATCGGTCAAAATGGTTATGTTACCGAGGCTGTTGTATCTCTTTCAATCACTTCCACTAGATATATCAGACCAACAATTTCAAGAATGGGATAAACATATCTCGAGGTATATTTGGCAGGGACAAAGACCAAGAATCAGATACCAGGGGTTACAACTGACCAAAAATAAAGGTGGGGTTGCACTCCCGTGCTTGAAAGACTATTATGCAGCTGCTCAGCTGAGAACATTAATTTATTGGTGCAACCCCGACTATTGTGCTAGATGGAAGGAGATTGAGATTGCTATAACAGAGGAATTTCCGATTCAGGCTGCAATCGGAGATAAGGAGTTAACAAATAAGTTAATTAATTTGGGAAACTCATGGATTCGATTATCACTTAGGGTATGGAATAAGGTCGTTACCCAAAATCATCTGAGGGATGCTGTGAAGGTTTTGAGATGGTGCACGTTTGATCCAGATTTTGTACCAAAAAGACAGGACACTAGTTTTAAAAGATGGAGTTCTCAAGGTTTGACATCATATTGCACATTTTTACATAAGGGGTCTATGAACAGCTTTGAGAATCTGAAGAGGCAATTTGGTTTGAATAATGATGATTTCTATAGATACCTTCAAATTCGCCATTATATAGATCAAATACAAAAGGAATGTGCAGAGTAAAATGGGATAATATTTTGTAAATGTATTTATTGATGCTTACCATGGAGGCTCAAAACAGAAAACCATTTCTAAATTATACAAGGGTTTACGGCAGAGAAAAGGCAACTCACTGTATGTAAAACAGAAATGGGAAAGGGAAGGTAATCTGGTTCTAAAGGAAGAAACCTGGGAGAGCTTATGTGAGATACAATGGAAAACTTCAAGTTCAAATGTTTGGCGGGTGTTTTGCTGGAAAACCCTTATTAGGTTTTTTATTACACCAGTTCAAAAAAGGCATTACACAAATTCTTCTTCATGCTGGCGACAATGTGGGTGCCTTGAGGCAAACCATTTTCACATATTTTGGTCGTGTGTATCAGTGATCCCATTTTGGCAGGAGATTCATAAAGTTTTACAAAAAGTTTTTTATATGGATATTCCATTTAAATTTGAGTTTTTATATTTTGGTGCTTTACCAGTACAAAATGCTTCTATTAAAGATAAGTATCTTTTCCAGATCTTAAGTGCTGCCAGCAGGAAAGCTATTACTAGGAAGTGGTTGAAACCTGGAAAACCTAATGTGGATGACTGGATTAACATTGTATATGATATTTTTATAATGGAAAGGATAACTTTTGCTTTAAGATTGCAACAGGGAATATTTTTGAAAAGGTGGGAAAAATGGATGTTGTACATCATGCCCGTACGGCCATCATTCGTTTAAAGCGGATCTTTGTATCCTACTTCCGTGTCCTATCTCATTTTCCTTGATTTCATACCGCTCCAGAAGTAGTGATGAAATATTATAGAGGTATACCCCAAATGTTGGTTTTAGTTGTTTTTGTTTTTGTGTGTAGTTAAGTTTTGGATATGATCAAATGTCCAGTAAGTCATTACCCATCCTTGTAGTGCTTCCAATACCTGTGGTATGCTTTATTTTGGGATATGCAGTATTTGTTAACTAAGGAGGGTTTAAGGTGAATGAGAATGTGTATCATTGCGGAATGTATGGAACTGGAAAATCAAAATAAAAATAGAATTATTTAAAAAAAGAAGAGGATGACGTGGACAGCTTTTAGATTCGGGTTTCAAGAATGCATCCAAACATAGCTAAAAAAGCGTTAAACATTCTTCTGCAGTTTTCTACTACATACATTTGTGAAGTATCCTTTTCAACAATGAGAAACTTAGTCACTGAAACGTGGAAGCTTAAAAATTCTTGATGACGAAATGCGAGTGTCTTTATCTAATATTCCACCAAATATTCTAAAGCTGTATTCATCCCATCAAGCTCATATATCTTATTAAAATGGTAAGTTATTGGGGTTATTTAAAATTTTTATTTCTTGCACATATTTACATATAGTTACTCAGAAATAGGGCTCAGAAAAAATACGGCTGCCGTTTTTTTTTCAAAAAGCCGTAAAAACCCCATAAAAATAAAAATAAAGTTAAAAAAAATATTAAACCCTTCGAAACTTACAAATGAAAGTTTAAAAAAAAACATTTATTAAAAAAAATTATGAAACAGAAAGTTCAAAATAATTTTTTTAATGAAAAACTTAATAGAAAAAGATGATTAAATACAAAGCTGGACGATATCTATGCACATCGTTCGGTAGTTGATGCAATTTCAAAATTAGAAAATAATAATTTCTCAACTGTAGAACAAATAAAGATTCTTGAAACTGTGGAAAGTCAAATTTTTCCAAATAATGATTATAGTATAAAATTTTCAAGAATTTTACCCAGAAATCCAAATTTAAATTATTTTAGAAAATTTAACATTTTAAAATGTAGTAAAAATGAATGAATCTTTGCTTTTGTGCCATTGGTTTCAGCAGGTGTTGTGAGAAGTTTTTCAGTATATAAAGATTTACTTGCTGATGATAGGAAAGATTTATCACAAGAAAACCTTCAAAAATGTCTGTTCTTGCATTTTAATTCATTGATTGGTAATTAAAAAAATTGCCGAATTTTGTGCCGTAAAACCCCCTTTTTTTTTTGTTGTTTTGCCGGGTTTTTTTCCGAGCCCTACTCAGAAATGATAACAATCACATTAATCTTGTTAATGTATCTTATTATCTTACAAATCATATATTAAAAAATATATAAATGAAAGGTTTTCATGTGATATTTCGTGTCGCCACACATTTCGTTATTAAAATTTATTTATGTGTCCGTATATCTTATAAGGGGTTGGTTTAACCTCCGGTTTGCTAGTAAAATTGAATTACTGTGTCACAAAATGATGTATGCCTAAAAAGTGTGTCACAAACATGAAAAGTTTGGAAAGCTCTGGCCTAACACATTCATGCAATCACAAAGAAAGCCCATTAACATATACGGCTGGGTGACTATCCCTGTGGGGTGCTGGGGGAATGAGATGCTGATGTTCAGGTGAGTTGTTAAACTACAGTGGCATCTGCTCCGTTGGATGGACTTAGTGCTGTATAGTTTAGTTTTGTTCAGAGATGCAGCTCGGAAAGAGGCCCTTCGGCCCACCTAGTCCATGCCGACCATCAACACTATGACCATTACCTTCAACACTATCATTCGCACTGGGGGCGTTTTATAATTTTTACCGGAACCAATTAACTTACAAATCTGCACGGCTTTGGAATGTGGGAGGAAACCAGATCATCCGGAGGAAACCCATGTGGTCACCCAGAGAACATAAAAGCTCTGTGCAGTCAACAACCGTAGTTAGGATTGAACCCCGACGCTGTATATCAAAAATTTAAGACACTTGGACAGGTACATGGATAGGAAAGGTTTAGAGGGTTACTAAACCAAGTGGACCCGTTGGGCCCATTCCTCGTTGGGTTCCCATTGTGACGTAGGAAAATCGCGTTTTTTCTTAAAAGTAAATGGCTTTTTAAAAAAGATGAAATAAACCTCAATGAAAATCGCGATTTGTCTTTAAAATGGTGTTTTATTTCTGCAATGGTCCAGCACCCTTTATCTTATCTGTAACGGGTCAGTAGCAGTGGCAGGCTGAGTTAAAAAAAGGAAAAATCTTTCTTTATAATAAAGCGTTGCCTGTTATATTAAACGGCTTTAATATAAAGGGTTACTGTTTAAATTAAACGATTTTAATATAAAGCTGTGGCGCCAACTGGTGGTCAATCAAGCCACTTATTGATCGAACCCTTGCCATTAGAGCTGGAACAATCATGTGACTGGATTTTTTGGCGGGGTGTGGAGAGAGAAGACGTCAGTCGATTAGTGTGCTCCACAGCAGCAACAGGGACTGTAGGAGCCATTTTGCAGTTATTAGTTATTTTTGCTTATTAATATTATTACCTTGTATCCTGCTGTAGTCTGAACACTATAGAGTTAATGCAATGCTTACGTAGGGCCTGGGCGGAGCTAGAGTGCGGGCAGTTGGGTACGTGCTGGGAGAGTGTGTGTGAGCCAAGGAGGTGCTGACAGAGGGTCAGCCAGAGGCTCCACCAATAGATTATAAGCCAAGATGTAATCCCCTGTTTTATTAACAAGATGATTAATACAAACTATGTCGAAATTATATCTGGCAATTCATATCGATCGCATAGACTGTGGTAAGATATGGAATTTTACCTAGCAAATTAATAACCAGTCGATGACAAGAGATATGCCAATATGTTTATTGCACCTTCAAATAAAGAAGACTATCAAATGTCGAGGAGGATCTCTGTTATTATTTGTTCGAGTCATTACGCTTATCGCTCACCCAGTCTATGCAATTGGAAGCTTGGGAGCTAATTGATAGATGAGAAGCTGGCCGCTACATCGCGTAAAATTCCTTCTTAGCTGAAGCGATCAGCTTGAGTCCACTTCTTTGGAAAGTTCAGAGAACTTGCCTTCGCAAGAGACGAAGTGTGAGGTCATATCTGAACTGGAGTGATTCATCGTGAAATCTGCCTAAGCTGGAACGATTTATTGGAATTTACTGTTCGGAAAGTTCAGAAAGCTTATCTTCGCAAGAGACGAAGGCTACAAAGGTTTACTGACCTGGAAGAGATTTATTGCCAAAAGCTGAAGCATTATATATATATATATTTTTCATATTTCAGATATCTGTCTCTTAGAGTTATTTGTGGAGAATTAGCTCTTGGAAAGAGACTGTGGGAAAAAAACAGTGGAAATCGTAGTCTGCTTTAAATTGTTTTTTCTGTATGAGAAAACAAAGGCTGTTTTTGAATGATCAAGAGTTTGGAAAGTGGACAGCGTAGCAACGACCTTGGGAGTCACTGGTTACCAAGTCTTGTTTAAAAAAAACAAGTGATAAGGAGAAAAGAAAGCGCATCCGGCTTATGCAGAGGCCCAGGAGCGGTTGGAGCGGCTGTTGCAGCGTCCGGGCAGTAGGTTTAAAAACCGAGCGCGTGGCTTTGTTCTCAGAGGCCCAGGAACGGTTGGAGCGGCCACTCTGTAACGTTCCATCACACTTCAAAAGAAGTGGTCTGGAGGAAGCCGCTGATTGGTGGAATCGGACTAGAGGAAGCAGCTGATTGGGAGCAACCCCAGGTTTGTATTTCTGCTTTCTGTTCATACTTTTTAGTTAAGGGTTCAGTGAGTTAAGGGTTCAGTGAGTTAAGGGTTCAGTGAGTTAAGGATTCAGTGAGTTAAGGGTTCAGTGAGTTAAGGGTTCAGTGAGTTAAGGGTTCAGTGAGTTAAGGATTCAGTGAGTTAAGGGTTCAGTGAGTTAAGGGTTCAGTGAGTAAGGGTTCAGTGAGTTAAGGGTACAGTGCTTTTTAGTAAAGGTACAGTTTAAAGGATTAAGATTTTTAAAGTGGGAGTGAGTTGATTTAATTTGGGGGTAAGACATGTCAGTTGAGATCGGCCCCGTGGATTGCTCATCCTGCAACATGTGGGAGATCAGGGATATTGTCGGTGTCCCTGATGACTACGTGTGCAGGAAGTGTGTCCAGCTGCGGCTCCTGGCAGACTACATTGAACGGTTGGAGCTGCGGTTGGATTCATACTGGAGCATCCACGATGCTGAGAAGGTCGTGAATAGCACGTACAGTGAGTTGGCCACACCGCAGGTAAAAGTTGAGCGGACAGAAAGGGAACGGGTGGCCACTAGCCAGCGTAGCAGTAGGCAGGTAGTGCAGGAGTCCCCTGCGGTCATCTCCTTCCTAAACAGATATACCATTTTGGATAATGTTGGGGGACATGGTTCATCAGGGGAAGACAGCAGCAGCCAAGTTCATGGCACCGTGGGTGGCTCTGCGTCAAAGGAGGGGAGGAAAAAGAGTGGACGGGCTATAGTAATAGGGGATTCAATTGTAAGGGGAATAGATAGGCGTTTCTGCAGCCGCAAACGAGACTCCAGGATGGTATGTTGCCTCCCTGGTGCAAGGGTCAGGGATGTCTCTGAGCGGCTGCAGAACATTCTGGAGGGGGAGGGTGAACAGCCAGTTGTCGTGGTGCACATTGGCACCAACGATATAGGTAAAAAACGGGATGAGGTCCTACAAGGTGAATTTAGGGAGCTAGGAGATTAACTTAAAAGTAGGACCTCAAAGGTAATAATCTCTGGATTTCTACCAGTGCCACGTGCTAGTCAGAGTAGAAATAGGAAGATATTTCAGATGAATACGTGGCTTGAAAAATGGTGCAAGGGGGAGGGATTCAAATTTCTAGGACATTGGAACCAGTTCTGGGGGAGGTGGGACCAGTACAAACAGGACGGTCTGCACCTGAGCTGGAATGGAACCAATGTCCTTGGCGGAGTGTTTGCTAGTGCTGTCGGGGAGGATTTAAACTAATGTGGCGGGGGGATGGGATCATGAGCAGAGAGACAGAGGGGTGTAAAATTAGGGTAGAAGCAATAGGTAGCAAGGTGAAAAGTAAAAGTGGCAGGCAGACAAATCCAGGGCAAAAATCAAAAAGGGCCACTTTTCAACATAATTGTATAAGGGGTAAGAGTGTTGTAAAAACAAGCCTGAAGGCTTTGTGTCTCAATGCAAGGAGCATTCGTAATAAGGTGGATGAGTTGAATGTGCAGATAGTTATTAGTGAATATGATATAAATTAGTTGGGATTACGGAGACATGGCTCCAGGGTGACCAAGGCTGGGAGCTAAACATCCAGGGATATTGAATATTCAGGAGGGATAGACAGAAAGGAAAAGGAGGTGGGGTAGCGTTGCTGGTTAGAGAGGAGATTAACGCAATAGAAAGGAAGGACATTAGCTTGGAGGATGTGGAATCGATATGGGTAGAGCTGCGAAACATTAAGGGGCAGAAAACGTTAGTGGAAGTTGTGTACAGGCCACCTAACAGTAGTAGTAGAGTTGGGGATGGCATCAAACAGGAAATTAGAAATGCGTGCAACAAAGGTAAAACAGTTATAATGGGTGACTTCAATCTACATATAGATTGGGTGAATCAAATTGGCAGAGGTGCTGAGGAAGAGGATTTCTTGGAATCTATGCGGGATAGTTTTCTAAACCAACATGTACAGGAACCAATGAGAGAGCAGGCTATTCTAGACTGGGTATTGAGTAATAAGGGTTAGTTAGCAGTCTTGATGTGCTTGGCCCCTTGGGCAAGAGTGACCATAATATGGTTGAGTTCTTCATTAGGATGGAGAGTGACATAGTTAATTCAGAAACAACGGTTCTGAACTTAAAGAAAGGTAACTTTGAGGGTATGAGACGTGAATTGGCCAAGATAGACTGGCAATTGATTCTTAAAGGGTTGACGGTGGATATGCAATGGAAGGCATTTAAAGACCGCATGGATGAGCTACAACAATTGTTCATCCCAGTTTGGCAAAAGAATAAATCAGGGAAGGTAATGCATCCGTGGCTAACAAGGGAAATTAGGGATAGTATCAAAACAAAAGATGAAGCATACAAATTAGCAAGAAAAAGCAGCCTACCAGAGGACTGGGCGAAATTCAGAGTCAAGCAGAGGAGGACAAAGGGCTTAATTAGGAAAGGGAAAATAGATTATGAAACATAACTGGCAGGGAACATAAAAACTGACTGCAAAAGCTTTTATAGATATGTGAAGAGAAAAGATTAGTTAAAACAAATGTAGATCCCTTGCAGTCAGAAACAGGTGAATTGATCATGGGGAACAAGGACATGGCAGACCAATTGAATAACTACTTTAGTATAGTAAGACCTGAGTAATCTCCTGGACAAGTTTCGATCGCCTAGCTTGGGGTCGGAGAGGAATTTCCCAGATTTTTTCCCCAAATTGGCCTGGGTTTTTATCTGGTTTTTCGCCTCTCCCAGGAGATCACACGGTTCTTTTGGGTGGGAAGAAGGGCGATAGTGGGAAGGGGGTTGGGGTGGGATCAGCCATGATCGCATTGAATGGCGGAGCGGGCTCGAGGGGCCGGTTGACCTACTCCTTCTCCTATTTTCTTGTGTTCTTGTGTTCTGTCTTCACTAAGGAAGACATAAATAATCTGCCGGAAATAGCAGGGGACCGGGGGTCAAATGAGATGGAGGAACTGAGTGAAATTCAGGTTAGTCGGGAAGTGGTGTTAGGTAAATTGAATGGATTAAAGGCCGATAAATCCCCAGGGCCAGATAGGCTGCACCCCAGAGTGCTTAAGGAGGTAGCCCTAGAAATAATGGATGTATTAGTGATAATTTTTCAAAACTCTTTAGATTCTGGAGTAGTTCCTAAGGATTGGAGGGTAGCTAATGTAGCCCCACTTTTCAAAAAGGGAGGGAGAGAGAAAACGGGGAATTACAGACCAGTTAGTCTAACATCGGTAGTGGGGAAAATGCTAGAGTCAGTTATTAAAGATGGGATGGCAGCACATGGCCTACTCCTGCACCTATTTCGTATGTTTCTATGTTAACAAGCTCAGAATGTCTGAGATTAAATCTGATGTTCAGTCACAAGGTGGCGATAGTGGAACACGGCCTAATGTGGCCATTAAACTCACTCAAATTGGCAAAGACATGGCTTATGAAAGCAATGAGAAGCTGAAAAAACGTAAATATAAGATGGCTGTGAAGACCTTGGAAAACATCAATGACCTAATAAAATTAGGAAAGAGGACAGAGGTGGAGCTCAATCTGGATCAACGTAACCACCTCAAGGACGAAATCTACAGCATCTATGGAACATTGAGAAAGCTACAGTTTGCACCAGTAGACTAGGATAAGCAAGAGAAATGGATGCAGCAGGTAGTCGAACATTTTGATGAATTTATCCAAGGTGTTGTTGAATGGCTAAGCCAAGAAGGCCATGAAGCCGCACCCTCCAATGTTGAGGGCGCCTTATGCGAGGGTGGCGCTGAAGCAGACTCCATCAAACCTGGAGATAGTGCTTCAAATATTTCGACCTCTAAGTTGAGCATCAAATCTCGTGCATCTTCGACGCTTTCTGTTCGTAAGGAGGCTGAGGTGGAACTGTCTGTTCTTGTTGAACAAGCTGCATTCATGGAAAATAAGCACGAGATTGAGAAGCTAGAAGGCCAAGTGGAGGAAGAAAAGAGGCAAGAAGAACAGGGGAAAGAAGAAGAACAGAGGAGAAGACAATTAGATTACAAGAAGAGGAGTGATCAATTGAAAAGAGAGAAGGAACGATTGAAGTTGGAGTCTAAAATGGCAGCAGCCAAGACAAAACTCAGTGTACTTAGCGCCCCAAGATTAAGAAGCAGCTCGATAGTATCCGATAGGATGAGTTCTTATCCAGGACGAGGAGCTGCCCAAAGCCAGGTGCCAGTTGGACGGGAACCATCCGCGACTGAACCCTGGCCTGAATGGGAGCCACAGGTTGTTAGACCAAAGCAAACAACCTGGAGACCATTGGTTAAAGCTAGTGGTACGGCACACTTTACCCCACATCCTCATCAAGGAAGGACGACAGGGTTTCATGAACCGAGGGATGAGCAGGGACATGCTCGCACTAAATCCACGGAACGTCATGATGGAGACCAACATTATTTATGTGAGCTATTACGGAAGTAAAGTTTAGTGACCGAGCTTCTGGCTAAACAAAATCTTTCTTCTACCCTACCCTACCCTACCCAAGAGACATTCCTGTGTATGATGGTGATCCCTTGCAATATTAACCTTTTGTCAAGGCATTTGAGAGAGGAGTAGAAAGGAAGACTGACGATGAAAGTGATCGTTATCATTTTCTGGAACAATATACGAGAGGGCTAGCCAGAGAATTAGTTTGTAGCTGTCAACATTTGCATCCCGACCAGAGCTATAAGGAGGCAAGAAGATTGCTTAAAGAACATTTTGGCCATGAGCAGAAGATTGCCGCTGCTTATGTATCCAAAGCATTGGCCTGGCCAATCATGAAGCCAGGTGATATAAAGGCTTTACAAGCATTCTCATTATTCATTAAAGGTTGTTGCAATGCGATGCAGCAGCTTAAATACATGGATGAAATGAACGTTCACTCCAATATGATGACCATTCTTCGAAAGCTGCCTTACAAGCTCAGAGAAAAGTGGAGAGATTGGTCATATGAAATCCAAAGAACCGAGAAACATTCGCCTTCATTTCTGGACTTGGAAAACTTCATAAAGGTACAAGTGGAGATACTGACAGATCCACTTTATGGGAATATTGATGAGGCCAAAACACCAGCAGCTGCCAAAGGTCCTACATTCGGTAAATCAAGAGAGAAGTCGAGGACGACTAAAAGCAGTTTTCCTTTGGCTGCCGAACCCATGGAAGAACAGGCCCAAGGGAACCTGACAACTAACGGAGAGAAAGCTGACTCACCTATCGGCAAGCAGCAAGATCCTTGTCTGTTCTGCAACATAAGGGATCACACACTGGAGAAGTGTCGGCAGATCAAAAAGAAGGAACTAAAGGAGAGAAGAGAATTTATAAAAGACAATAGAATTTGTTTTGGATGTTTGAAAGAAGGTCATATGAGCAGAAATTGCAAGAATCGTTTGACTTGTGCTGTATGCAAAAGAGAGCATCCTGAGATACTTCATTTTGAACAGAAGGACAAACAAGGGAAATCTGAGCAACCAGCTAAGGAAAAGGCGAGCCAGGGTGACGCCACTCCTCTTTCTCCGATGTGTGGACATATCGGGGCCGGTGAAGAAACTTGCATCTTCTCGATCGTACCAGTGCAAGTGAAGAGCTACAATGGGAGCATGGTGTTGCAAACGTACGCTTTCTTGGATGGTGGAAGTTCAGTTACTTTCTGCACCGAAAGCCTGGTAAGGCTGAAAGTCTCAGGACAAAGGAAGACGTTTACCCTGCATACCATGAATCAAGAGAAGTCTATAACCAGTTGTGTTATTTCTGGTTTGGAAATATCTGGTCTGGACAGCAATGATTTTGTTCAACTACCAGACATGCTTACCAGTAAGACCATTCCTGTTTCACGGTTAAGCATTCCTAGACAGGAAGACCTGGAGCAATGGCCTTATTTGAAGAATATCAAGATAACTGAAATAGACTCTGGTATTGACTTACTCATCGGAGCTAATACTTCCAAGGTATTGGAACCTTGGGAAGTGGTCTACAGCAAAGAGGATGGACCATTCGCCATGAAAACCTTGTTGGGATGGGTTATTTGTGGTCTAAATAGAGAGGACCATGACAACAGCATTGGAAAAGGCTTTCCTACAGCAGTTGTTAATCGAATATCCGTTGTTAATCTGGAAGAACTTCTGATCAAACCATACAACCATGACTTCAATGAAGAATCCAGCAAGGACAAGGAAGAAATGTCGAGAGAAGAGGTAAAGTTCATGGATATTATGAATCGTTCGGCAAGGATGACAGTTGGACATTATTGTCTGGATGACAGATGGACATTATTGACTTTCAAGCAGGAGAATACCAGCATGCCGAACAATCGGTGCATTGCAGAGCAGCGTATCCAGAGCTTGAAACGCAAGTTTAATAAGGATGAAAGGTTTTGCAGTGAATACACATCTTTCCTGACGGAAATGATCAATCGTGATTATGCTGAAAGGGTACCAATGGACCAGCTGAACCGTAATGATGGGAAACTCTGGTACATCACTCATCACGGGGTGTGTCACTCGAAGAAAGGAACCATAAGAGTGGTCTTTGACTGTGTGGCAGTCTTTAAGGGGACATCACATAACTGCCAGCTGCTACAAGGTCCAGACCTAACTAACTCACTCATTGGAGTTCTCATTAGATTCAAGCAAGAGCCGGTTGCTTTGATGGCGGATATTAAAGCAATGTTTCATCAGGTCAAGGTATCGAACAAGCATGTTGACTATCTGCGATTTCTGTGATGTGCAGCAAGACAATCATGGGAAAATGAATTAGGTCAAATTATTAGACCTGATATATGGGATGAAAGTTTACAACACATACATCACTGTTCGCTAAATGCTAGACACTCTCTTATACAATTTAAAATATTACATAGACTACATTATTCAAAAGCTAAATTACATAGTATTTTTCCAAATATATCTGCCATTTGTGACAAATGTCAGCAATTGGAAGCTAACTTAACGCACATATTCACAAACTGTGAAAAAATCACTAAATTCTGGACAGAAATATTTAAAATAATTTCGAATGTTGTTAATATGAAGCTGATCCCTGACTCAAACTTAATAATACTGGGAATATTAGAAACAGATCAATTAATAACAATGAATCAAAGAATTTTTATTGATTATAGTTTAATAATTGGGAAAAAATTAATATTGAAATTCTGGAAAGGTCCTACATCCCCCACAATTAAAATGTGGATTACAGGAATGTCGGAGACACTTCATCTGGAAAGATTGAGACTTGTACTAATGGACAGGTTGAATCTTTTCAGAGGAATATGGTCTCCATTTATTGCATATTTAAAGGGTCAAAATGGCTTGGTGCGAGGACCTGACTGTGGCCTGAATAATGGAATGGAGGAAGAATTATGTATAATAAATCATGGATATATCTCCAATGATAGATAACTTTTTTAATACTCCATTCATTTCTCCAATTTGGATTTCTTATTTTTATTTTATTTTTCTCTATCTTTCCCTCTCTGGGGAAAAAAGTATAGAAATATATAAGACATAATTGTTAATATTAATAATATTACGAATGTATGTGATAAGTATATTTTATTAATATGTACTTATGTTTAATAAAAATATTTATCAAAAGGAATACCGGATGAAGGTACATCTTTTCAGCGCCATATCGTCACCAAGTTATGCAAACATTGCATTGAGAAAAACTGCTGAGGACAACGTAGCACACTTTTCGGAAGAGGTGATAGACACGGTGAAGAACAACTTCTATGTGAATGACTGTTTGAAGTCCATGCCTTCGGAACTAGAAGCAGTCCAGATGGTAAAAGACCTCACTGACATCTGCCAAATGGGAGTATTTACGCTATCGAAGTGGATCAGTAATAGTCGTGCTATACGAGCATCCATTCCTCAAGCAAGTAGGGCTAAAGAGATCAAGGAGTTGGACTTGGATCAGGACAATCTGCCGATGGAGAGAGCACTAGGATTGTACTGGTGCGTGGAAACCGATGGGTTCAAGTTCAAAATTGCTGTACAGGAACGACCATGCAACAGACGTGGCATCCTGTCAGTAGTTGGATCTATTTATGATCCTCTAGGATTTCTGGCACCATTTACTCTGCCTGCTAAGTTGATTATGAAGGAACTCTGCAAGGAGAAGCTTGGTTGGGATGACGATATACCCCAAACTTTCCATCAGACGTGGACAGGATGGCTGACGGATCTTGATAAGATTGCGGATTTTGAGGTGGACCGGTGCATGAAGCCTACCAACTTTGGTCAAATCAGAAATGTACAGCTGCACCACGACTCAGACACTAGTGAGAGTGGTTACGGCACTGTTTCATATCTGAGACTGGAAAATCACAGTAAGAAAGTGCATGTTGCATTTGTAATGGGTAAGGCAAGAGTGGCACCATTAAATCGGATGGCGATTCCCAGAATGGAACTTACAGCTGCAGTCTTAGCTGTTAAAGTCAATGTAATGCTGCAAAAAGAATTACAGCTTCAGCTAGACAAATCAGTTTTCTGGACAGATAGCACAACAGTGCTTAAATACATCAACAACAAAAACAAACGCTTGCAGACGTTTGTGGCTAACAGAATAGCTTTCGTGAGGGATGTTACTGACATACCGCAATGGAGAAATGTGAGTACAAAAGAAAATCCCGCAGATGAAGCCGGAGGACTAACGGCAGACCGCTTCTTAAACTGGAAAAAAAGAAGACTGAAAACTCCTGGCTGATGGGCAAAATATTGCAGACCATACCGGACGCACCTGGGGAACGTGCACACCATTCGGCGGCAGACTAACAACAATATCTTGGAAAGACCGATAACCAAGATATGTCTGCTACTGGAAGCTGATACATGGACTGATGATTTTGTTGATTAAATAATACTGTAATAGATTAGACGCCAATGTATAGTGCATGCTTTGATTATATATGGAGGTTTTTTTTCTTTGGCTCCTCTTTATTTGTAATTGTTGCGCTATACACTTATAACAATTAGGGGCTGGTGTGTAGGATCCATTTTACAGTTATTAGTTATTTTTGCTTATTAATATTATTACATTGTATCCTGCTGTAGTCTGGACACTATAGAGTTAATGCAATGCTTACGATGGGGCTGGGTGGAGCTAGAGTGCGGGCAGTTATGTACGTGCTGGGAGAGAGTGTGTGTGAGCCAAGGAGGTGCTGACAGAGGGTCGGCCAGAGGCTCCGCCAATAGATTATTAGCCAAGATGTAATCGCCTGTTGTATAGACAAGATGAATAATACAAACTATGTCGAAGTTACATCTGGCAATTCGTATCGATCGCATAGACTGTTGTAAGATATGGAATTTTACCTAGCAAATTAATAACCAGTCGATGACAAGAGATATGCCTATATGTTTATTGCACCTTCAAATAAGGACTAACTATCAAATGTCGAGGAGGATCTCTGTTATTATTTGTTCGAGTCATTACGCTTATCGCTCACCCGGTCTATGCAAATGGCAGCTTGGGAGCTAATTGATAGACAAGACACTGGCCGCTACAGGGACTTTGCCTTAGTGTGCTCCACAGCAGCAACAGGAACCTTGCCTTAGTGTGGTCTTGTGTGAACATTTCATTCCAGCAGCACATGGGCAGCAGGAGCCACCCTCGTCCACACTCATCCACCCTCGTGCACGTGTGGCGGCGCCTAACGGCTCGCTGGCAGTCTGTTTGTCTTTTTTCCTTTTTTGTTTGTGTGTTGGTGTTGGGATGGTTTTTGTTTTTGTTTTTGGCTGTGTATGTGTGGGGGGTGTGGGGGGGTGGGGTGGGGGAAACCTTTCTTTTTTTAGGTCTCTTCCTCGGGGCGCGGCTCGGCCACGGGGCCTTCCATCACCCGGCGCGGCTCGGCCGCTGGACTTAACATCACCGGCGCGGCTCGGCCGCGGGACTTAACAGTGCCTGGTGCGGCTCGGCCGCGGGGCCTTCCATCGCCCAGTACGGCCGCGGGACGTTTCAGCGCTCGGTGCGGCTCAGCCGTGGGGCCTTCCATCGCCCGGCGCGGCTCGGCCGCGGGACTTAACATCGCCGGCGCGGCTCGGCCGCGGGACCTAACATCGCCCGGCGCGGCTCGGCCGCGGGGCCTTCCATCGCCCGGCGCGGCCGCGGGACTTAGCAGCACCCAGCGCGGCTCGGCTGCGGGGCCTTCCATTGCCCGGTATGACTCCGCCGCGGGGCCTTCCATCGCCCGGTACGGCCACGGGACGTTTCAGGGCCCGGTGCGGCTCGGCCGCGAGGACTTCCATCCCCTTGCGGGGGCTGTGCGGGTCGGTCGCCTCGGTAGGGGTCGAGCTGCCTGTCCGTGGGCGTGGGGGAAAGAGAGTGGAAGTTTTGTTGCCTTCCATCACAGTAGGGGGTGTTTGGAGTCACTGTGATGGATGTTTGTGTTGGGGTTGTATGTCTTGTGTTCCTTTCTTTTTTTGTTGTGTTCTGTGATTGCTGGAAATGTATTTTCGTTCGGTATCTCGGTATCGAATGACAATAAAGCTCTGTATTCTGTGCTAGAGCGTCTGAGAGAGAAGATGGGCACGCTCTCTCCTCTAACAACGTCCCGTCACGGGCTCGCTCCCTTGCACGTTCCATCTACCCTCAAGGACTGCCAGTGTGTATTCCTGTGTGTTGTGATGCTCACTAGATGCCGCTGCAACGACCCTATGAGGGTCCTTTTTGGGTGCTGCAGCACGGCACCTCGACTTTTGTGCTCGACATGGGAGGCTGGCGAGACTGTTTCGGTGGCCCTTCTGAAGCCAGTTCATTTGGACATTGGTCAGCCAGTGCTGGTGGCCCAGCCTCGCCGTCTGGGACGTCCGCCGTCCCGCCCGCTTCAACCCTCATCACTGCCAGTTGTATCCTCGAGCAAGGGTGATGTGTTTACGAGATCAGGCTGGCTCGTTCATATGCCTGCTTGTTTTATTTCCTCCGGTTCTGGGGGGGGGGGGGGGGTGGTCATGTGGCGACATCTGGTGGTCATGCCACTTATTGACTGAACCCCCGTCAGTAGACCTGGAATGATCACGTGACTGGGTACGGTGGCCAAGTGTTTTGATTTCTACAAATTAAATTTCTTTAAAAAAAATTAGTAAACAGCGTTTTTTTATCTTTTCAAATTTACTTTTTTTGGTAAATGAAATAAATGTAAATGAAAGTGGCGTTGTTTTGAAGAAATGAAATGGTATCTGTAACGGCTCAGTAGCAGCGGTAGGCTCAAGCGGCAAGCTCAGCAGCAATGGCAGGCGCGAAGGCTCAGTAGGAGCTGGAGGGCTCAGCATCAGTTGCAGTTGGAAATAAAGTGTTTCTTCTTTAAATAGAACTCTCCCTACGTGGACCAATGAGGTGAGACGTAAATAGACGCAAGTATTAGATGAACGGGACCCAACAGGTCGTCACTCGGGTGGGTCCCATTGTGACGTCACACGCTGAAAATGGCAAGCATAAGGTAATTTTTGTAGATCAATCTCCGTTGGCGGTTTAAACGCGAGCGCCCGGAGTGGACCATTGGCAGTTTAAACGCGAGCGCTCGCCACGAGCCGGAGCAGTTAGCTTAAAAGAATAAAAAACGCTGCTGGTAGATCTATCCCTTGGGCGGTTGGATCCATGCCTGGCTGAGAAATGCAGACCTGATCTATGGTCCATGCCTGGTTTTTGTTATATTATTTGTGTTACGCTATTGATTAAATTCTTCTCTTTGTAACTGTGATGTGTGCCATGCAGAGGTTTTCTCAGCTGCTCTCTACATTGTATTTGTAATAAAGCTTATATAGAAGTTCAACGATCTGTGGAAATTTACACTTCTTACATGGTGTCAGAAAAGCTTCGGATCGATTTCAGCACCTGCTTTGTGCGTTTCTGCTGTCCCTACTATGGCTGAAACTTTCCGAAAACCGGACCCTCTCGTCTTTGACAGTCAGATCGGTGAGCATTGGCGCCTCTTCGAGAGGCAATATAGTGTTTTCATTAATGCCGCCCATTACGACAAACCTGCCAGGGCTCGAGCCTACATGCTCCTCAATTTCGTGGGAGATGAAGCGTACGAGCGGGCACAACAATTTGTCTATGCGGAGATCGTTCATCCCCCTGTCGGCGGTGCACCTTCGGTCGTGACCCCTGCAGAATCGCCGGAGGACCCGGCGTTTTTTAATAAGAACGTTTTGCCAGCTTTGCGAACCTCTAGCCACCCTCATCGTTGAGCGAGTGAAGTTTTTCGCCCGGCAACAGAATGATGGTGAGACTATTGAATCCTTCTTGTGCGCTATCAAGAAGGCGGCCATGAGCTGCAAATTTGTCCAACTCCGTGATGAGTTTGTTAGGGATAGTCTAGTGTGTGGGCTCGCGTGCGACAGATTAAGAAGAAAACTTATCCGCGACCCTGCCTTAACTCTAGACAAGGCTGTCTCTGTTTGTGAAAATTATGAACTTAGCATCCGCAACGCCGCAACGCTGTCCGGAGCACAGCATTGCGCGCCCGTGGGAATTGACGCCATCCAGGCTGCGTTTCCTCGACAACGGACACCTTGGTATACTCAGCAAAATAAGCAGAGATTTGTTGCGGACTGTTCTAACTGCGGGGGCTCCCAACTTGCGAACAGGGAGAAATGTCCTGCCTTTGGCCAAATCTGCCGCGGCTGCAAATGGAGGAACCATCTTCGGAAATGCTGCAAGTCCCGGGCTCGCAACGGCCCCGAAAATAAGCCCAAACAACCCGTGCACCTGGTCCTGCCAGAGCCCTTATTTGACTGCTCCGACGAAAGGCCCAAGGTTGACGGCTTCGAGCTGCTAGTGCATTCCATGGTGAGGGGTGGTACTTGAAACAGTGAACCTATGGCCACGGTGATGGTGAATGGGCACGCTGTGGAGATGAAGATTGACACTGGGGCCAAGTGCAATGTTTTGTCTGAGACTGACTTCCTCCGCGTTCAGAATCCCAGGGACGCAGTGCAACTATCCATTTGCAGCGCCACCCTTGTGGCATACGGTGACAGCCAAGTCAACCCCATTGGGCGGGACAAGCTGCAGTGCCGTTTAGGTAACAAATCGCGTGTGTTGCGATTCTATGTTGTATGGGGCGATGTGGAGCCGCTGTTGGGATCCGCTGCCTGCGCAGACATGGGACTGGTTACGTTTAGCGAGGCCTTGCATCAGCTGACTCCTAGCCGTGACTCCACGCAGCGCATCCTCTCTGCATACCATGATCTTTTCACCGACGAGCTGGGAAAGCTGCCGGTCACATACTCCATGGCTTTGGACCCACTCGCGCGCCCCGTGGTGCGTCCTGCCCACCGTATCCCCGTTACAATACGGGATCGGGTCAAGGCTGAATTGGACAGGATGGCAGCGCTGGGAGTTATCGCGCCTGTTACAGATCCGACGGACTGGGTGTCCTCGATGGTGGTTGCTACTAAGAAAGACAAGCAGGAGCTCCGCATCTGCATTAAGCCCAGGGACCTGAACGATGCTCTGAGGAGGCCGCACCACCCCATGCACACCGTTGAGGAGGTAGTTGCTCGCATTGGCAAAGCTTCTGTGTTTTCCGTCCTGGATGCCAAGAACTCATTTTGGCAAATTCCCCTGGACGACGCTTCATCCTTGCTGACTACCTTCAGCACCTCGTTTGGGCGCTACCGGTTCCTTCTCATGCCGTTTGGCATCAGCTCGGCCAGTGAGGTGTTCCAGCGGACCATGGAGCAAATCTTTGATGGTTTTCCGTGCTCAATCATCGTAGACGACATTATCGTCGCTGGCAAGGACGTGCAGGAGCACGATGACAACCTAAAGAGAGTGCTCGGACGTGCCAGGGAGGTAAACCTGAAGCTCAACCCCCGCAAGTGTCGGTTCCGCGTCAACCATGTGAATTATGTGGGACATATTTTTACCGGCGAGGGCCTCAAGGCTGACCCTTCCAAGACTGCGGCCATCGCTCTAACTTGAAAAATATAAGAGCAATTTGAATGAAACTTGGGTGAATGTGTGCCCAGGACAATGGTGAGTAAGGTGGGCCTAAAATTGTGCTGGTCATGTACCGTTTCTTTGTGGATAAGAAGGGTACAAACGGAGGAAGAAACATAGGGAACACAGGGAGCAAACAAACAAGATGAGAGTTTTAGTAATGTCGCAGGGTCGTGCTGCCCGAGTCTCCCCCCGACCCCCGGGGACACTCTGATTCTCCCCCCAGTCTCCATGACCCCGGAGACTAGAATCTGGAGGATCGAGCGGTGAGATGACGGGTTTGATACATTCATCTCCCCTCCATCCCGACTCCCCGCCCGTCCCATCCCCTGGAAAGTGGGTGTTTAACACAGTTACGTGTCCGGGACAGTTTCATTATACGACGCGACATGAAGTCCCATCACCATACCTTCGCTGGGAATAAATTCAGAGGAGAAACTTTATCCTTTCTTCTGGACTTGGTATCCAAAGTTCCAGTGGCTGAGAATCTGCTCCTGTTCTGCTCCGGGTATGTGAAAGGGTCGGGTCCCGGGACTGGCCTCAGCAACGGGGCTGTGGGGCAGAAACTCGGTGGACAACAGGTCGGCGCTGAACGGCTCCCATTTAATCCCCAAATTCCATACCATTCAAATGGACCACCAGCCCTTGGTTACCATGCTGAAAAAGCCCATACATGCAAGACTTCAAAGGATGATGTTAAGACTTCAAAAGCACAGCATCACCCTCATCTTCAAAAGTGGAAACAAATGCACCTGGCTGACACTAGATAACTTTACTTTCATTTTTATCTTCAGGGGATTTTCAACGATATAGAGACAAAAACTTTATAGATAAGTTTCATTTAATTTCTAACAAAAAACTACATTTATTTTAAATGAATAACGAGATTTCCATTGCGTTTAGTCATAGAGTCATAGAGTCCTACAGCACAGAAAGAGGCCCTTCGGCCCATCGTGTCCGCGCCGCCCGTTACCAAACACAGTCTAATTTTAATCCCATTTTCCCGCATTTGGACCGTAGCCCTGTTGTAGCATTTCAAGTGCCCATCCAAATGCCTCTTAAACGTTGTGAGTGTTCCCGCCTCCACCACCACTCCAGGCAGTGAGTTCCAGACTCCAACCACCCTCTGGGTGAAAAAGTTCTTTCTCACATCCCCCCGAAACCTCCCTCCCCTTACCCTGTATCTATGTCCCCTCGTTGTTGAACCTTCCACCAGTGGAAGAAGTTCCCCGCCATCTACCTTATCTATGCCCCTCATGATCTTGTACACCTCGATCATGTCCCCTCTCAGCCTTCTCTGCTCCAGGGAAAACAACCCCAGTCTGCTCGGTCCCTCCTCATAGCCGAGGCCCTTCATCCCTGGCAGCATCCTGGTGAATCTCCTCTGCACCCTCTCCAAAGCTATCACATCCTTTCTATAATGTGGTGACCAGAACTGTACACAATACTCCAGCTGTGGCCTCACCAGTGTTCTGTACAATTCCATCATTACCCCCCTACTTTTATATTCGATGCCCCGGCTAATGAAGGCCAGTAACCCATATGCCTTTTTGACCACCCTGTCCACCTGTCCTGCTGCCTTCAAGGACTTGTGTACCTGTACTCCAAGGTCTCTCTGTACCCCTGTCTTCCCTAGGGTCCTTCCATTCATGGTGTACTCCCTCTCCAAGTTATTTCTGCCAAAGTGCATCATCTCGCACTTTTCAGGATTAAATTCCATCTGCTACTGCTCCGCCCATCTGACCATCTCATCTATATCTTCCTGCAGCTTGCAGATCCCTTCCTCGCTATTCACCACCCCCCCTACCTTTGTGTCATCTGCAAACTTGCTGATCATGCCCTGTACGTTAACATCCAGATCATTTATGTAGATTACAAACAGTAAGGGACCCAACACTGATTTTATTTTTTTTTAACGATCAAAAAGCAAATATTTCATAGATAAGTTTACTTTCATTTTTAACAAAAAAACACTTATTTTAATTAAGTTTAATTTCATTTATAACAAAAACATTTATTTTAAATGAGGAACGCAATTTTCATTAAGTTTTTTCGAAGGTCGGGTTTTGACATGGCCGAGTGAGGACGTGCTCCGAGCTTCTCCACTGAACCTTCACATATTTATCTACAAATATAGCCATTTGACTAAAAAAAAAGAACACAATGTCGTGGTAAACTACAATCAACTCATTCTCGATGCCCAGAAGGATTAAGACACGCGAGGAGAGCAGTAAATTAACTAAACAGATCGATAAGTATCTGTTGGCCGCCAGCCAAACAGCAGACAAGATGGCGGAGGGTGCGAAGCTAAGTACAGGGGACGAAATGATTAATACTATCCGCACCGAAGTGAAAGCGCTACAAGCGGAGATAATGGCTGAGTTTCGTGCAACAGCTCTAACTATGCGGGAAGAAGTGGTTAAAGAACTTTGCTCCGCATTGACCTCACTACAAACAGTAGCCGACCATGCTAACAAAATCTTTGCACTGGAAGACTCACAGAACGATGTTACGGATAGGCTAGTGGAGCTTGAGACCCGGTGCGCTTCCCTAGCGTCAGATAACATTAAGCTCAAGGCTGCGGTGGATAACCAAGAAAATCGCTCCCGTCGTCAGAACTTACACATTGTAGGCCCACCTGAGGGCGAGGAGGGCAACAACCCTACAGCATTCATGGGTCCTTTTCTGAGGGAACTCCTGGGTGAGGGAGCTTTGACCACCACACCGGTTGTTGATAGAGCGCACCGCACCTTCGTGGCCAAGCCACCTCCGGGCCAGCCTCCGAGAGCGATGCTGGTGCGGTTGCCGAGCCGAGCCGCACCAGCGATGTAAAGCCCCGCGGCCGAGCCGCACCGGGCGATGTTAAGTCCCGTGGTCGCCCGGTGCGGCTCGACCACGGGACTTAACATCGCCCGGTGCGGCTCGACCACGGGACTTAGCTGCGCAAGGCTTGGTCGCGGGCCTTTCATCACCCGGTTCGGCCGCGAGACGTTTCAGCGCCCGGTGCGATTCGGCCGCGGGGACTTCCATCCCCTTGCGGGGACTGTGCGGGTCGGTCGGGGACGAGCTGTCTGTCCGTGGGCGTGGGGAAGAGAGTGGAAGTTTTGTTGCCTCCATCACAGTGAGGGGGTGTTTGGAGTCACTGTGATGGACGTTTGTGTTGGGGTTATGTGTCTTGTGTTCTTTTTTTCTATGACTGCTATGTAGTTTCATTCGGTACTTCGGTACCGAATGACAAATAAAGCTCTGTTATACCTGTTATACCAGACGAAGGAGAGGATTCTCCGCGCATTTCATGATTGTAGTCAGCTGTCCTATCATGGGAAAAGGATCCACATATTTCCGGTCTATTCTGCCGCACTTGCCCGACGCAGAGCGGAGTTTAAGGTCGTGAAAGCACAACTCCACCAGGCGGGTGTGAAGTTCGGTCTGATTTACCCTGCTAAGTTACGGCTAACTTTCCAGGGGTCCACCCACACGTTAGACAGTCCCGAGGCTGCGCTCCTCTTCTGCCGGACTTCTATACAACCTGCGACGGAGCGACCGGGCGACAGAGAATGTAGTATCCTTTTCAAACACTGATCACTGTATCTGGACTGTTTAATTTCAGGGAAACAGAACAGAAGAGAAGCTTTTTCTTTACTGACTCTCAGGGCTAGATAATTTTTTAAGTTCTGCAGTAATTTGTTGCAAGCAGCTCAGTTGGTTGACTCTATTTTACTCAGACTCAGTGACATGTTTGTGATTTACCTCTGACCAACTATTGTACCTGACTATGTTTACTGTCATTAGAGTTATGGTTAGATGTTAAGTTTATTTTTGTTAATGGTTCAGTGGAGTTACTCTGGAGATCAATTTATTAAAAAGCTATGTTCCATCGAGGCAGTGGCGCTTTAATTCCCCAATGCTGTCTGATAAGATATTCAAGGACTATCTTACCTCTCAAATTGGATTTTATTTTGAAATTAACAAAACTCCTGATGTCTCCCAATCAATTCTATGGGAAGCTTTTAAGGCTTATTTAAGGGGTCAGATAATATCTTTTGTTTCATATGCCAAAAAGTCAGAGGCAAAGAAACTGTCTCAAATCTCGGAGGAAATTTTAAAATTAGACAATCAGTATGCGATATCCCCATCTCCTGCTCTGTACAATAGGCGCCTGCATCTCCAGACTGAGTTTGACATGTTATCAACAACCAAGGCTGAAACATTTTTGCTTAAGTCTAGGCAACGTGTTTTTGAGATGGGGACAAAGCAAGTAAATTTCTAGCCTATCAAGCTCGTTCAGTTGCTGCCTCCAGGCTGATTACTAAAATTAAATCACCCACTGGTGCTATTCTGTCTGATACAAGAGATATAAACAAAGCCTTTGCAAACTATTATTCCGATCTTTACTCGTCTGAAAGCCCCCCAGATATCTGGGACCAGGATCACCCTCTTAACAGTATATGCTATCCTGTACTTGATGAAATGGTTTCTAGCAACCTCGGAAGACCGATTTCACTTCTTGAAATCCAAGAAGCCATTAAAGCCATGCAAAATGGTAAATCCCCAAGGCCTGACGGATATACAGTGGAGTTTTACAAGACATTTTTTCATCTTCTAGGCCCCGAACTACAAATTATGTACAATGAGTCGTTCCAGAAAGGCCAGTTGCCAGAAACATTGTCTCAAGCCTCTATTTTCTTGTTGCTTAAGAAAGATAAGGACCCGCTTCTTTGTAGTAGCAGAAGACCAATTTCTCTTCTCAATGTGGACCAAAAGATCTTGGCCAAAGTCCTTTATAACCGTCTTCGACACGTGGTCCCAGATTTAATATCAACGGACCAAACAGGCTTTATCCAGGGGAGGCACTCCTTTTTTAATACAAGGCGCCTGTTGGACATAGTTCATGCTCCAATTTCTGAACTCCCTGAAATTGTCCTCTCGTTGGACGCTGAGAAGGCCTTCGACAGGGTAGAGTGGACCTATCTTTTTTTTGTTCTTCAGAAAATGGGGATTAATGAAGATTTTATTTCATGGATTAAACTTTTATATTCAGCCCCTGTAGCTTCCGTTATCACTAATGACTTACACTCACCTTTCTTTCCCCTCAAACGAGGTACTAAACAAGGTTGTCCTCTATCACCGTTGTTATTCGCAATCGCCATAGAACCTCTGGCTATCTGGCTCCTTAGTGAGGTTAGGTTCGAAGGCATTGTCGGGGGGGGGGGGGGTCACCCACAAAGTGTCTTTGTACGCGGATGATCTACTTTTATTTATATCTAACCCCAACTCTTCCGTTTCAGTTATTATATCTATGCCTGAGCAGTTTGGTAGATTCTCCGGGTACAAACTGAACATTCAGAAAAGTGAGCTTTTTCCGATAAACCCCGCAGCCACAAGAATGCCTCATTCACTTTTCCCTTTTAAGCGCATGGATAGTGGGTTTAAATACCTTGGCATTGTCATCACTAAATCCTTCTCCCATATTTTTAATGCTAATTTTCTCCCCTTACTAGAACGTTGTAAACAAGATTTTAACCGTTGGTCTATTCTGCCCTTATCACTGGCCGGTCGCATTAACCTAATTAAAATGGTTACTTTACCAAAATTTTTATACCTTTTTCAACATATACCAATATTTATTAGGGGAAGCTTTTTTGTAAAATTGGACCAGACCATATCTTCCTTTTTATGGGGAAACAAACCACGGCGCATCAGGAAAGAGTATCTCCAGCGGTCCAAGTCAATGGGGGGGATGGGCCTTCCAAATTTCCTTAAGTATTATTGGACATGTAATATTCAGAAGCTTCTCTACTGGTCTAATCTGGAAAACACTCCTCTTTGGGCACAAATGGAGCTGTCCTCGTGCCAGTACTCTCTTTGCTCTTTAGTTTGTTCAGGTTTACCGCTCACCTCTATTGCCTGTTCTATGCCCACCATTACGCACACTTTAAAGATCTGGATGCAATTCAGGAGACACTTTGGTCTTACAAGGCCATCCCTGTATTCTCCAATACATCGCAATTATTTGTTTAAACCATCATGTACTGATTTTACTTTTCAAACCTGGTCTGATAAGGGTATCTGAACTGTTAATGATCTGTATGGTGATGGGACCTTCTTGTCATTTCCAGACCTGTCTGAACGGTTCAACTTGCCCCAATCACATCTATTTCGCTATTTTCAGGTCAGGCACTTCTTACAAAGGCAATTTCCAGAATTTCCAAGTCAGCCCACTTATTCTGAAATTGATTCTATTCTTCTTTTGAATCCCAATGCACAGAGGCTGATTTCAATTATACACACTGAAATAGACTCCATTAAGCCTGAATCATAATCTTAAGGTAGCTTGGGAACAGGATTTGGGGTTTGGCATGACGGATCGGAAATGGGAAACTGTGCTGGGACGTTCACGCTTCCTCAATTTGTGCTAGACATAGTCTTATACAATGTAAAATTTTGCATCGCACGCATTACACTAACGCTAGACCAGCAAGAATATTTCCCGGCATGAGTGACGCATGTAACCGTTGTCGACAAACACCTGCCGACTTGATTCACATGTTTTGGACGTGCCCCCGCCTGTCTGAATTTTGGACGGGGATTTTTAAATCCTTTAGGGATATATCCGGTATAGATATTCTACCTAATCCTCTTACAGCTCTTTTTGGTGTCCCTTCCGGAACTAATACCCCCCGATATCTAAAAGTAATTATGTCTTTTACTTCTCTTTTGGCTAGACGTCTTATACTTCTTAATTGGAAGCATGTATTGCCACCCACTCATAATAGATGGATCAAGGATGTGTTATATCACTTAAAGGTAGAGAAGATTAGATTCTCTCTCAAAGGTTCACAGGAAAGCTTTAAAGAAACATATCATATCATATCATATATATATACAGCCGGAAAACAGGCCTTTTCGGCCCACCAAGTCCGTGCCGCCCAGCGATGCCCGTACATTAACACTATCCTACACCCACTAGGGACAATTTTTTTAAAACATTTACCCAGCCAATTAACCTACATACCTGTACGTCTTTGGAGTGTGGGAGGAAACCGAAGATCTCGGAGAAAACCCACGCAGGTCACGGGGAGAACGTACAAACTCCTTACAGTGCAGCACCCGTAGTCAGGATCGAACCTGAGTCTCCGGCGCTGCATTCGCTGTAAAGCAGCAACTCTACCGCTGCGCTACCGTGCGCTAACATGGTTACCGTTTCTAAATTATGCAAAAACTTTAATGATTGTTTTAGAGAATGGGGATAAACCAAAGTGCTGACTGCTTATATGTCTGCCTACACTATTCCTCCCTTGTCTGTAATCAATTAAAAAAAAAATTTTTTTTAAAAAAACTTTGTATTTGTTTTACTAATGTCAATATTTATCTCTGCGTCTGAGATGGGGCGGGGGTGGGGGTGTATCTTTACGCGTATTTGTTCATTGTTGAAATAATTGTAAAAACTAATAAACAGATTTTTTTGATTTTTTTTAAGCGATTTTCTTTCATTGGGTTTAATTTCATTTTTTGAAAAAGACCATTTTAAACTCATTCTTCGCTTTTCATTGGTGACTGAAATTGTGTTTAGGTTCTTTAAAAAAAACAACGTGATTTTCATTGAGAGTTTAAAAAGCATTCATTTTGATTTAATACTTTTGTTTTCAATGACTTAAATTGTGTTTAGGTTATTTTAAAGAAAAAACGGCATTTTGATTGACATTTTTTTCATTGCAAAAAAAGACCTCCATTTTGATCCATTACTTTTGTCTTCATTGATAACCGAAATTGCCTGATCTCCATTTTGATCTGACTAAAATTCTCTTCAGGAGTTTATACATTTTAAAAGAACGCAATTTTCATCTAATACTTCCGTGTTCACTGTTAGGTTACATTGTTTTTCCATTTTCACCATATAGCCTTCACTCGCACAAACAAGATGGACGCCGTTAGCGAGCCGCCCGCCCGCAATCAGGGGCTCCCCTCTCCTCTCACTCTCCCACACCCGGGGGACACCGAACAGGAGGGAGATAGTCGGACTGATGGTCCACTCATCCTTCCCTTCCGTCCCTTCAACCCACGGCGTCCTCGAGTCTCTCCTCCCGCCCGAGCCCAGCGCCCCGCACTATTATCGCACACAGGCCGCAGCAGGCAGCCTCTTCTCCTCCTCCTTCAGCAGCCGCTTCCACCGATAGCGGCGTCGACGATGGCCATATTGGTGCAGTATGTAGACAACCTGTTGGTGGCAAGTAGAGACGAAACTAGTAACCAAGAAAACACTGCACAATTACTGAATCATCTGGCTGATATGGGATATGTGGTTTACCCTTCAAAGGTACTGGTGGCTCAGGAAAAAAGTGAGATTTCTGGGAATCATAATTTCTGCTACTGAAAGGAGCCTAGAAAAGATCAGGCTTGAACCTATCTATGAATTCCCAGTCCCAAAGGAACCTGGACAGATGAGACAATGGCTTGGCATGGTCAATTATTGCAGACCCTGGATCACTAATATAGCTCTAGAAACCAAGGAATTGACACCCTATACTAGCAAGGAGGGTGATTTTAAATTAACAAGAGAAGCACAGGAAGCATTCGAGAACCTGAAAAGATAGTTGATGCGAGCTCCAGATACAATTCTATCTGATTGTGCCACTTCAGTATTGATACAAAAGCATGGGGATAGACATAGACAGGTCGCATATTACTCCAAATTAGATCCAGTAGCCAGAGGACATTGTAGGGACATACGGATTGGCCAGGGGGTCTCGAACCCTCGGATTGGCTGGCGGGTCACGAGGTGCGGCAGCAAACTCTAGAGATTAGGTTATAGTTAGTGTGTGTCCTGAACTAAAGTGTGTTGCGGTTTGTCACGGGTTTTGAACTGCAAAATAAACTCCGTTGGCAACATCACCCGGTTTCGGACTCACTACATTGGTGACCTCGAGGCGTGATCTGAAGATCACAACAGCATGTCACTGGTGGGAGCCAGCGCGAGCGGCGTTCACCTACCGCCGTTCTGGGCCCATCAGCCGCACCTGTGGTTCGTACAAGCAGAATCCCAGTTCCATCTTAAGAGGGAGGACATGAATTGTGTGGGACATATTTTTACCGGCGAAGGCCTCAAGGCTGACCCTTCCAAGACTGCGGCCATCGCTCTAACTTGAAAAATATAAGAGCAATTTGAATGAAACTTGGGTGAATGTGTGCCCAGGACAATGGTGAGTAAGGTGGGCCTAAAATTGTGCGGGTCATGTACCGTTTCTTTGTGGATAAGAATGGTACAAACGGAGGAAGAAACATAGGGAACACAGTGCGAACAAACAAGATGAGTTTTAGTAATGTCCCAGGGTCGTGCTGCCCGAGTCTCCTCCCGACCCCCGGGGACGCTCTGATTCTCCCCCCAGTCTCCATGACCCCGGAGACTAGAATCTGGAGGATCGAGCGGTGAGATGACGGGTTTGATACATTCATCTCCCCTCCATCCCGACTCCCCGCCCGTCCCATCCCCTGGAAAGTGGGTGGTTAACACAGTTACGTGTCCGGGAGTTTCATTATACGACGCGACACGAAGTCCCATCACCATAACTTCGCTGGGAATAAATTCAGAGGAGAAGCTTTATCTTTTCTCCTGGACTTGGTATCCAAAGTTCCAGTGGTTGAGAATCTGCTCCTGTTCTGCTCCGGGTATGTGAAAGGGTCGGGTCCCGGAACTGGCCTCAGCAACGGGGCTGAGGGGCAGAAACCCGGTGGACAACAGGTCGGCGCTGAACGGCTCCCATTTAATCCCCAAATTCCATACCATTCAAATGGACCACCAGCCCTTGGTCACCATGCTGAAAAAGCCCATACATGCAGCACCGGCAAGACTTCAAAGGATGATGTTAAGACTTCAAAAGTACAGCATCACCCTCATCTTCAAAAGTGGAAACAAATGCACCTGGCTGATACTAGATAAGTTTACTTTCATTTTTATCTTCAGGGGATTTTCAACGATATAGAGACAAAAACTTTATAGATAAGTTTCATTTAATTTCTAACAACAAACTACATTTATTTTAAATGAAGAACGAGATTTCCATTGCGTTTAATTTTTTTTTTTTTAAACGATCAAAAAGCAAATATTTCATAGATAAGTTTACTTTTAACAAAAAAACACTTATTTTAATTAAGTTTAATTTCATTTATAACAAAAACATTTATTTTAAATGAGGAATGCAATTTTCATTAAGTTGATTTTATTTTTTTAAAGCGACTGCTCTATAGATAAGTTTAATTTCCTTTTAACAAAAAGACGTCCGATTGGTCCGCCTCCAACGTGCGGGGAGCTCATTTGCTCCTGCCGCTCACCACCACGTGGGCACCATTCATTGGCTCCGACCTCATTATTTGCGCCCCATTGGGCCGGGTCCCCACATGGGGTCCAATGATTGGCTCTGACCTCCCGCTCGATGCGGGTGGAGCAGTTGCTTCGGGCTCACAGCAACTGCCATCGCCAACAGTCCACCACGCATTGCTGCTGATTGAGGACACGATCTCCAGCATTGCAGAGGGGATTTTCAACGATATAGACAAAAACTTTATAGATAAGTTTCATTTAATTTCTAACAAAAAACTACATTTATTTTAAATGAAGAACTAAATTTTCATTGCGTTTAATTTTATTTTTAAAAACGATCAAAAAGCAAATTAGTTTACTTTCATTTTTAACAAAAAAATTTATTTTAATTAAGTTTAATTTCATTTATAACAAAAACATTTATTTTAAATGAGGAATGCAATTTTCATTAAGTTTTGTTTTAAAAAGCGACTGCGCTATAGATAAGTTTAATTTCCTTTTTAACAAAAAACGTTATTTATTTTAAAGGAAAAAAGCGATTTTCTTTCATTGGGTTTAATTTCATTTTTTGAAAAAGACTATTTAAAATTAATTCTTCGCTTTTGACTGGTGACTGAAATTGTGTTTAGGTTCTTTCAAAAAAACAACGTGATTTTGATTGAAAGTTAAAAAAGCATCCATTTTGATTTAATACTTTTGTTTTCAATAATGACTTAAATTGTGTTTAGGTTATTTTAAAGAAAAAAACAGCATTTTGATTGACATTTTTTTCATTCCAAAAAAAGACCTCCATTTGGATCTATTACTTTTGTGTTCATTGGTAACTGAAATTGCCTGATCTCCATTTTAATCTGACTAAAATTCTCTTCAGGAGTTTATACATTTTAAAAGAACTCCATTTTCATCTAATACTTCCGTGTTCACTGTTAGGTTACATTGTTTTTCCATTTTCACCATACAGCCTTCACTCGCACAAACAAGATGGACGCCGTTAGCGAGCCGCCCGCCCGCAATCAGGGGCTCCCCTCTCCTCTCACTCTCCCACACCCGGGGGACACCGAACAGGAGGGAGATAGTCGGACTGATGGTCCACTCATCCTTCCCTTCCGTCCCTTCAACCCACGGCGTCCTCGAGTCTCTCCTCCCGCCCGAGCCCAGCGCCCCGCACTATTATCGCACACAGGCCGCAGCGGGCAACCTCTTCTCCTCCTCCTTCAGCAGCCGCTTCCACCGATAGCGGCGTCGACGATGGCCATATTGGTGCAGTATGTAGACAACATTAGTGGCAAATAGGGACGATACTAGTAACCGAGAAGACACTGCACAATTACTGAATTATCTGGCTTATATGGGATATGTGGATACCCCTTCAAAAGTACTGGTGGCTCAGGAAAATTTTCTGGGAATCATAATTTCTGCTACTGAAAGGAGCCTAGAAAAGAGCAGGCTTGAACCTATCTATGAATTCCCAGTCCCAAAGGAAGCTGGACAGATGAGACAATGGCTTGGCATGGTCAATTATTGCAGACCCTGGATCCTTAATATAGCTCTAGAAACCAAGGAATTGACACCCTATACTAGCAAGGAGGGTGAATTTAAATTAACAAGAGAAGCACAGGAAGCATTCCAGAACCTGAAAAGATCCTTGATGCGAGCTCTAGCATTGGGAAGGCCATTGTACGATCATCCTTTCCAACTGTATTGTACAATTCTATCTGATTGTGCCACTTCAGTATTGACACAAAAGCATGGGGATAGACATAGACCGGTCACATATTACTCCAAATTAGATCCAGTAGCCAGAGGACATCCTCTTTGCACTCAAATCTTAACTGCAATCTACAATAGTTTACAATCAGCTGCTAATTTAACACTCCAGCAGGAGATTGTAGTGTATAGCCCACATTCGGTATCTGCATTGTTGGGGCAGCTCCAGACCCAGCATTTGACAATGGCTCACCAAAATAAGAATAAGATTTACCTGCTAAACAATCCAAAATTAGTTTAAGCACTGTACATTAATTAACCCAGTCTCTTTTCTTATTTCACCACCTGTAGAGCGGGCAGAAGCAGGACATGACTGTTTATTTGTTATAGAGGAGGAAACATAGTGAGAAAGGACTTGAGGGATGTACCCATGGAAGACCCTGGCGACACATTATATGTGGACGGTAGTGCATCTATTGGACCAAGGGGTGAGAGATTGTCTGGTATGCAATTATTAACCAAATATTGGAAAATTAGAAGCAGCTGCCTTTGAATCACCCTATTCGGAACAAGCTGAATTATTCGCTTTGATCAGAGCTTGCATCATTGGAGAAGATCTAAAGGTGAATATTTACACCGATTCCCGATATGCTTTCGAGGTGGTACGTGACTTTGGACAATTATGGAAAAATAGAGGATTTCTAACTTCTGCTGGGACTCAAATATCCCACAAACAATTGGCGGTAAATTTATTGAAGGCCTTAATGCTACCCAGACAAATCTCTGTAATAAAATGTAGTGCCCATACTAAATGACAGACCCCAGTAGACATTGGGAATCGTAATGCTGACTTAGTAGCTAAAAGAGTATCATGGGAACGTAAGATGGTGGTACCTAGAATGATGAAGCAGACTAAAAATGTAAGTAACAAGTCCCCCTTGGAAAAATTGATGCCGACCATCTACAAAATCGTTCAGTTACAGGAAGAGGTTACTGAAGAAGATAAAGAAAGGTGGAAGCAGTTAGGATGTGAACTGGAGGTGGAAGCAGTTAGGATGTGAACTGGATTGTATGACTGGACTGTGGATCACTCCAGCAGGGCAAACTTGCATGACAGACTCATTGGCCGTATGGGTTATTGAGTGTATGCACTACTCAACCCATTGTGGGGCCAGGGCAATAGGTGACACTCTTTTAGCTACTTGGTGGCACCCAAAACTAGTCTTTTGCTCAAAAGGTGAGCAGTAATTGTCTGGTCTGGCAGCAATACCATCCAGAGAAAGGGATAGAATGTGAAGCAGGGAAAACACCATTGCCCATGGGTCCATTTGAGACACTGCAAATAGACTATGTTGAGTGGAAAAATGTCATGGGTATAAATATGTTCTGATTATAGTCGATGTGTTCAGCAGGTGGATCGAAGCCTACCCAACCCTTGACAACAAAACTGCTACTGTTGTCACGGTGTTAATGAGAGAAATTGTCCCTAGATTTGGTATTCCCATTCGACTTAGCTCTGATAACGGTCCACACTTTATTGGGCAAATCAATAACGAATTCTGCAAACAGCTGGGGATCCAGCAGCAATTACACTGTGCTTATCGACCACAGGCTGCTGGACTAGTAAAGAGGGCTAGCCAGACCCTCAAAACCCAAATTGAAAGCGGTGACCAGACTCGGATCTCGGGTCAAATTACTTCCGATAGCCTTATTTCAAATGAGAGTCATACCTTCAGGAAAATTTAGATTAAGTCCAGCTGAAATTATTTACGGCCAACCCCTAAGAACCCCTTGGAACCAGAATGCAATGAAAATAGTTAATTTCCACCATATGACCGCAGAAATGACCGATTATATTTTAGCCTTGACAAGGGCCTTAAGGGATTTACACTGTAGAGTGAAGGCAGCCAATGAGGATATGCCTTCACTAGTAACTCCTATTAAAGTAAATCCTGGGGACTATGTCTTAGTGAAAAATTGGGTACAAAAAGGATTAGACGTTCGTTGGGAAGGACCATATCAGGTTCTTTTGATGACTCCAACAGTAGTAAAAGTAGAGGGAAGAAATGCCTGGGTGCATCTTCATCATTGTAAAAGTATTAGTGAAAGCATCAGTAGATAACTTGTTTCCGCCCAGGTTTTCTTAGGTACCTTAATCGAGGACTAATGGACTATCAAGACGGATGGAGGGAGTTCACGCCCACGAAAACCCAGGAGGTGAAGATTCCTCAGACAGAACTTGTGGAGTCATGCCCATGCAAACTCGGGACGCTTGACAAGATTCTGAGAAGCTACATCAACATCTTCTTGTTAGAACATTATTAAAGTATAGCGGTCATTATTATATTCTGGAGTTATCTGTTATGATAAGGGTTATCATGAATGATAAAACGGGGGAATGTTAATATTGGCTAAATTAACGACATTATAAAATGAAGAATCCCTGCATTTGTCAGTATTGCTTAGCCCTTGTCAGCGGAACTTTACAGGATTCGATTGGCGTCAGCTAGTCTAGGCTCAGGCTGATATGCAGAATGAAAAATGGTCCAGGTGTCACCATGTTTCCCTTAAATTGATAACTTATATAATGATTTTGCAAACTGACCCTAAATGCATCATACCTATTAGGTAGCTGCAAATGTATTGTGAAACAATATATATAATGTTTCAAGACGGTCATCCTGTTAATGATTGGTCGAATTGTTGAGCCTTTGGGAAGTTGTGGGTTTCCAGGGCACATGTTTCAATGTTTGTCCTTGTTAGCTTCCTTCGAGAGCTTTCCATGCAATACAATGTATTGAGCTGTTGTATTATGGGGTTAGAGAGATGTCTGTTATCTATGGGATTAATCGATATCTGTTATTGATATCAAAAAAAGGGGCGTGGCTGTGTTCTGCAGCTGCGGCTCACCGGCAGTCTCTCTGTCTTTTTTTTGTTTTTTGTCTATTGTCATCGTTTAATGTACGTTTTGTTCTATTTTTAACTCTGTGTATGTGGGGGGTTGGGGGAAACCTTTTTTCTAATCTCTTCCTCAACGGAGATGCGACCTTTACCGTGTCGTATCTCCGTTCGCGCTACGGCCTAACATCGTGGAGTCGGCGGCCTTCAGCTGGGATCGACCTTGAAGACTCCGGTCGCAGGGCCTGGACTTACCATCTCGGAGGCTTCGGCCGTGGGCCCTGCAGACCGCAACATCGGGAGTTCGCAGGTCCCTGGCTGGCGACCGGTTTTTGGGAGCTCCAGCCGTAGCAGCTTCGACCGCCCCGAAGCGCGAGGTACGATCGACCCGCTCGCAGGCCCTTCATCACCCTGCGTGGCCTGGCCGTGGCACTTTCCATCGCCCGGTGGGGGCTCAGGACTTTCATCGGCCTGCTTGGCTCGGCCCTGGGACTTTCCATCGCCCAGTGGGGGCTCAGGACTTTCATCGGCCTGCTCGGCTCGGCCCTGGGACTTTCCATCGCCCAGTGGGGGCTCAGGACTTTCATCGGCCTGCTCAGCTCGGCCCTGGGACTTTCCATCGCCCGGTGGGGGCTTCAAAAAGTTGGGAGCCTCGATCACCTCGTGGCACCACGGGAGAAGAATGAGGAGGAGATAAGACTTTGCCTTCCATCACAGTGAGGATGTGCCTAGAGCAATCACTGTGATGGCTGTTTGTGTAAAAATTGTATCTGTGTGTCCTGTGCTTTTTGTTGTCTACTGCCGGACCCTGACGTGAGAGGACGCTGGCGTTGTTTATTCGCCGCTTTTCCGTTAGGATAGTTTGTCTGTTTGTTTTTATGTTGATTGTTTTTGTAAAGCGCTTTGAGCACCCGATAAGGCGCTATATAAAATAAATGCTTATTATTATTATTATTATTATTGTGTAAAGTGTAAGACAACCCCCTGTGTGGTTCGGCCCTCAGGTTCGCGGGGCATATAAAAGACGGTGATCACAAGGTTCGTGGTCGACCCTCATGAGAACTGCTGGAGTGTCTCTGTCTATGCGAGGCCTAGAGGGCTTGACTAGACAGAAGCAGGGATCAAACCCGCGGTGGGGATAATAGGGACAGTGTATGATCTGTGACGCGCTTATAATTTCGTTAGAATAAACTTTAATCCTTGCAAGTGCTTGACTCAGTCTTTTTACTGAAACTAGACTGGGGGGAAGCTGAAAAATGAGCAATTATCAAATGCAGGAGCATCTTTCTTTCTCATTCCCATAATATCTAACTTTCTCACAAAGTGGTTGTGTGACAATCACAATGACCTTCAGCGAGCAGTGAAGAATTATATCCAGGTGAAATATGTTGCTGTTGCTTGTCGGGCTCTTGGACTAATAGGCAAGTATGTCACCAGACCGTGGATGAGATTGATTGAGAACGACATCAGCATCCTCCATCTGAATCCTCTCTTGGAACATGCTTGCTTCAAACTGGAAGAATGGAGCAGAGACCCCACCTGTCTCATGATAGGGAGAGCTCATCCGTTGTTTCCCCAGGTTCCAATCACGAAAGATGATGTCTTCATCAAGCTAATAACATCCGATAAAGATTATGGCGCAACTTCTGAAAGTACTGCTGACGAGCAGTTCATGGAGCACCACACCCTTATATCAGACAATGCCAGGCAGTTCACAATCCAGCGCTTTAAAGACTTTGCTATACAGTGGGATTTCACTCGTTACCAGCAGCCCAGAGTATCCCCAATCTAATGGGTTAGCTGAAAGCTGTCCACAGCACTAAACAACTCATGGAGAAGTCTCACTCAGACGGGACTGATGTTTTTCTAAACCTTCTCAATCTCAGAAACGTGCCTCGTGACCCAAAGCTTGGATCTCCAGCACAAAGACTAATGTCAAGGCAAACACGTACCACTCTCCCAGTCTCAAGGAAGCTGCATGAACTACATATGCGTAAGACTCGGGAGGTAAAAGCCCAGCTTCTAAATAAAAGACTGTCACAAAAAGTGTGCTATGACAAATCAAGCCGATCGCTTCAGCCTTCGTTGGAAGGATAGGTTGCAGACCCCCTCAAGGTTACAACCGGACAGGCATGGCAAAGGAAATATGCAAGGAGCCCAGGTCTTACCTTATTCACTCAGAAGGAATCACAGACACATTTTGCCTGAAGTCGAGCCTGCCCCAGCACAGCTAAATCCAAGTGACACCGATCACAAGGATACTGGACTTGGGTCAAAAGACTATAACATTCTCACAAGAGACAGACAAGAAATAATGGACACTGAGCAGCCCCAGGTTCAGGTGCCTATAGCTAATTACAGAACACACTCAGGTCATGTCAGCAAGCCAAATCCTAAATACAGAGACTGAATTCACTTGTCAGCTGAATATACATAGATACATTGTTCAGGTTAATCTTTAGTGTGCTAAAAGTTGACAATCAGGTGTTCAAGTCAATATGTTAAGTATGTTTACTATGCTGTGACCTTAATTTTGTATTTCACAGTGTACATACTTGTTTGGCTGTAGTAACTGAATATACCTGTTGGATATTGGTCATTTTGTGACATTTTGTAAGTCCTGTAACATTTATTACTTACCAAGATATCTTGTCATTATATGGAGCATGAGCTAAGGAAAGGGGATGTAGATTAGTCACGGTGTTCACAGTCTAGGGGGAGCTATTGCAGACGCCGTACCTGGAGGAAGTTATCCTGCACATGTGTGTTACTCGGGGTTTCCGGTGGTAGCACTAATTGGGGTGACTGCTGCCGTGTCTGTTACGTTGTATCCTCGGTGGTCATTAAACCAGGTTTGAAGTCAACTAATTTGTTGTTATTCCTACATCATACATGGTGTCAGAAGTTTTATTCCGGAACTTTCAGGGACTGTGTTTTTTCAACCAGGATTTGTTTTTTTTCAAGCGAGGACAACTGACTAGGTCTGCTAGATGGCGCAGCTAAACAGTCAACATAGTGGATGGATTCTGGAGGTCGGACCCACTCGTTTTTGACAGTAACATCGTTAAAAACTGGTGGATATTTGAACAAGAATATGACATTTTCATCGCGGCGACACATTCTGACAAGCCAGCCCACACTCAAACATACATTCTCCTCAATCTCGAGGGATCGGAGGTCATTGAACGTGAACGCTCTTTTGTGTAAGCGGAGGAAGTGAGGAAGCCCGTCGAGGTAGGAGACATCCTCGTCCCCGCAGAATCCAAAGAGGATCCTGAATGCCTCAAGAGGAAATTTCGAGAGTTATGCAACCCTCAGACCAATGTTACTATGGAAAGACACAAGTTCAACACACAGAATCAAAAGGCTGGTGAGACAATTGAATCATATGACAGTGATTTAAGGATTAAAGCAAAAAGCTGCAATTTTGGAGATCTCTATGAAGAGCTTAATATAGACTGGTCTGTGGTATCAATAATGACAATTTGAGAAAGCTGCTACTGCGTGATAGTAATTTGACATTAGTTAAGGCTGTCTCCATCTGTGAAATTCATGAGATGACTGAAGAGCACAACAAAATGCTGGCTTCTCCACAGCACTCTGTCACAAATGTTGATGCAGACCAGGCTCAGTTCAAGAGAAAACAAAAGCCTGAGATAAAAATGAAAAACCAGTTTTTTAAAAACTGGGACTCCAACTGCAACAACTGTAGAGGTAGTCATGCAGCTAAAAGAGACCACCAGTTGAGCCCCACTGAAGATGATCTGTCACATCAAATTCATACTGAATACAGCGATCTCTTCACTGATGAGCTTGGAAAGCTGCCTGTAATCTCTTCCATGACATTTGACCCGGATCTGAGACCTGTTGTTCGTCCTGTACATCTCATTCCTGTGGCTATGAAGGACAGAGTCAAAGCTGAGGTAGACAGGTGCGGCTCGGCCGCGGGGCCTTCCATCGCCCGCGGGGCCTTCCATCGCCCGGTGCGGCACGGCCGCTGGACTTGGCGGTGCCCGGTGCGGCTTGGCCGCGGGGCCTTCCATCGTCCGGCGCGGCTCGGCCGCTGGACTTGGCGGTGCCCGGCGCGGCTCGGCCGCGGGGCTTTACATCGCTGGTGCGGCTCGGCCGCGGGACTTTACATCACCCGGCCCGGCTCGGCCGCGGGACCTAACATCGCCCGGCGCGGCCGCGGGACTTAGCAGCGCACGGCACGGCCGCGGGGCCTTCCATCGCCCGGCTCGGCCACGGGACGTTTCGGCGCCCGGTGCGGCTCGGCCGCGGGGACTCAGATCCCATTGCGGGGACTGTGCGGGTCGGTCGGGGACGAGCTGTCTGTCCGTGGGGAAGAGATTGGAAGTTTTGTTGCCTCCATCACAGTGAAGGGGTGTTTGGAGTCACTGTGATGGACGTTTGTGTTGGGGTCATGTGTCTTGTGTTCTTTTTTTTTTGTGTGACTGCTATGTAATTTCGTTCGGTACCTTGGTACCGAATGACAAATAAAGCTCTGTATTCTCTGTAGGATGCAGGAATTGGGTGTCATCACTCGGGTGTCTGAACCAACTGATTGGGTGTCATCTATGGTTGCCACCAACAAAAAGGTCAAACAGGAAATCAGAATATTCATTAATCCAAGAGACCTGCACACTGGTTTGAAAAGGCCACATCACCCTATGCGTACTATGGAAGTGGCTGCACACATGTCAAATACAACTGGGCATTTTCACAAAAAGTGGTACACAGATGCCAAAATTTGAAATTGCCATTTGGGTCAAATGTCTCATTTAGGAGAAAAGGACATAAGTTTAAACTTTCAAAATCGAAAATCTTTCACCGATAGCAGCCATTTGGATTTCCAAAATGCCTGCCAAATTATGCACATAATCTAATAGTATAAAACAATGCGTTGACATACAATTTGCTTTCTGTATTTCTGTTAATTAATTATCTTTCACATGGTTCAGTATATTTGATTAACACTTTATCAAATCAAAAGCAAAAATTTGCTGATTTCGTTCACTGATCTAAAAAAAAACCTTGATTAGATTTATCCAGAATGATGTAACGTGTTACCGGAAACATATTTTTAAATTTCTTTCTACAGTAATGTTGATATATTTAATGCTGCCTGGTACTTTTGCTCTGTGGCCAAAGCCCTTTCTTTCCAACCTAAAATTATGGGTAATAAAGATACCCTTAAGCCTTGATAGACTCATTCAAATGTGTAACTTCAGTTACCATAATGTCAGTTACCACTGAGTAACGTCAGTTACCAAGTATACACAGCTTTTTATTAAAAGAATTGGCCTCATCCTCTCACTTCATCCTCTCCCTGGAAGGCAGCAATCACTTTCAAGGGGTACAATTAGTGCCATCTCATCATGCCTTGACCATGTGCTTTTGTTTTAAACAAGAGCAGTAGAGTGCATCCCACATTTTAGATGTCAGGTTTCGTCACTTGTAATGTGCGGGCAGTATCATTTGTAACCAAATTCTCCTTTGCAAAGAACATCCACCTGAGGTAAGTTTATGGTTTTCTTATTCCATATAATGCATAAAATTAGTGGTATTGTTCCCCCCAAAATCATTAGAATCATGCTCTGACAGTCACAGTTGCAAATACATGTAATGTTTTCAATAGGTGCATCTATGCAATATGCATTTCACTGCAATTTGTAAACTGAAATATCATATCTTACAATTTCTTAAGTTTTTTCTGGGTGTTTTTGGTATTTCAAATGCTATGGGGGGGTTGCATGGCAGGAGAGGTCATGACCCCTGAACCGTTCTGTTGCCATGTAACGCCTTCTGGAGTGCAAGCGGTGAACTTCAGGTAAGCACTTACTATGGCTGCCAATGAAGAGTTGGGATATGTGCTTTGTCTTTTTCTTCTATTTTATGTTTGGAAAGACTTCTGTTGTGGACAATTCGTCAGTCCTAATTTGAGAGAGTGTTGCAATGGAATGTTGCGCCTCGCTTCTGCGGCTCTTTGGCCCCTCGCAGCTCCTGCTGGCCCTCTAGCCCTTCTCCCTGCTCGCCATCTCCATCAGCTTGACCTCCATCGCAAGCAACGGCTAACCCTGCACAGGATCCGCACCCTCCATGCCAGAACAGCCCATCGCCAGCACAAGTGCGAGATAACAGACAGCCCTGCATGCGACTGCGGATATCAAGACCAGACCATCCCACACTTCGTGAATGATTGCTCACTGAAGCTTTTCCCTGGTGGAATCAAGGCTATCCAACCAGCAACTGATGCTGCCCTGGCCTGGATGTCTACCCTTGACCTACAACTTTCGGCTGTACACGCGATATGCAAGAAAAAGATCTCCGTCAGCCGGGCTTTGCTTCCATTTGGCTCAATACCTCGAGGCTGTGGCCGCCGAGCAGAACCGTGGCCTGGTCCTCCGGCTATTGCCACGGCGCCCAGCCCAGCTCTCCCTGCTGCTCGGCCTCCGCTGCCGATCGGCCTCTGCCCGGCCCCTCTTCCTCCTCTTCGGGATCGACACTCCGCTCCTCCTCTTCCACTGCCTCCCCCTCCAAGGCCGTTGAGCACGGCTCCCTGGGCCCTTCGCCCTCAGGCCCCGGCGGGTAGCCGACCTCCAGCGCACGCTGCTTCTGTCCCTGCAGACCCTCCAGGCCCCTCGGCTCGGGTTCTTCCCACTGCTCCTCTCCCAGCTCCCTCAAGCCTGTCCTTTCCTCCTCCTCCTCTCCCCCCGCCAGCAGCCCTCTGCTTCTCAGCCTTGCTCTCCTGCCTCCCTTCCCGGCCGCGTTTCCCCTTCTCCAGCCGGCTGCCCAGACATCTTCCCAGCTGCTTCTTCCATCCGCGGGCCTTGCAGCCCTTCATCCGATTCCTCTTCCTCCGCCGGATCCTCCAGCTTCTTCCCCATTTTTTACAGCACAAAAATTGACCATTTTGGCTTTTTTTTCAAGGTAAGAATGTACGTGTTGCATGTGTTACTAGTATATGCCGGAAGGTGCCATGTACTCCAGATGGCTTGAGCGGCTCAGTGCGTCATGCCCTTTGACCTTATGACTTTACGTGCAATCCTCCTATAAGTATTAACCAGACCTATAGGGTCAGAATTAAAGAAGCCAAGAAAGTAATTTAAAAAAATAAACAATGAGTAAGTTGGGTAGAAACTTAATCTTTTTATCTTTTCATTGTTTACTTATTTTGATATTTCGTGTTTGGCCCTTCATTGCAGAAATATGCCACTAACTGCTGCAGAAAAACAGAGACAGTATAGGGAACGGCTGAAGGATGGGAAATACGATGATTACACGATGGAAAATAGAGATCAAGTCAGACATGGGAAGGAGCAACAGAGAAATGAGTTTTGTAAGTTACCACAAGAGCTACAAGCCCAAAAAATGAAAGATAGGCGAGAAGCAGGGAAGTCACGAGTAGCAAAGTGTAGAGCTCGTAAAAAGATGAAACTTGACAAAAGTAACATTGTGACTCCACCTCACCATGGATACAAAAATTTGCCAGCCCTGAAGAAAGCATTGGCAAGAGCCCAAAGAGCTCTCCCAAGAACTCCACGTCAGAAGGTAATAGTAAGCACATTGTATGTATCTCATCTGACAAAAGATGAAGAGTTGCCAGTACAGTCCTCTTCATCACCCTCCACAAGGTCTGCATCGTCTGACGACATGATCAAGCTCATTGAGAATTTTTATGAGGGGGATGACGTCAGCAGACAAGCTCCAGGAAGAAAAGATGCTATAAATGTGAGAAGTGAACATGTAACCAAAGAAAAGAAGCAGATCAGGCACCTGACATCATCAATCAGGGAGATCTATGCTCTGTTCCAAGAAGAATATCCTGATGCCAGAGTTGGAAAGACTGTTTCATCTGTTGCGACCACAACATGTGCTGCTGACCAAAAGGTTGCCGCATAATGTGTACCTTTGTCTTTATCACCAAAAATTCTCAATGGCAATAAATGCCTTGAACAAAATTGATGCTTCTGTTCCCATGTACAATCATCACTTAGTAGACACCATAATCTGTACTCCTGGATCCAAAAGCTGTAAGATCAACGAGTGTGAACAATGCAAAGATGGTAATGGATTCAAAACTCGGTACCCCGTGAAGGAATGCAGTCATGACACGTTGGTGTGTGTGGAGAGCTGATGACCATGGTAGGCTCAACAAGTGTAAAGAAGAAGGCACATCATGAACTACATCAGTACATTACTGATCTCGTCCCACGGTTCTGAGAGCATAGCTATGTTCAAAGATGCCAATCACTGGCCTGGAAAAAGATGAAAGACCTAGCAACATCTCCAATGTATGACCCGCTGCATGCCCTCATTCAGGTAGATTTTGCAGAGAATTATACGTGCATACAGCAAGATGAGATACAAAGCGCCCATTGGCGACAGACCCAGGTCGCATTTTTACGTCAGCAGCATGGCATTCAGGATCCTTTTTTTCCAGGTGTTATAATTTCTGACAACTTGGTACACACAAAGGAGTGTACAATAATTGTACCTTACATTGACAAAGTGTTTGAAGATCTTCCTGCTGAAGTGAGTCGAGTATCTATTTGGTCTGATGGTCCATCATCACAATTTAAAAACCACTTCATGGCTGCAGCATTAGTAGCACTTGCAGTAAAGCATGACAAGAAGCTCGACTGGCATTTCTTTGCTTGCTTCAGCAAGGGATAAGGTGGTACTTTAACCCTCCAGCAGGATCCAATCCTGGCGGTGTTTGGGAACGATTGATCCGCATGGTTCGCATGTGCTGCGCTCTGTTCTTAGCCAACGTTCTGGACGATGAAGGAATGCAAACTTTAATTTGTGAAGTTGAAGCAATTTTAAATGATCGACCCACACAGAGCCTTTAGGGATGTGGCGGCGCTGCCCTAGCAGCTGCGGCTCGCCTGTGGTCTGTTTGCGACCGGGCAGCATCATCTTCCGCGTATCGTGGGCCATAGGGTTGGCCTGTTCGCGGGACTTTTCGTCGTCCAGTGCAGCCTGGAATCTGCCGCGGGATTTTCCATCGCTCGGCGGTGGCTTCAGGTTCGTGAGCCTCAACGCACCGTTCACATGGCAAAAAAACCATGGGGCACTGGTGCTTTTTCCACCAGCGCTGGGGCGGCAGCCCTGCATGTATCCAGGAAACGCTGGGGCCAGCCGCCACCAGTCGCTGTGGCGGGCGGCCAGATTCACCGCCTCTTGGCCTGTGATCGATGTTCCGGGAGTTGCTTCCTGGTCAACACCGGGGCGGAGCTGAGCGTACTCCCCCCTACAGCGTTGGATATCGGCTCTGGAAGGCGGGGGGCCATGCTCACCATGGCGAATGGCAGCCCAATTAAGACCTACAGGGTTCGCACAGTCCCACTCATCTTCGGGGCCTGTCATTTCACCTGGCAATTCACCATCGCAGACATCTCCCAACCATTGTTGGGCGTGGACTTTCTCCGGGCTCATTCCCTCCTTGTGGATGTTCAGCGAAAGCGCCTGATCCACTCCGCGATGCTCGAGCCCATCTTCCTGCGCTCGGACATACCGGCAGCGCCGCCTCGGGACCCGGTGTCGGCGGTCGACAATTTATACGCACAGGTGCTGGCCGAGTTCCCTGGTATTCTGACTCCCCAGTGAGCGTGGCCCCCACAACACGAGTCCCAAGCACGGGGCGAGTCACAAAATTCATACCACCGGCCTCCGGCTCCATGCCCGGGCGCGCCAACTCCCGCTCAACAGACTCCACATCGACCGGGAGGAGTCTCACACCATGGAGGCTCTGGGGATTGTCCGGCTTTCCAAATGGGGATTGGGGATTGTCCGGCTTCCCCGCATCACATGGTCCCCAAGGCGAGCGGCGGTTGGCGGCCGTGTGGTGACTAGCGGCGGCTTAACGACATGACCACCATGGACCAGTATCCGGTCCCCCATACGCAGGACTTCAATGCACACCTGGTGAAATTCTTCTCAAAGGTGGACCTAGTGCGGGGTTATCATCAAATCCCGGTCCACCTGGACAACATCCCCAAAACAGCCTTTGTGAATTCTTGCAGATGCCTTTCGGCCTCAAAAACCGGAAGTGACGTGAGAGGACGCTGGCGTTGTTTGTTCGCCGCTTCTCACCACTTCTATTTTTGTATTAATTTTGCCGTTTTTGAAAAGATTTTCTCAGCTTGAAAAAATCCCTCTGCTTAAACAAATCCTTCTGTTTGACCACCTGGCATCATCTGCTCAGCTCTTCCACCGCTGCCTCCGCACCCTTGGACTCCGCACCCTTGGACCTCTCACTCCTGTCTGTGCTCCTGTCTCTGCTGGCTTGGACTGCTCCCCTGTGGGTTACCTGACAGCTAGCGCTGCAGTCATCAACTCGCTAACGCTAACAGCTGCCTGCTTGCCTGCTTGCCTGGCTACCTCCTCTGCCTGCACGTCCTCAGCTCCCTATTAACCCTTAGGCTGCTCAGCTTCTTCGATCCTCATAGGCCTTGCTCTGGATCAGCCTGTTGTGCCTGCTGTGACGTTTTGATCTCTCTGGGCTCTATGCTCCTTCGCTCCTGCCTGGCATGGCACTGAAGTACTTGGCTGCGAGGCTGCTCCAGCTCAACAACCACTCCACTCCGCCATGCATCTCTGCCATCATCAACCACGGACTTCTACGACGACCCAAATACATCCACAGAGGCTCCGGTCACAAGTTTGTCTACTCCCAGACCGGTCACTCCATCCCTGCACTCTGGTCAGCTGATCGGACTTCCACTCGTCCATTACATCATCACAACAACGCACACGAGCGTGCCCCCGTCTACAAGCCCTGGCTAAATCACCCGTGTCCATCCACACCACACAAAGCAACATGAAGCTCACTCTGCTCAACATCCAGTCCCTCAACAATAAAAGCCTCATTCTGAATGACTTCATCCTGGAAAATAAACTGGACTTCCTCTGTCTGACAGAAACCTGGCAACAACCTCTGGATTACCTCCCACTCAACCTCACTACACCCAACGGATACTCCTACATCAATTAACCACGCTCGGAAGGCCGAGGTGGTGGGATTGCCGTAATTCACCGACAGGACTTCAAGATCAACCTCATCTCCATCTCATCTGCTCCTTCATTTGAACACCTGGCTTTCAAACTCTCTGGCCACACAAAATTAGTCATGGCAGTTATCTACCGCCCTCCCAAACCACACCCATCATTCCTTTCTGACTTCTCTGACTTTCTGACCCAGTTCTGTTCTCTCTCCCCCTCCATCCTCCTCCTCGGTGATTTCAACATCCATATGGACTCCACTGACTCCACAATAACCGCTGACTTCACTGAAATACTCAACTGCTTTAACCTCACTCAACACGTCAATTTTCCCACCCATAACCGTGGACACATTCTGGACCTTGTCTGCTCCACTGGACTAAATCTACATCACCTCTCTGGCTCTGACCCCACCCTCTCTGATCACTTAGCCATCACCATGTCTGTCAACATTCCCACCGCAGCTCCAAAGCAAAAACGCAAAATCAACTTCCGCAAGCTGAACTCCATTTCACCTACCTCGCTCTCATCCTCCCTCTCTGAAATGTCCGCCTCTCCCTTCGTTGACCTCCACAGCCCCTCTGACCTCACTGACTACTACAACCGCACTCTCTCCTCCTGCCTCGACCAGCTTGCACCTATAAAAACCAAAACAGTTTCCTTCACCCACTCTGCTCCCTGGTTTACCCCTGAACTCCGCGTGATGAAAACTCATGCCCGCCAACTTGAAAGACTCCGCAACAAAACAGGTCTCACAATTCACTCCCAAGCCTACAAAGACCACATACAGCACTATAAAGATGCCCTCTCCCGTGCCCACTCCACCTACTACTCTCAAATAATTCACTCTGGCTCCGGAAACCCAAAAACACTCTTCTTTACAATAAACAAACTCCTCAGCCCCCTGGACACCATCTCCCAATCATTCACAGTTGACAAATGCACCACTTTCCTTTCATTCTTCCAAAGCAAAATAGACAACATCTACAGCACCTTAACCACCAACGCACCTGCTCCCCCTCAAACCACCTGCCCCCCCTTATCCTGTCAGCCCCTGCCTCAGTTCTCCCCAATCTCCACCACCGACCTCTCTGACCTCTTCACAGGAATAAAAACTGCCACCTGCTCTCTGGACCCCATCCCCTCCAGCTTTGTCAAGGCCTGCCTTCCTGCTCTCTCTCCACTTATCACTGCAACAATAAACTCCTCCCTGTCCACTGGCATCGTCCCGCCATCCCTCAAAATCGCTGCTGTCACCCCCATTCTGAAAAAACCTGGTCTAAACCCTGACACCCCAAACAACTTCAGACCAATCTCCAACCTACCCTTTCTGTCCAAAGTTTTGGAACGTGCTGTAGCTTCCCAACTCAAATACCACCTCTCTACCAATAACCTGTATGAAACTTTCCAATCCGGATTCCGCTCAAACCACTGAACTGAAACTGCGCTCCTCAAAATCACAAACGACATTCTCCTCTCCTCCGACGCTGGCAACCTCAACATCCTCATCCTACTTGACCTCAGCGCTGCCTTTGACACCATAAATCACTCCATTCTCCTCACCCGACTTGAAACCTCCCTTAACATCACCGGCACAGCCCTATCCTGGTTCAAATCTTACCTCTCTGACAGACACCAGTTCATCTCCATTAACAACTGTAAATCCCCCACCGCTCCCCTCCCCCAAGGTGTCCCCCAAGGCTCAGTCCTTGGCCCCCTCCTCTTCATCCTCTACCTGTTCCCCCTTGGTCAATTAATCCGCCGTCATGGTCTCAACTTCCACTGATTCGCCGATGATATCCAGCTCCTCATCTCCACCAAGTCAATCTCCCCCACCACACACTCTACACTGACAAACTGCATCACTGAAATAAAATCTTGGCTTCAATCAAACTTCCTCAAACTCAATTGCAACAAATCTGAAATCATCATCATTGGTCCAAAAACGCTCACCAAATCCACCCAAAACTTCATCCTCAACATTGATGGTCTCCCAGTATCCACCTCACCTCACATCCGGAATCTTGGAATCATCCTTGATCAAACCCTCTCCTTCGACAAACACATCAAACACATCACAAAGACAGCCCGTCTCCGTCCATCCCTCTCCTCCACAGCTGCAGAAACCCTCATCCACGCCTTCATCACCTCCCATCTGGACTACTGCAACAGCCTCCTCTATGGCGCACCCTCAAAAATCATCAATAAACTTCAATACATTCAAAACTCCGCTGCCCGTCTACTCACACACACCTCGATCCGTGACCATATCACCCCCGTCCTTTATAAACTCCACTGGCTCCCCATCCCCCAGAGAATCCAGTACAAAATCCTCCTCATAACCTAGAAAGCCCTCCATAACCTGGCCCCATCCTACCTGACCGACCTCCTCCACAGGCACACTCCCACCTGCACCCTCCGCTCTGCCGCTGCCAATCTCCTATCCCCCCCACATCCGGACCAAACTCAGATCCTGGGGGGACAGGGCTTTCTCCATCGCTGCTCCCACCCTATGGAACTCACTACCCCAAACCGTTAGAGACTCCTCCACACTCACCACATTCAAAACATCGCTGAAGTCTCACCTGTTCAGTACTGCCTTCAACCACTGAAGGTCACCTCACCTTCTGTCTCCTTTCTCTGTTCATTTATTTATTTACTTATTTATCTATTTATTCATTTCCCTATGTTCTCAAAATCTCTGTAAAGCGTCTTTGAGTATATGAAAAGCGCTATATAAATAAAATGCATTATTATTATTATTATAAAAATGCCGCGTAGGCCTTTCAACGCCTAATGGACTGGGTGTGCCACGGACTCGGGTTCGTCTTTGTCTACCTTGACGACACCCCCTTGGCGAGCCGCTCCTGACAGGAGCACTGCTTACATCTCCGGCAGCTCTGTCAGTGGCTCGATGAACACGGCCTGGCAATCAACCTGGAGAAGTGCCGGTTCGGCCTCACCATCGACTTCCTCGGGCATCGCGTGACCCCGCAGGGTGCGGTTCAATGCCCGGAGAAGGTCGAGGCCATGCGCCATTTCCGCATCCTTCAACGGTGCATGGCCTGCAGGAGTTTGTGGGGATGGTTGCTTTCTATCACCGGTTCGTGCCCGCTGCGGCCTGAATCATGCGACCATTGTTCCATCTCCTGGCAGGTAGGCGGAAGGATGTGCAGTGGCACGACGAGGTGGTGTCCGCTTTCAACGAGGCGAAGGAAGCCCTCGCATGGGAATGTATATCTGGGAATGCAGAGACGGGAGGCGCCAGACACAGAGGAGCCATGGTGCGATATAGTCCTTGCCAGACCTTCGACGAGAAAAGAGTTTGGATAGATACAGATCTGTTTGTATTACTACTTCAATAAACGACTAATTAAACTGAAACGTCTTTAAAATCTCTCCGTTGTTGGTTTGTGTCATGATCGATCACTCCACCTTCTGTGAAGTGGTGGCAAGTAGAGAGGACTTCAGTGGGAAGGACCGAAGTTGCCACCACAGGGCCTTTTCTCGCTGGCTGCACTTTAGTAGAAGGAATAAAGGCATAGACTGTTCTGAAAATTGGGTAGGGATTCAGAAATCAAAGGTGCAAAGGGGCTTGGGAGTGCTGCTGCAGGATTCTTAAAAGGTTCATTTGCAGGTTGAATCAGTAGGCAAATGCAATGTTACCAATCATTTCAAGAGGATTAGAATTTAAAATCAAGGATGTAATGCTGAGGCTTCATAAGACTGACTGACCACATTTGGAATCTTGTGTGCAGTTTTGGACTCCATATCCGAGGGTAGATGTGCTAACATTCAACAGGGTCCCGAGGAGGTTCACTAGAATGATCCCAGGGATGATTTTTGGTAAATATTTGTTGAGTCTTTGACGGCACTGGGCCTGTACTTGCTGGAGTTTAGAAGGATGAGGGCCGATTTCATTGAAGCCTACTGAATAATGAAAGGACTAGACAGATTGGATGTGAGAGGATATTTACAGTAGTGGGAGAGTCTAGGACCAGACGGCACACTCAGAATAAAGGGACGTACCTTTAGGCAGGATATAAGGAGGAATTTATTTAGCCAGAGTGTGGTGAATATGTGCAATCCTCCTTTCCACTTGTATCTCAGGGGTGTAGACTTGAATATTTATGGTAAGTAAATAGTTTAGCCTTTGTTTGCTGGATCTGGGTCAACTGCCTTGTTTGATTCACCTGGACCAAAACCATCGAGAATCACCCAGTCTAAACTCTCTTTTTGAGTCATCTTTCTCTTTGTTAATGTTATGAGGATCAAAGAAGAGGAGGTACGGACACTTTTGAAAAATATAAAAGTGGATAAGTCCCCAGGTCCTGATAGGATATTCCCTAGGACATTGAGGGAAGTTAGTGCAGAAATAGCAGGGGCTATGACAGAAATATTTCAAACGTCATTAGAAACGGGGATGGTGCCGGAGGATTGGCGCATTGCGCATGTTGTGCCTTTGTTTAAAAAAGGTTCTAAAAGTAAACCTAGCAATTATAGACCTGTTAGTTTGACGTCTGTGGTGGGAAAATTAATGTAAAAGATACTTAGGGACAATATATGTAATCACATGGATAAACAAGGCCTGATTAGAAACAGTCAACATGGATTTGTGCCTGGAAGGTCATGTTTGACTAATCTTCTTGAATTTTTTGAAGAGGTTACCAGGGAAATTGATACGGGCAAGGCTGTGGATGTTGTCTATATGGACTTCAGTAAGGCATTTGACAAGGTTCCACATGGAAGGTTGATTAAGAAGGTTAAATCGTTGGGTATTAATAGTGAGGTTGCAAGATGGATTCAACAATGGCTGAATGGGAGATACCAGAGGGTAATGGTTGACAACTGTATGTCAAGTTGGAGGCCAGTGTCTAGTGGAGTACCCCAAGGATCTGTGTTGGGTCCACTGTTGTTTGTCATTTACATTAATGACCTGGTTGATGGTGTGGCAAATTGGATTAGTAAGTATGCAGATGATACTAAGATAGGTGGTGTAGTTAATAATGAAGTAGATTTTCAAAGTCTACAGAGAGACTTGGGCCTTTTGGAAGGGTGGGCTGAGAGATGGCAGATGGAGTCTAATGCTGATAAGTGTGAGGTGCTGCATTTTGGTAGGACAAATCAAAATAGGACATACAGGGTAAATGGTAGGGAATTGAGGAATGCAGTGGAACAGAGGGATCTGGGAATAACTGTGCATTGTTCCCTGAAGGTGGAATTTCATGTGGATAGGGTGGTGAAGAAGGCGTTTGGTATGCTTGCCTTTATAAATCAGAGCATCGAATATAGAAGTTGGGATGTAATGTTAAAATTGTACAGGGCATTGGTGAGGCCGAATCTGGAGTATGGTGTGCAGTTCTGGTCGCCAAATTATAGAAAGGATGTCGACAAAATGGAGAGGGTACAGAAGAGATTTACTAGAATGTTGCCTGGGTTTCAGCACTTAAGCTATGGAGAGAGGTTGAACAGGTTGGGTCTTTATTCTTTGGAGTGTAGAAGGTTGAGGGGGGACTTGATAGAGGTTTTAAAAATTTTAAGAGGGACGGACAGAGTTGACGTGGGTAGGCTTTTCCCTTTGAGAGTGGGGAAGATTCCAACAAGGGGACATAACTTCAGAATTAAGGGACAAACGTTTAGGGGTAACATAAGGGGTAACTTCTTTACTCAGAGGGTGGTGGCTGTATGGAATGAGCTTCCGGTGGAAATGGTGGAGGCAGGCTCGATTTTATTATTTAAGAGTAAATTAGATAGGTATATGGATGGGAGGGGATTGGAGGGTTATGGTCTGAGAGCAGGTAGATGAGATTAGGTCAGAGAAAGTGGTCGGCGTGGACAAGTAGGGCCGAACGGGCCTGTTTCCGTGCTGTAATTGTTATATGGTTATATGGTTACTGTGTATTAATGGCAACTGGAAAAGATGACACTAGAAAAGTTGAAAATTTGCCATTACATCACCGATCCATGTTCTCCAGAGATGCTGCCTGACCCACTGAGTTACTCCAGCACTCTGAAACGTCACCTATCCATGTTCTCCACAGATGCTGCCTGACCCGCTGAGTTACTCCAGCACTTTGTGTCTTTTATTTGTAAACCGTCCAGCAACTGCAGTTCCTTGATTTCCACCCCAAATCTTCACTGGTTTCAGGGCTTTTACAAACTTTGGCATCTGAGCAATGGGTGCATTACAGGGAAAGGAAACAGGTCACAGAGTAATAAAGAACCATTTTGCAGTAAAGAGCACAACTATATCTAATTTGTAGACAGCGCTCCCAATGTGCAGTGAATTCATATAACAGGTCACTCCAATTTGTGGTCAAAAGTCCCACCATGTGGGTGATATGCTACACTGCCGGCCCGTCTGAGATGTGGGCGATGTGGACAAAGTACTGGTTTGACTTGACAGCAACAACAATTCCTGGCAATATCCTCATAAGTCTTGTCTGCACCCTTCCCCAGGGTCTCCAAACATTGGAGACAGAGATTGGATCAAATCTTCGGGGAATTTTATACATCCTTACTCCAATCCACAGCAGACCAATTGCTTCAAATGGAAGGAGTACCTCAGCGGGTCAGGTAGCATCTCTGGAGAGAAGGAATGGGTGACGTTTCACTGGGTTTGCAGTAATGTCCCTCAGCCCAATACTACATTATCCTTGCTTCTGTTCCACCTCCTTGTTCCACATTGTGCTTCAATCATTAACAATTATCACTGATCAACATTTTAATGCAGGTATCACAAAATGTTGGAGTAACTCAGCAGGTCAGGCATCTTGGAAAGAAGGAATGGGTGACGTTTCGGGTCGAGACCCTTCTTCAGACAGATGCTTCAGTCTGAAGAAGGGTCTCAACCCGAAACGTCACCCATTCCTTCTCTCCAAGATGCTGCCTGACCTGCTGAGTTACTCCAGCATTTTTTGATACCTTTGATTTGTACCAGCATCTGCAGTTATTTTCCTACGCAACTTGCCACTCCACTGCGATTTCTCCTCAAGGTATGTCTACTTTGAAGAAGTTCTCCTCCTCTCTTCGATGAGAGTTTAGCAACATGCTCGCTCGCTGCTCCCCCTCTGTGATTCTTCCTGCCCTTCTACTCTACAACCACGTTTGACCCAGACTCGCTACCACAGCCACGTCTGTTTTCTCGGGACTTGTCTGCGCCTCCATCTTCTACCTCGTGGTTTCCAGCTCCGGTTCCAGACCTCCCAGTTCGGGCCCAACCCGGACCACAGGCTCAGACAGTCTATCTGCCGCTTTTCCCAACAATTCTCCTTCCGTGCCCTGTGTTGTACACTGGCTGCGATGCGCCGGCACCAGCAGGCCCTCGCTCTGACTCACCCACACCTGCAACAGGCCCCAACTATACTTTATCCTACGCCGGATCTGCGCCCTCAACACACGCTTCCACATCAGTCTGAAGAAAGGTCTTGACCCGAAACGTCACCCATCCCTTCTCTGCAAGATGCTGCCTGACCTGCTGAGTTACTCCAGCATTTTGTGATACCTGCGATTTGTACCAGCATCTGCAGTTAATTTCCTACACATTTTATTGCAGATAGACACAGAGTGCTGCAGTAACTCAGCGGGTCAGGCAGCATCTCTGGAGAACATGGATAAGTGACATTTCAGAATGCTGGAGTAACTCATCGGGTCAGGCAGCATCTCTGGAGAAGGATGGGTGGATCCTTCCACCCATGGACGGAAGGATTTTTTTGGCAAGAACCCTTTTGTTCCATCCCCAAAATCTCTTGTTTCACTGTTCTGCTGTTCCTTGTTTCTACATTTTACATCACCCAGATTCAATTCCAGTTGTGGTAAGGTTAGGGTATCATCGCTGTCGTAAAGATATGTCCTTTTATTCTGACACTTTGCTCTCTGGTCCTAGACTCTCCCACTAATGGAAACTACCTCAACCCCCACCATTGCCGGGTGTTCACCATCCCCCCTGACCTCCCCCTTTCAGACACCGAACGGTCGGTCGTCAGCAGAGGCTTTACCTTTGTTCCCCTCCGCCCCCACATCAACGAGTTCCGCATCCGCCATGACGTGGAGCTCTTCTTCCGCCGCCTCATCCTCTGAGCCTTTTACCATGGCAAGGAGCCCCGACCCCCCACTGATGACCCCTTCTCCCGTCTCCAACGGACCCCCTCCACTTTTACCCCCCAGTATGGCCTACTACCCTCACTAGAACTTTTTATTTCAAACTGCCGGCGTGACATCAGCCGCCTCAAATTTTCCACTCCCCTGACTAACTCCAACCTCTCCCCTCCTGAACGTGCATCCCTCCACTCACTCCGCAACAACCCGGACTTAATAATTAAACCCGCTGACAAGGGAGGAGCTGTGGTAGTCTGGCGTGCTGACCTCTACCGCACCGAGACCAGACGACAACTATCAGACACCTCTTCCTACCTATCCCTGGACCATGACCCCACCGATAAACACCAGACCTTCATCAGCAGCACCATCACCGACCTCACCAACTCCGGCGATCCACCCCTCAGTGCCTCCAATCTCATAGTTCCCCAGCCCCGCACGGCCCGATTCTACCTCCTACCCAAAATCCACAAACACAACTGTCCCGGCAGACCCATTGTCTCTGCCTGCTCATGCCCCACCGAACTTATCTCTACCTACCTCGACTCCATCCTATCCCCCCTGGTTAAATCCCTTCCCACCTACGTCCAAGACACCTCACACGCTCTCCATCTCCTGGATAACTTCCAGTTCCCAGGCCCCCACTCCCTCATTTTCACCATGGATGTCCAGTCACTCTACACTTCCATCCCCCACAAGGATGGTCTCAAAGCCCTCCGTTTCTTCCTTGACCGTAGAACCAGCCAATCCCCATCGACCAACACTCTCCTCCGCCTAGCAGAGCTGGTTCTTACCCTCAACAACTTCTCCTTTGACTCCTCCCACTTCCTCCAAACCAGAGGCGTAGCTATGGGCACTCGCATGGGCCCTAGCTACGCCTGCCTCTTTGTCGGGTACGTCGAACAATCCCTGTTCCAGACGTACACTGGCCCCATCCCCGAACTCTACCTCCGCTACATCGACGACTGCATTGGTGCTACCTCTTGCACCCATGCAGAACTCACTGACTTCATACACTTCACCTCCAATTTCCATCCTGCCCTTAAATATACCTGGACTATCTCTGACATCTCCCTCCCGTTTCTGGACCTCACCATCTCCATCACAGGAGAAAAACTAGTGACGGACATTTACTACAAGCCCACCGACTCGCACAGCTATCTGGACTACACTTCTTCCCACCCGGTCCCCTGCATAAAGTCTATCCCCTACTCCCAATTCCTCCGTCTACGCCGCATCTGCGCCCGGGATGAGGTGTTTCAGACTAGGGCTTCCGAGATGTCCTCGTTTTTCAGAAAACGGGGCTTCCCCTCCTCCATTATAGATGAGGCTCTCACTAGGGTCTCTTCTACATCCCGCAGCTCCGCTCTTGCTCCCCCTCCCCCCACTCGCAACAAGGACAGGATCCCCCTCGTTCTCACCTTCCACCCCACCAGCCAGCGGATCCAACATATCATCCACCAACATTTCCGTCACCTACAACAGGACCCCACCACTGGCCATATCCTCCCATCCCCTCCCCTCTCTGCGTTCCGCAGAGACCGTTCCCTCCGCAACTCCCGGGTCCACTCATCCCTTCCTACCCAAACCACCCTAACCCCGGGCACTTTCCCTTGCAACCGCACGAGATGCAACACCTGTCCCTTTACCTCCCCCCTCAACTCCATCAAAGGACCCAAACAGTCTTTCCAGGTGAGACAGAGGTTCACCTGCACCTCCTCCAACCCCATCTATTGCATCCGCTGCTCTAGATGTCAACTTATTTATATCAGCGAAACCAAGCGCAGGCTCGGCGATCGCTTCGCTGAACACCTGCGCTCGGTCCGCATTAACGCAACTGATCTCCTGGTGGCCCAGCACTTTAACTCCCCCTCCCATTCCCAGTCGGACCTCTCTGTCATGGGTCTCCTCCAGTGCCATAGTGAGGCCCGCCGGAAATTGGAGGAGCAGCACCTCATATTTCGCCTGGGCAGTTTGCGGCCCGGTGGTATGAACGTCGACTTCTCCAACTTCAGATAGCTCCTCTGTCCCTCCCTTCCCCTCCTCCTTCCCAGATCTCCCTCTATCTTCCTGTCTCCACCTATATCCTTCCTTTGTCCCACCCCCGACATCAGTCTGAAGAAGGGTCTCGACCCGAAACGTCACCCATTCCTTCTCTCCTGAGATGCTGCCTGACCTGCTGAGTTACTCCAGCATTTTGTGAATAAATGGAAACTACCTTTTAGTTCTGTGATACAGCACAGAAACAGCACAATTCCAGTTGCACCAGAAAAAATAATCATTAAAAACCCTAGACGCCTCAAATGATACCATTGAAAGCGCAATTAATCAAAGAAGCAAACACATTTCAGAAGAAATCAATAATGTTCTCACCTTCCATCGGCCTCAGCAACAGATTTCAATGTCGGCGGAGTGACTACTTGTACTAAATCAGCCTTCCAAATTATTACGAATTTAAAGGAAGTTGATGAAAACTCAAGAGAGTGTTTAACTGAGTTAGTATTTAATTGTCAAATGCACCAAGGATGGGACAATTAAATTCTTGTTTGTTACAGCTTTAAGGGCCCATTTTCTTGTTCCATTCCTGGTGCACACCGTACAAGGTTGTTTGCAACGTCTCTGATCACTTTGCAATTTTAAGAGCAATACATACAATGTTTGTTTATAATTAACCAAAACACGTTTTGCTTTATCATATCCCAAGTTTCTACCTGCACATCAGTGATGTCTTTCCGATGATTTTTCTAATACTCTTGTACGAGTTTACACAGTTTATCGACCTGTGTTTAAAAAGAGAGATGCAGAAGATTAGTGGAAGAATCGGTGCACCCCATTGCAGCCCGCAACATACAAGCAACAGTAATGCTGTGTAGGAACTGCAGATGCTGGTTTAAACCAAAGATAGACACAAAAAGCTGGAGTAACTCAACAGGACAGGCAGCATCTCTGGAGAGAAGGGAAGGGCGACATTACGGGTCGAGATCCTACTTCAGACTGATTAAGTTCTCGACCGAAAAGTGACCGATTTACTTCTCTCCATGGATGCTGCCTGTCCCACAGAGTTACTGCAACATTTTGTGTCTGTCTTCTAAGTCTGAAGAAGGATCTCAAACCTGAAACGTCACCCCGCCATTGCTGTTCCTCCAATTTGCACTTGGCAGTCATTCACTCTGACAGTGGAGGAGGCCCAGGACAGAAAGGGCAATGTGCAAATGGGAGGGGGGGGGGGGGGGTTGAAGTGTTTGGCAAGTGGGAGATCAGGTAGGTTCAAGCAGACCCTGCTGAGTTCCTCCAGCATTTTGTGTCTACCTTCGAAGTAACTAGTCTTGTGATCTCTTGATGTGCTCAGTCTAAAAAAAGGGGTGGAAATGTCAGATGTGGGTGGCTGGGCCAGGAGGCTCACCTGCCGAAGGTGAGGGGGCTCGGTGCGAAATTTCACCAGAAAGTACACGTGGAGGAAGGAACTGCAGGTGCTGGTTTACACTTGAAGACAGATACATACAAAATGCTGGAGTGACTCAGCGGGACAGGCAGCGGCATCTCTGGAGAGAAGCACTAGGTGATGTTTCAATAGACAATAGGTGCAGGAGGAGGCCATTCGGCCCTTCGAGTCAGCACCGCCATTCAATGTGATCATGGCTGATCATTCTCAATCAGTACCCCGTTCCTGCCTTCTCCCCATACCCCCTGATTCCGCTATCCTGAAGAGCTCTATCTAGCTCTCTCTTGAATGCATTCAGAGAATTGGCCTCCACTGCCTACTGAGGCAGAGAATTCCAGATTCACAACTCTGACTGAAAAAGTTTTTCCTCATCTCCGTTCTAAATGGCCTACCCCTTATTCTCAACCCTTCTTCAGACCTGATTAAAGGTTCTCGACCCGATGCATCGGCCCCGTCATTTGCTTCTCTCCAGAGACGCTGCCTGTCCTGCTGAGTCGCTCCAGCACCGTGTGTCTGTGTGCGAGTGTCTGTGTGCGAGTGTCTGTGTGCGAGTGTCTGTGTGCGAGTGTCTGTGTGCGAGTGTCTGTGTGCGAGTGTCTGTGTGCGAGTGTCTGTGTGCGAGTGTCTGTGTGCGAGTGTCTGTGTGCGAGTGTCTGTGTGCGAGTGTCTGTGTGCGAGTGTCTGTGTGCGAGTGTCTGTGTGCGAGTGTCTGTGTGTATGTTCGGTGTAAACCAGCATCTGCAGTCCCTTCCTGTACAAGCCACCTGTGACAGTGACCTGGCTGGCGCCCCGGGCTTACCTTCTTGTATCCTGTAGTCATCACTTCGGAAGAGTCCACCAGGGACTATACTGGGAGCATTCTCCACCCACCAGGTACATTTTTTGTAAACACTATCCTATACCCACCAGGGACATTTTTAACATTTACCAAGCCATAACCTTTTTACACATAACACATTTACCAACCTATAAACCTGCACGTCTTTGGAGTGTGGGAGGAAGATTCAGCTACATAGAATCATAGAAAATAGGTGCAGGAGGAGGCTATTTGGCCCTTCGAGCCAGCACCACCATTCATTGTGATCTGGTTCTGGTTGATTTCTGGGCAAACACCTCATAAGTGGTCATCTCGTGCAGGTCGCAGTGAGTAAATTTTGAAGTGGGCCTTTTTGAGCAAGTTGAGATCTAGTTGCTCAATCCCCTTTTTAAATTACTTAACATCAGGAGCAGATGTTACTTAACATCAGGAGCAGAATGATCTCGGGAACATTCTCCCGAGATGCTGCCTGACCTGCTGAGTTACTCCAGCATTTTGTGAATAAATCGATTTGTACCAGCATCTGCAGTTATTTTCTTATACTAGGAGCAGCATGCGTGTTGGGTGGTAACATATTCCATTCCCTTATCGTCCTTACCTTGGGTAAAGGGAATATTGGTAGCAAAGTTTATTGAAATTTAGCGAGTTGATGTTGTAAGGACCAGCATTTTGTCTTCATGGCGGTTGGTGCTCTGGGATGACGGAAGACTTGATGGCGTGATTTTATGATTGTCCTTGTAAATTGCAATAGGTCTTAGCCTGATTCTGCGGAGCTCTAGGGTATCCCATCAGAGGGATGTCAGTATGGCTGATCATCCACAATCAATAACCCGTGTGCCTGCCTTCTCCCCATATCCCTTGATTCCGGCCCCCCCCGCCCCCCCCCCCCCCCCCCCCCCCCCGCCCCCCCCCCCGCCCGAGAGCTCTAACTAACTCTCTTTTAAATTCATCCAGTGAATCGGCCTCCACTGCCTTCTGTGGCAGAGTATTCCACAAATTCGCAACCCTCTGGGTGAAAAAGTTTCTTCTCACCTCAGTTTGGTTCTGATTGATTACTGCGCAGACACCTCATAGGTGGTTATCTCGTGCAGGTCGGAGCGAGTAGAGCAGCAGTGATTACATTTTGAAGTGGGCCTTTTTGACCAAGTTGAGGAGATCTAGTTGCTCAATCCCTTTTTTAAATGACTGTAGATCGAGGGTATTTATTTCACAAAATGCTGGAGTAACTCAGCAGGTCAGGCATTATCTCATGAGAGAAGGAATGGGTGACGTTTCGAGTCGAGACCCTTCTTCAGACTGATTGATTTTTTGTACATTTAAAAATATATATTTTTTAATAATTTAAAATTTTAAAATATAAAAATGTATGTTTAAATGGCCTACCCCTTCAATCGTCGCCGCAACTGCTCCGCCGCCATCTTCATCTCCGCACGCTGTGGTTCCGCGCCCTTTTTGAATTCCCGCGCGCGCGCGCTCGCTCTGGTTCCGCGCCCTTTTGAATTCCCGCGCGCGCGTCGCCCGTTGGCGTTGGCGGCGGCACACACCAAAGATACTAGAGGAACAAGATGGACCGCACCGTTGGAGTACTGAAGGAGTATAGTTGAGCCATTTTAGTAAGCAAAGGAGTAGGTAAAGGAGCCATTTTAGTAAGCAAAACCCGCCGTCCGCTATCTCAGTCTCTCGCAGTGTAATCAGTGTTTTTTGGGGGGGGGAAACAGTATGTGCGATGATACCATTAAAATGCATAAATATATCTCATCTATCAATTCACAGATTTTTTTCGTTATTTTTCTTTTTAAATGTTTCTGCTAAGTTTGTGCCTACTAAAATGGCGCCGTGACACACTACGGTTTTTAGGGTCGAGTGGTTTAATCTTGTTCCTCTAGTATCTTTGGCGCGCAACACACACACTCCTTCCCCCGTCACGTGACCTCTCCAGAGACGCTGCCTGAGGTACAATAAAAATAAACAAATCAATAAATAATAAAAATTAAAACATTATGTCTGCATTTTGCTACTACTCCAGCATTTTACGGAGGAGCGGCGCGGCCTCGACGGGCGACGACAGCGGCAATGGCGACGACGACGCCAGCGGCAATGGCGACGACGACGCCAGCGGCAATGGCGACGACGCCGACGGGAGGTAGGAAGGCAGGCACAAACTGCTGGAGTAACTCAGGGGATCAGACAGTATCTGTGGAGAGAAGGAACGGGGGACGTTTCGGGTCGAGACCCTTCCTCAGACTGATGTCAGGGGAGTGAGTGGGCGGGAGGGAACGGCCCGAGGGAGAGCCGAGCCGAGCCGTGCCGAGCCGTGCCGAGCCGAGCCGTGCCGAGCCGTGCCGAGCCGAGCCGTGCCGAGCCGAGCCGTGCCGAGCCGAGCCGAGCCGTGCCGTGCCGAGCCGTGCCGAGCCGTGCCGTGCCGAGCCGAGCCGTGCCGAGCCGTGCCGAGCCGAGCCGTGCCGAGCCGAGCCGTGCCGAGCCGAGCCGTGCCGAGCCGTGCCGAGCCGAGCCGTGCCGTGCCGAGCCGTGCCGAGCCGTGCCGAGCCGAGCCGTGCCGAGCCGAGCCGTGCCGAGCCGAGCCGTGCCGAGCCGAGCCGTGCCGAGCCGAGCCGTGCCGAGCCGAGCCGTGCCGAGCCGTGCCAACATCCCATCCAACCCACCTCAATCGGAGACTGTCTTTGACTTGACGCTAATCAGCAATGTTTAGACGCTTGAGACTGAAGAATTTTTTGAACTGTGCAGGAGGGAACTTTTATCTCCAGTTGTATTTTTTTACTCCAACAGGGTGTTTTAGACAATAGGTGCAGGAGGAGGCCATTCGGCCCCTCGAGCCTGTACGCACCGCCATTCAATGTGATCATGGACGATCATCCACAATCAGTATCCCGTTCCTGCCTTCTCCCCCATACCCCCTGACTCCGCTATCCTTAAGAGCTCTATCTAGCTCTCTCTTGAATGCATTCAGAGAATTGGCCTCCACTGCCTTCTGAGGCAGAGAATTCCACAGATTTACAATTCTCTGGGTGAAAAGGTTTTTCCTCATCTCCGTTCTAAATGGCCTACCCCTTATTCTTAAACTGTGGCCCCTGGTTCTGGACTCCCCCATCGAGGCGGGCTTTTTACCTCGTGCTTTCTTTTATTCGAGGTCAGGTGGGTTTTTAACTCGAGGTATTTTTTTTTGCACTCGAGGCGGCTTTTGTTACTCGCTTTTAAAAAAAAATCGAGGTGTGTTTTTTACTCGAGTTGGGTTTTTTAGTGGAGGTGGCTTTAACTCGTGTTTTTTTTAAACTCGGTGTATTTTTAGCTCGCTATGATGATTTTTTTTAAACTCTTGTACTTGTTTTGAGTCAAGGCGGGCTTTTTTTAGTCGAGGCAGGCTTTTAACTGTCTTCTTTAAACTTGGTGTGTTTAATCTCAGCGTTTATTTTGTGCAATTTGTGATGTATCTCCCGAGGGAGCATCGTTGGTCAACCCTACCATTTGTAGTCATTTCTTATAATATGCCTTCGGATTTTTACCATACATGATGTGGATGGACATTGATCTTTCACAACTCTTGATTTCGGATCACTGGACTGCCCCACCCACTGTCTATAATACCAAAGCCACCATGAACCCGGTGGTGAGTTCGTTCCATTCTGCATTTGGATCTCGACCGAAAAATAATGAAATATTGACCACCAGCGAGGGGGGAGAAACTGCAAGTGCAGGATGGACACAAAGTGCTGGAGTAATTCAGCGGGCCAGGGTCATTACTTCTTCAATGAGCTTTGGAAAGTTATTTTTGATTTGTATTGATGTGTATTTGTGTGTGTGTGTGTGTGTGTGTATATATATATATATATAGTATAAGAAAATAACTGCAGATGCTGGTACAAATCGATTTATTCACAAAATGCTGGAGTAACTCAACAGGTCGGGCAGCATCTCGGGAGAGAAGGAATAGGTGACGTTTCGGGTCGAGACCCTTCATACATACACACACTGAACTTTTATTCTCTCTCGTTTATTATGGTTGGTGTACCATCAGATGTGCACCAACCTTGTCACTCAAGTCACAGTTCGACAACTTGGACATGTATCATCTCACCAAACTTGCCCACATAAAAATCTTAATAACCTTTTTGCAACCAGTACCCACGCGAGTGAAACCTGCACGAGATAGCACAGTTGTTGGCAGTTGTGTAGTAGAAAACAGAAACAGAAATTATAGGGGGGGGGGGGGGGGGGGGTTACACGGCAGGCGAGGTCACGACCGCTGAACTGTACTGCCACCACGTAACGCCTTCTGGAGTGCAAGTGGTGAATTTCAGGTAAACATTTACTATGGCTGTCATTGAAGAGTTGGGATATTTGCTTAGACTTTATCTTCTATTTTATGTTTGGAACGACCTCTGTGGGCCTCCTCCAGTGCCACAGTGAGGCCCACCGGAAATTGGAGGAACAGCACCTCATATTTCGCCTGGGCAGCTTGCAGCCCAGTGGTATGAACATCGACGTCTCCAACTTTAGATAGTTCCTCTATCTCTCTCTCCCCCTTCCCAGATCTCCCTCTATCTTCCTGTCTCCACCTATATCCTTCCTTTGTCCCGCCCCCCTAACATCAGTCTGAAGAAGGGTCTCCAAGGCTGTCGAACACTGCTCCCTGGGCCTTTCGACCTCAGGCCCCAGCGGGTAGCCGACTTCCAGCGCTCGCTTCTGCCCCTGCAGACCCTCCAAGCCCCTCGGCTCGGGTTCTTCCCACTGCTCCTCTCCCAGTTCGCTCAACCCTGTCCTTTCCTCCTCTTTTTCTCCCCCCTCCTCTGCTTCTCGGCCTTGCTCCCCTATCTCCCTTCCGGGCAGCGTTTCCCCTTCTCCCGTCGGCTGGCCAGACGTCTTCCCAGCTGTTTCTTGCATCCGCGGGCTTTGCAGCCCTTTTCCCGGTTCCTCTTCTTCCACCGGATCTTTCAGCTTCTTCCCAATTTTCTACAGCACAAAAATTGACCATTTGGCGGGTTTTTTCAAGGTAAGAACGTATGTGTTGCATGCCAGATGACTTGAGCGGCTCTATGCGTCACACCCTTTGACCTTATGACCTTGCGTGCAGTCCCCCTATATAGTTTACAGTGCACTATGATTACATATTATGTTGTGCTGCTGCAAGAATTTCATTGTTCTATCTGGGACACATGACAATAAAACACTCTAGACTCCTTACACCATCTTTTCAAACAGCACTTTCCCAACCACTGTCCAAAATGTTTCTTTATGTTGATACGTGATCGTTCTGTCCTGGTTGCCAACCCTTTCATTACCAAAAACAGTTTTTCCTCTTTTACCAAGATCATACGTGATTCTAAGGGGCATGAGAGGCAAGGGACAGGGAGAATGTTTTGTGTCGGAAGGAACTGCAGATGCTGGTTTACACCGAGGATAGACACAAAGTGCTAGAGAGTAACTCAGCGGGTCAGGCAGCATCTGTGAAGGGGAAGGACAGGCTATATTTCGGGCGAAGATCAGCCTGAAGAAAAGAGAGATTTCCATATGTCCCAAAATGGAACAATGAAATTCTTACTTGCAGCTACACACATATATGTAAATATAGTAAGATGACACAAAGTGCTGGAGTAACTCAGTGGGACAGGCAGCATCTCTGGATTGAAAGAATGGGGGACCTTTCGGGACGAGACCCTTCAGACTGCGAGTTAGGGGAGGTGGAGACACAGAGATAAGGAAGTGTAAGGTGTGAGAAGGAGACATCAAAGGGGTAGAGTTCAAGGAAAATGTCAAATACATCGTTGTTAGCTAGGAGAAGGTGGCAACAAAATAAACATAAAATGTAATTGGGGACAGTCAGACTGATCGGAGAACTGGGAAGGAGGAGAGATAGGGTGACTTGAAGTTAGAGAAGTCAATATTCATATATTGGAAGCTGCCCAAGCGATAATATGAGGTGCTGTTCCGCCAATTTGCGCTAGGTCTCACTCTGACAGTGGAGGAGGCCCAGGACAGAAAGGGCAGTGTGGGAATGGGGGGGGGGAGGGGTTGAAGTGTTTGGCAAGTAGATGAGGTAGGTATAGGCAGGCTAAGCGGAGACGTTTGGCTGGAACATGGATGGGGCTCTGAAGACTGCGCAAGCCCGGTAGCCAGCGGGCGGAGGTGGGTCACGTGAGCAGGGCTGTTTGTGTTTGAATGGCGCAGGCGGGAGCTGAGTAACGGCCAGTGCTGCGGCCATGCGGCGCCACAGAGTAAGTAGCTAGTCGGTGATCTCTTGATGTGCTCAGTCTAAAAAGGGGGAAATGTTAGGTGTGCGGCTGGACCAGGCAGCATCTCTGGAGAGAAGCAATGGCTGATGTTTTGGGTCTCGAGCCTTCACACCTAATTTAAGGTTCTCGACCCGAAACGATGCAAATTCCTTTTTTCCAGAGATGCTGCCTATCCCGCAGAGTTACTCCAGCATTTTGTGTCTGTCTGCAGAAGGTACATCTTTGCTTTGAGGGCCATCTGATGATGAGAAAAGTCCCCCAGCACCAATAGTTCTATATAATTGATAAATATATATATATATATTAGTTATTTTTCCAATATGTGTACAAGAAATGTACTGTACATTCAAAGTAGTATATGCAGTGCATGTAATGCAAACAGCAAGTCCTTCCAGATGGTCATGTGCCAACCAAATCAGTCTATACTCCTGGTGCAGGTGGACACAAAATGCTGGAGTAACTCAGCGTGCCAGGCAGCATCTCGGGAGAGAAGGAATGGGTGACGTTTCGGGTCTCTAGCAGCTGAAGATTCTCGACCTGTAACGTCACCTATTCCTTTTCTCCAGAGATGCTGAGTTACTCCAGCTTTTTGTGTCTATCTTCAGTTTAAACCAGCATTTGCAGTTCCTTCCTACACTCTAGCAGTTTGAGTTTGGCCCACATTCTAACATATGCAGTCTCTTTATGCTTCCAACATATACTTGTACAAGGCATCAATACCACGCCGGTTTCCTCTTTGAACATTGCACACATCAAATGTTTGAGAGGCTATTATTTATTGTTTATTTATTATTTCTGCTTTTGCATTAATGTGAAGTTGTGGCAAATAAGAATGTCGTTGATTCTGCTCCAGTGCACATGCCAATTCAGCTACAAGGTGATGGGAGATAGCTCAGGCAGATAATAATTAAGAAAAATCCAAAGAGATTTTATGTATATTAAGGAGAAGAGGATAACAAGGTAAGAAAAGGACAAATTCTCAAGTATGTCTCCTCTGGTTTTGCTGTGGAGAAAGAATGAAGTCTGGGGAATTTGGGGACAGGTAATGAAGATGGCTTGAGGACAGTCCGTATTATAGAGCTTGGAAACAGGCTCTTCGGCCCAACTTGGCCACGCCAACCAACATGCCCCATCTACACTAATCCCACCTGCCTGGTTTTGGCCCATATCTTACTAATCTTTCCTATCCGTGTACTTGTCCAAATGTTTTTTTTAATTTTGTGATAGTACCTGTCTCAACTATCTCCTCTGGCAGTTCGTTCCATATACTCACCATCCTTTGTGTGGAAAAAGTTGCCCTTCTGCTTGGTGTTAAGTCTTTCCCCTCTCACTGTTAAAGCCCGAAATAAGCTCGAAAATAACAAACACCGTCAGACACTGATAGTAAAGACACAACTTTATTACGTCACAGAAATCAGGCCAGACGCCAGGTAAGTAGTAACGATACTTTATTCTGCGACGAACACTCACACCGCACTAAAACTCGTGAGTCGACACACCCAAAGCCCTTTATAGCCCAAGACCACCTGACCCAAGGGAACTGACCCAGGAAGTGACCTAATCCCCCCTGTCCACTGAGTGCCGAGTGGAATGACCAAGGGAGTGGCCTAGCCCCCGGGCGCCGCCACAGGACCCCCCCCCCCCCCAAGAACCGAAGGCACGAAACGGACAGGGGGACGAACGAAACGGCCAGCCCGCATGCGCGCCACAGCGGGCGCAGGAACCGGAACCACCCCGCCAGGAAAAGGCACCCGTGGGAACTCCGGGGGTAAGGGCCGGGACGGGAGGCGACCCCGAGGGCGAGGCCGCGCCAGTAGAACCGGCTGGCTAACGTCCACGTGCGCTGGCTTCAGCCGCGAAAGAGAGACCGTCTCAGGACGACCCCCCATGTCCAACACGAAGGTGGCAGAGCCCCGCTCAAGCACTTTGAACGGTCCCTCATAAGGCCACTGAAGGGGTGTCCGGTGGGCATCCCGGCGCAGGAAGACAAAAGGGCAGTCCTGCAGGACGGAAGGGACATGTGACCGCACCGAACCGTGGCGAGACGTCGGCACCAGCGCCAGCGAGCCCACCGTCTCCCGAAGGCGTTGCAGGGCGGCCGAGGGCTGTTCTGCCTTACCCTGGGCGGAGGGAACGAACTCCCCGGGCACTGTCAGCGGAGCCCCGTACACCAATTACGCCGAGGAGGTGGCCAAGTCCTCCTTGGGGGCGGTGCGGACGCCCAGTAAAACCCACGGCAACGCGTCGACCGAGTCCGGGCCAACGAGCCGGGCCTTCAGAGCGGCCTTGAGCTGGCGGTGGAAACGCTCCACCAGGCCGTTCGCCTGCGGATGGTACGCTGTGGTGCGGTGCAGGTTAACCCCCAGCAGCTGGGCCATGGATGACCACAGCTCGGAGGTGAATTGCGGGCCTCTGTCGGACGTAATGTCAAGCGGAACCCCAAACCTGGCAATCCAGTGAGCCGCCAAGGCACGGGCGCAAGTAGAGGCACACGTGTCCGGCAGTGGAACTGCCTCCGGCCACCGCGTGAAACGGTCCACCATAGTCAGGAGGTAGGTGAAACCCCGCGAAGGTGGCAGCGGCCCCACGATGTCCACATGTATGTGGTCAAAACGGTGGCGAGGGACGGGGAACTCCTGGAGCGGCGCACGCACATGCCGCTGTACTTTTGCAGTTTGGCATAGTTGGCGGAGATGGGCAGCATGCTCCTGTCTCGAGCGGCTCGCCACCAAAATATCATCAAGGTACACGAACACAAATTCCAGGCCACGGCACACACAGTCCATAAGCCGCTGAAAGGCTTGCGCAGCGTTCTTGAGTCCAAACAGCATACGGAGGAATTCGAAAAGGCCAAATGGCGTCACGATGGCCGTCTTGGGGACGTCGTCGGGGTGGATGGGAATCTGGTTATAGCCACGCACCAGATCGACCTTAGAAAACACCGTGGCCCCAGCCAGGTGTGCATTAAAGTCCTGAATGTGAGGGACCGGATACCTGTCGGCGATTGTGGCATCGTTAAGCCAGCGGTAATCCCCGCAAGGACGCCAACCACTGTCTGCCTTGGGGACCATATGGAGCGGGGACGCCCACGGGCTGTCTGAGCGGCGCACGATCCCCAGTGACTCCATAAGACGGAACTCCTCCCGAGCTAGACGGAGCTTGTCCGGTGGAAGATGCCGCGCCCGGGTGTACAAGGGCGGGCCAGTAGTGGGAATTTGGTGCACCACCCCATGCTTTGGGGCGGCGGAGTGGAACCGGGGGTCCAGGATATCGGGGAATTCGGCCAGAATTCGCGAAAACGTAGCGTCCACGGACGACAGGGGCCCATCAGGACGCACGACCGGGTCGCCCAAGCGGAGGAAAACGGGCTGCAAGGTGACGGAGTGCACTAAACGCTGCAGCTTAACGTCCACGAGCAGGGAATGTGCCCGTAGGAAATCCATACCCAGCAATGGCTGGGACACATCCGCGATCACGAATGGCCACGAGAAGCGGCCCGATCCGAAGTTGAGGGAGATCGTGCGCATCCCATATGATCGGATCGAAGTCCCGTTGGCTGCGGCGATGAGGGGGCCACGGTTGCCACTGCGGAGGTCAGCACGCGAAGGGGGAACAACGCTCACCTCCACCCCGGTGTCCACAAGGAAACGAGCACCGGAGCGGCGGTCCCACGCAAACACACGATGAATCTGGCCGGCCGCCGAAGCAATCACTGACGGCCGGCCCCTGCGTTTCCAGGGAACGAACAGGGCTGCCGGCATTGACGGGCCGAAGGGCCCCACCGCCGATGGAAGTAGCACCAACCCCCTCTGCTGGTGTCCATGAAAACGGGCGGCTGTGCGGGCCGATCCGACCACCAGCGACCTCCAGTGGTGTATGGAGGAACTGCCGGCAGGCTGCGTGCGGCTCCTGGGTCCGACCACCAGCGACCTCCGGTGGCGGGTGGGGGAACTGCAGGTGGGCCGTGCGAAAAAGACGCGCCGCCAGCTGGGTGAGCTGCTGAAGCCGGATAGCGTCAGGAAGGCTGTCGGGGAGCGGTAGGATGCTTCTTTGGTACTTTTGATATTCGCTCATCTTCATTTGGATGGAAGACATGATGGTGGACAGATCCACGCAGATATCCTGAGACGTGGTGTTTCTATAATGAAAGAGTGAACAGTGGTTTTATTCATTTCCATTCAGAAGCTTCAAATAATTACCATTTCGGGCAGCACCTTGACGCAGAGGTGGAGTTGCTGCCTTACAGTGCTTTGAGCGACAGAGACGCGGGCACGATCCCGACTACGAGTGCTGTCTATACAGAGTTTGTACATTCTCCCCGTGACTGCATGGGTTTTCTTTGGGTGCCCTGGTTTCCTTCCACACTCCAAAGACTTGCAGGTTAATTGGCTTGGTATAATTGTAAATTGTCCCTGGTGTGTGTAGGATAGAGTTAATGTGCGTGGATTGCTGGTCGGTGCAGAATCAGTGGGCTGAAGGACCTGTTTCCACGCTGTATCTCTAAGCTTCTTGGGCCCTCCCACGGACATGGCTGACCATGGGTGATCTCTAAACTAAACTAAATTACAAATGATTAATGCATCACAGTTACCATCTGTAAAATCTATATTGTTTTTCTAGTGTAAGAAAACAACTGCAGATGCTGGTACAAATCAAAGGTATTTATTTCACAAGATGCTGGAGTAACTCAGCAGGTCAGGCAGCATCTCAGGAAAGAAGGAATGGGTGACGTTTCGGGTCGAGACCCTTCTTCAGACAGTCTGAAGAAGGGTCTCGACCCGAAACGTCACCCATTCCTTCTCTCCTGAGATGCTGCCTGACCTGCTGAGTTACTCCAGCATCTTGTGAAATATATTGTTTTTCTGGTGACTGGAGATTTCCCAGGGGCAATCTTCATAAGTTCATTAGTTCGAGAAGCAGAATTAGGCCATTTGGCCCATCGTCTATTCTATCATTCAATTATGACTGATCTATCTCTCCCTCCTAACCCCATTCTCCCGCCCGCCCCGTAACCCCTGACACCTGTACTAATCGACAATCTTTCTGTCTCTGCCTTAAAAATATCAATTGACTTGGCCTCCAGAGCCTTCTGTGGCAATGAATTCCATAGATTCACCACCCTCTGACTAAAGAAATTCCTTCCCATCTCCTTTCAATGAGGTCCCCCCTCATCCTTCTAAACTCCAGCGAGTACAGGCCCACTGCTGTCAAATGCTCATCGTTTGTTAACTCGCTCATTCCTGGGATCATTCTTGTATAAACCTCGTCTGGACCCTCTCCGGAGTCAGCACATCCTTCCTCAGATGTCGGGCCCAAAATTAGCCTGTTTCCGTGCGATAGCTCCAAAGTAAACATGTGCGCTTCACTTTCGTACCTGGCTCTCCCAGCAGCCCAGGACACTCCTGGAGAGCAGCAGGCCGGACTCACCTGCCGTGGACTGACGATGGAGGAGGACTCGTTACACCTGGCGCCGCGGCTTATGGGAAAACCAGCACGGAACGAGTGCTCGGTGTCTCGGCACACCCCACCCCATCACCTCTATACTGACCGTCTCCCCTCGACACTCTTGCTCCTGTCTGTTTGCCTCCACAGATGCTGATCAACTTAATGAGTTCCTGAGTCCTAGGATAAGTCATGGAGTCTTACAGCATGGAAACAGCCCTCAGGCCCAACTTACCCATGCTGACCAAGATGCCCCATCTACACTGGTCCCACCTGCCTGCGTTTAGCCCATACTCCTCTAAACCTGACCTTTCCATGTACCCGTGTGGGGAGGCCGCCGAGAGAACAAAGGGGGACGTGTGGGGGACGAAGAAAGGGATGAACACTTTTTTGGAACTTTGTCAGCACCTATGATCATAAAAACAAAGAATTCACTGTACCTAGCATCATCCAAATGAAGGGATTGACTTTGATTCCAAGTGCCTTTTTGAACATCTCCGCTGCAAATTTGCAGATGATACAAAGCTGGGTGGCAGTGTGAACTGTGAGGAAGATGCTATGAGGTTGCAGGGTGACTTGGACAGGTTGTGTGAGTGGGCGGATGCTTGGCAGATGCAGTTTAATGTGGATAAGTGTGAGGTTATCCACTTTGGTGGTAAGAATAGGAAGGCAGATTATTATCTGAATGGTGTCAAGTTTGGAAAAGGGGAAGTACAACGTGATCTGGGTGTCCTAGTGCATCAGTCACTGAAAGGAAGCATGCAGGTACAGCAGGCAGTGAAGAAAGCCAATGGAATGTTGGCCTTCATAACAAGAGGAGTTGAGTATAGGAGCAAAGAGGTCCTTCTGCAGTTGTACAGGGCCCTAGTGAGACCGCACCTGGAGTACTGTGTGCAGTTTTGGTCTCCAAATTTGAGGAAGGATATTCTTGCTATTGAGGGCATGCAGCGTAGGTTTACTAGGTTAATTCCCGGAATGGCGGGACTTTCATATGTTGAAAGACTGGAGCGACTAGGCTTGTATACACTGGAATTTAGAAGGATGAGAGGGGATCTTATCGAAACGTATAAGATTATTAAGGGGTTGGACACATTAGAGGCAGGAAACATGTTCCCAATGTTGGGGGAGTCCAGAACCAGGGGCCACAGTTTAAGAATAAGGGGTAGGCCATTTAGAACAGAGATGAGGAAAAACTTTTTCAGTCAGAGAGTTGTGAATCTGTGGAATTCTCTGCCTCAGAGGGCAGTGGAGGCCAATTCTCTGAATACATTCAAGAGAGAGCTAGATAGAGCTCTTAAGGATAGCAGAGTCAGGGGGTATGGGGAGAAAGCAGGAACGGGGTACTGATTGAGAATGATCAGCCATGATCCCATTGAATGGCGGTGCTGGCTCGAAGGGCCGAATGGCCTACTCCTGCACCTATTGTCTATTGTACCCATCAATGTAGTACCTAAAATAATAATAGTAATGAAAAGAATTAGAATAAATATGAAAACTTTCCCAGACAGTGGGTTACAGAATCAAAGTTTTTAACTCTCTGTAAACCCTTCATCACATCTATCTATCTATCTCTCTCTCTCTCTCTCTCTCTCTCTCTCTCTCTCTCTCTCTCTCTCTCTCTCTCTCTCTCTCTCTCTCTCTCTCTCTCTCTCTCTCTCTCTCTCTCTCTCTCTCTCTCTCTCTCTCTCTCTCTAAAACTCTCTCTCTCTAAAACTCTCTCTAAAACTCTCTCTCTAAAACTCTCTAAAACTCTCTCTCTCTAAAACTCTCTCTCTCTAAAACTCTCTCTCTCTAAAACTCTCTCTAAAACTCTCTCTCTCTAAAACTCTCTCTCTCTAAAACTCTCTCTAAAACTCTCTCTCTCTAAAACTCTCTCTAAAACTCTCTCTAAAACTCTCTCTCTCTCTCTAAAACTCTCTCTCTCTCTCTCTAAAACTCTCTCTCTCTCTCTCTAAAACTCTCTCTCTAAAACTCTCTCTCTCTCTAAAACTCTCTCTCTCTAAAACTCTCTCTCTCTCTCTAAAACTCTCTCTCTCTCTCTCTCTAAAACTCTCTCTCTCTCTCTCTCTCTCTCTCTCTCTCTCTCTAAAACTCTCTCTCTCTCTCTCTCTCTAAAACTCTCTCTCTCTCTAAAACTCTCTCTCTAAAACTCTCTCTCTCTCTCTCTCTCTAAAACTCTCTCTCTCTCTCTCTTTCTCTAAAAATCTCTCTCTCTCTCTCTCTAAAACTCTCTCTCTAAAACTCTCTCTCTCTCTCTCTCTCTCTAAAACTCTCTCTCTCTCTCTCTCTCTCTCTAAAACTCTCTCTCTCTCTCTAAAACTCTCTCTCTCTCTCTAAAACTCTCTCTCTAAAACTCTCTCTCTCTCTCTCTCTCTCTCTCTCTAAAACTCTCTCTCAAACTCTCTCTCTAAAACTCTCTCTCTCTCTCTCTCTAAAACTCTCTCTCTCTAAAACTCTCTCTCTCTCTAAAACTCTCTCTCTCTCTCTAAAACTCTCTCTCTAAAACTCTCTCTCTCTCTCTCTAAAACTCTCTATCTAAAACTCTCTCTCTCTCTCTAAAACTCTCTCTCTAAAACTCTCTCTCTCTCTCTCTCTCTAAAACTCTCTATCTAAAACTCTCTCTAAAACTCTCTATCTAAAACTCTCTATCTAAAACTCTCTACGAATGTTTTTGTGTTTGACCACAGCATAACTTTTATGGTTCGCAAAGCCAAAACGGTACACCATAGGGCCACAATTTTTGCACCACCTTACTCACCATTATCCTGCCCATAATATGTAACAACTCTCATTCAAATTGAAGCTACATTTTTAATGCTACAGAGATTTTAAACTTTGAGAATTCACTTCATAACCCATTTCCTCAGACTCCTCAGTGTGTGACGTCACAATGCCCCACCTTCCACTTAATTTGCTCCTCACTCGCCAAAACAAGATGGCCACCGGCAGCGCTGCCGCCCGCCCGCGCTCAGTCCTTCCGTCTCCCCTGGCCTGGCCCCGACCTCAGTCCATCCCTCGCCCGTCTCCTCTCGCCCGGACTCAGTCATTCCCTCTCCCCTCGCCCGGCCCCAGTCGTTCCCTCGCCCGTCTCCCCTCGCCTCTCGCCCGGCAGAGACTCGCACGTCACCAGTCAGCGTTGAACGCACGGGCACCGGTAAGTGCTTTTCGCAGCCAACTGCTCCACGGAGGGGAGTGGGCGTGGCGGCCGAGTGGGTGGAGGGGACGGTGGGGCTAGGGGGGCAGTGGGGGTGGGGGCTGGAGGGCGAGAGTGCGAGGAGGGGGAGAGTGGGGGCGGGCTGAGGAGGGGTAGAGTGGGGGTGGGCGGGAAGGGGGTGGGGGAACAGTAGGGGTGGGGGGGCAGGAGAGAGTGGGGGTGGGGAGAGTGGGGGGAGGGAGAGAGGTGGGGGTCAGGAGAGGGGGAGGGGGGAAATAGGGCTCACTCAGTGACGACACCCTCTCCCCTGTCCCCCCTCTACGAGGAATGGGCCCAACGGGTCCACTTGGTCTAGTTAATTTAAAATTTCTGACTATCAACCTTGCTGCTAAAATTTTAATGAGAGAGAGCAGAGAAGATTTACGAGAACGTTGCCAGGACTTGAGGGTCTGAGCTATAGGGGGAGGTTGAGCAGGCTAGGACTTTATTCATAGGTTCATAAGTTATAGGAGCAAAATTAGGCCATTTGGCCCATTTAGTCTACTCCACCATTCAATCGTGGCTGATCTATCTCTCCCTCCTAACCCGATTCTCCGGACTTCTCCCCATAACCCCTGACACCCGTACTAATCAGAAAAGCATTCCTTGGAGCATAGGAGGATGAGGGATGATCTTCAACAGGTGTAAAAAATCACAAGGGGAATAGATAGGGTGAATGATCAGAGTCTTTAATCCAGGGTAGAGAAATCAGAAACTAGAGGACAGAGGTTTAAGGTCAGAGAGGAAAGATTTAATGGAAACCTGAGGAGTAGCTTTTTCACATAGAGGTTGGTGGGTGTATGCAACGAGCTGCCAGGGGAGGTAGTGGAGGCAGGAACTATAACATTATTTAAAGGACATGGATGGATGCTTGGAAAGGAAAGGTTTAGAGGGCTATGGGCCATACACAGGCACGTGGGACTAGTGTAGATGTGGCATGTTGGTCGGTGTGGGAAAGTCGGGCCAAAGGGCCTGTTTCCATGCTGTATGACACTATGATTATGACTCTCCTGTTTCTCCATCAATTGCATCCCTGGCACACCCCACCCCATCACCTCTATACTGACCGTCTCCCCTCGACACTCTTGCTCCTGCCTGTTTGCCTCCACAGATGCTGATCAGCTCAATGAGTTCCTGAGTCATAGGATAAGTCATGGAGTCTTACAGCATGGAAACAGCCCTCGGGCCCAACCTACCCATGCTGACCAAGATGTCCCATCTACACTGATCCCACCTGCTTGCATTTCATATCATATCATATCATATACAGCCGGAAACAGGCCTTTTCGGCCCACCAAGTCCGTGCCGCCCAGCGATCCCCGCACATTCACACTATCCTACACCCACTAGGGACAATTTTTACCTTTACCCAGCCAATTAACCTACATACCTGCACGTCTTTTTCCATACCCCTCTAAACCTGACCTTTCCATGTACCTGTCCAAGAGTCCTTTATTGTTATTGCTCTTGCCTCAGCTACCTCCTTTGGCCACTCGTTCCATTCATCCACCACCCACTGAGTGAAAATTTGCCCCACTGTTTCCTATTATATCTTTTCGCCCGTCACCGTAAACCTATGTCCTCTGGTTCTCGATTCCCCTACTCTGGGCAAGCGACTGTGTGTCTACCTGATCTATTCCTCTCATGATTGTATACACCTCTATAAGATCACCGCTCAGCCTCCTGTTCTCCAAGAAATAGTCCCAGGCTACTCAACCTCTCCCTGTAGCTCAGACCCTCGAGTCCTGGCAACATCCATGTAAATCTTTTTTTTCCTGGTTAATGACAGCAGTTTTCACGGCGTTTCGTACTTTCTATGAAACGAAAGGATAGAAATTTATTTAAAGAGGAAGATTGATCTGCCAACAGTCATAAAAGCACGAAATACATGAAACATGAAATTAAAGTGACGAGTGGAAAAGATTGGGGAGGGGAGTCAGTCTATCCCACATCAGAAGGGGGAGGAGTTGTACAGTTTGATAGCCACAGGGAAGAAGGATCTCCTGTGGTGGTCTGTGCTGTATCTTGGTGGAACCAGTCTGTAGCTGAAGGCGCTCCTCAGGTTGACCAGTGTGTCATGGAGGCGGGGAGCTGTATTGTCCAGGATGCTCTGCAGTTTGACGAGCATCCTCCCCTCCAAGACCACCTCCCGTGAATCCAATTCCACCCCCCCCCCCAGTCTTGACATCCTTGAGGACTATGGAATGATTTGTGGTAATACTCACGTTTCCATCTCGTTCATGTGAGTCTGGTCGAAGTATGGATTTGATCCCATGTGGTTTGAATGCACGTGGCTCAGAGGCACATTTCGGAACGGTATTGTATTGCCAAACTGTGTCCAACTAAAACCACAGAGAGAAACCAAATTAACTCTTCCAGGCAGTGAGTTTCAGAAAACAGTTGATCTGTACCGATGTCAGAGGTTATGGGTAGAAGGCAGGAGAAGGGTTGAGAGGGAAAGATAAATCAGCCATGATTGAATGACGGAGTAGACTTAAAAGCACAAAATACATGAAACATGAAATTAAAGTGATGAGTGGAAAAGATTGGGGAAGTGTAAAAATTGGGGAGGGGAGTCAGTCTATCCCACATCAGAACGGGGAGGAGTTGGACAGTTTGATAGCCACAGGGAAGAAGGATCTCCAGTGGCGTTCTGTGCTACATCTTGGTGGAACCAGTCTGTTGCTGAAGGTGCTCCTCGGGTTGACCTGCGTCTCATGGAGGGGGGAGCTGTATTGTCCAAGATGCTCTGCAGTTTGAGGAGCATCCTCTCCCTCCAAGACCACCTCCTATGAATCCAACTCCACCCCCCCCCCCCCCAGTCTTGACATCCTTGAGGACTATGGAATGATTTGTGATAATACTCACAATCCCATCTCATCCATACAAGTCTGGTTGAAGTATGGATTTGATCCTAAAAGGTTTGAATGCAAGTAGGTCCGATGCCCAGCGGCATCTGGGGACGGTGTGATATTGCCAAGCTGTGAGCATTTAAAACCACAGAGAGAAACCAAATTAACTCTTCCAGGCAGTGAGTTTCAGAAAACAGTTGATTAGTACGGGTGTCAGGGGTTATGGAGAGAAGGCAGAAGGGTTGACAGGGAAAGATGGATCAGCCATGATTGAATGTCGGAGTAGACTTAATGGGCCAAATGGCCTAATTCTACTCCAATAACTTATGAACTTACAAAATATTTTGATATGTATGAATTATGTAAATTGTATGAATATTGACTTTGCTGACTTCAAGTAACCCTTGCTTTCCTCTCTCCATCCTCCCCCTTCCTAGTCTCTGGCCAGTCTGATTGTCTCAATGATTATATTTTGTCTCTGTTTGTTTTGTTGTCATCTTCCCCTAGCTGACAATGGTCTTTTCTACATTTTCCATGATGCTCCTCACTTTTGATCTCTTGTTTTGACATATTTCCATTCCTTATGTCTGTGTCTCCATCTCCCCTGACTCTCAGTCTGAAGAAGGGTCTCGACGTGAAACGTCACCCATTCCTTCTATCCAGAGATGTTGTTAGTCCTGCTGAGTTACTCCAGCATTTAGTGTTACATATTTTTCAACTTCCCTTTTAATCCTTTGACTAATTATTTTTTGTCCCTTTGTTATCAACCCTTTAGATTAGGGAAATGGGTTTTAGCCTGTTTGGGGAGCATAGTGGTGCAGCTTGTGGAGTTGCTGCCTCACAGCATCAGAGACCCAGGTTCGATCCTGATCTCGGGTCAAGAGACTGAGAGGAGTTTGCACATTCTCCCTGTGACCACGTGGGTTTCCTCTGGGTGCTCCGGTCTCCTCACGCATCCCAAGGACGTACAAGTTTGTAGGTTATTTGGCATCTGTAACTTGCTTCTAATGTGTAGGAAGTGGATGAGAAATTGGGATAACAGAGAACTAGTGTGAATGGGTTACCAAGTCCATGCTGACTATCAATCACCCCGTTCACTCTAGTTCTATGTTATCCCACATTCTCATCCATTCCCTATACTTTAGGGACAACTTAGTCGGCCAATTAACCTACAAACCTGCGGGGTTGGTGCAGACCCTGTGGGCAGAAGGGCCTGTTTCATCACTGTATCTCTGAAGTAAAGTAAAGCTGATCTCAAAGTCATAGTGTCATAGAATTAGCAGCATCGAAACTGGCCCTTCAGCCCACCCTGTCCATGCTGACCAAGTTGAAAATCTGTGCTTATCCCATTTACCAAGTTTGACCGATATCACTCTAAGCCATTCCTATCTCTGTATCTGCCCAAATCAGGAATAAATCTCATTCAATTTGGATGGGAGATTTGAAGATTTGAAGTGATTTGAAGTTTGAGTTTAGTTTAGTTTAGAGATACAGCACGGAAACAGGCCCTTCAGTCCACTAAGTCCGCACCGACTAGCGATCACCGGACATTAACACTACCCTACACCCACTATTGACAATTTTACAATTACACCAACCCAATTAACCTACAAAGCTGTACATCTTTGGAATGTGGGAGGAGACCGAAGAGCACAGACAAAACACACGCAGGTCATATAACATATAACATATAACAACTACAGCATGGAAACAGGCCTGTCCGGCCCTACCAGTCCACGCCGACCATTCTCCCTAACCTAGTCTCATCTACCTGCACTCAGACCATAACCCTCCAATCCCCTCCTATCCATATACCTATCCAATTTACTCTTAAATAATAAAATCGAGCCAGCCTCCACCACTTCCACCGGAAGCCCATTCCATACAGCCACAACCCTCTGAGTAAAGAAGTTCCCCCTCATGTTACCCCTAAACCTTTGTCCCTCAATTCTGAAGCTATGTCCCCTTGTTGGAATCTTCCCCACTCTCAAAGGGAAAAGCCTACCCACGTCAACTCTGTCCGTCCCTCTCAAAATTTTAAAAACCTCTATCAAGTCCCCCCTCAACCTTCTACGCTCCAAAGAATAAAGACCCAACCTGTTCAACCTCTCTCTATAGCCTAAGTGCTGAAACCCAGGCAACATTCTAGTAAATCTCCTCTGTACCCTCTCCATTTTGTCGACATCCTTCCTATAATTTGGCGACCAGAACTGCACACCATACTCCAGATTTGGCCTCACCAATGCCCTGTACAATTTCAACATTACATCCCAACTTCTATACTCGATGCTCTGATTTATAAAGGCAAGCATACCAAACGCCTTCTTCACCACCCTATCCACATGAGATTCCACCTTCAGGGAACAATGCACAGTTATTCCCAGATCCCTCTGTTCCACTGCATTCCTCAATTCCCTACCATTTACCCTGTACGTCCTATTTTGATTTGTCCTACCAAAATGCAGCACCTCACACTTATCAGCATTAAACTCCATCTGCCATCTTTCAGCCCACCCTTCCAAAAGGCCCAAGTCTCTCTGTAGACTTTGAAAATCTACCTCACTATCAACTACTCCACCTATCTTAGTATCATCTGCATATTTATTAATCCAATTTGCCACACCATCATCCAGATCATTAATGTAAATGACAAACAACAGTGGACCCAACACAGATCCTTGGGGCACTCCACTAGACACTGGCCTCCAACCTGACATACAATTGTCAACCATTACCCTCTGGTATCTCCCATTCAGCCATTGTTGAATCCATCTTGCAACCTCACTATTAATACCCAACGATTTAACCTTCTTAATCAACCTTCCATGTGGAACCTTGTCAAATGCCTTACTGAAGTCCATATAGACAACATCCACAGCCTTGCCCTTATCAATTTCCCTGGTAACCTCTTCAAAAAATTCAAGAAGATTAGTCAAACATGACCTTCCAGGCACAAATCCATGTTGACTGTTTCTAATCAGGCCTTGATTATCCAAATAATTATATATATTGTCCCTAAGTATCTTTTCCATTAATTTTCCCACCACAGACGTCAAACTAATAGGTCTATAATTGCTAGGTTTACTTTTAGAACCTTTTTTAAACAAAGGCACAACATGCGCAATGCGCCAATCTTCCGGCACCATCCCTGTTTCTAATGACGTTTGAAATATTTCCGTCATAGCCCCTGCTATTTCTGCACTAACTTCCCTCAATGTCCTAGGGAATATCCTATCAGGACCTGGAGACTTATCCACTTTTATATTCTTCAAAAGTGTCCGTACCTCCTCTTCTTTAATCCTCCTAATTTCCATCACTACTCTACTTGTTTCGCTTACCTCACATAATTCAATATCCTTCTCCTCGGTAAATACCGAAGAAAAGAAATTGTTTAATATCTCCCCCATTTCTTCCGGCTCAGCACATAGCTGTCCACTCTGACTCTCTAATGGACCAATTTTATCCCTCACTATCCTTTTGCTATTGACATATCTGTAGAACCCCTTGGGGTTTACTTTTACATTACTTGCCAAAGCAGCCTCATATCTTTTTTTCGCTTTTCTAATTTCCTTTTTAAGATTCCTTTTACATTCTTTATATTCCTCAAGAACCTCATTTACTCCCTGCCGCTTATATTTATTGTATATCTCCCTCTTTTTCCGAACCAAGTGTCCAATTTCCCTGGAAAACCATGGCTCTTTCAAATTATTATTCTTTCCTTTCCACCGAACAGGGACATAAAGACTCTGTACTCTCAAAATTTCACCTTTAAATATCCTCCATTTCTCTATTATATCCTTTTCATAAAACAACAATTTCCATTTCACTCCTTTTAAATCCTTTCTCATCTCCTCAAAATTAGCCTTTCTCCAATCCAAAATCTCAACCCTTGGTCCAGATTTGACCTTCTCCATAATGATATTGAAACTAATGGCATTATGATCACTAGACCCAAAGTGCTCCTCAACACATACCTCCGTCACCTGACCCATCTCATTTCCTAACAGGAGGTCCAACACTGCCCCATCTCTGGTAGGCACCTCTACGTATTGCTGCAAAAAACTATCCTGCACACATTTTACAAACTCCAAACCATCCAGCCCTTTAACAGAATGTGATTCCCAGTCTATATATGGAAAATTGAAATCACCCACAATCACCACTCCGTGCTTACTACTAATATCTGCTATCTCCTTACATATTTGCTCTTCCAATTCTCGTTCCCTATTTGGCGGTCTATAATACACCCCTATAAGTGTTGCTAAACCTTTCTCATTTCTGAGTTCCACCCAAACAGCCTCCTTAATCGAGCCTTCTAGTCTGTCCTGCCAAAGCACTGCTGTGATATCCTCCCTGACAAGCAATGCAACACCCCCACCTCTTGCCCCTCCGATTCTATCACATCTGAAACAATGAAATCCTGGAATATTTAATTGCCAATCGCAACCCTCCTGCAACCATGTTTCACTGATCGCCACAACATCATACTTCCAGATGTCAATCCAGGCTCTAAGCTCATCCACCTTTCTTACAATGCTCCTAGCATTAAAATATACACATTTAAGGGACCCATCATTTCTTATTCTCAGTTTATTTCTTTTCCCTTCTTTCTCTCCTACATATTGGGTCTGAGTGTTTCCCTTTTCTGCCTCCTGCCTCACACACTGCCTATTAGCTATCTGTGTTTGAGTCCCTCCCCCCAACCGTACTAGTTTAAAGTCTCCGCAGTTATTTTAGCAAATCTCCCCGCCAGGATATTGGTTCCCCTCGGGTTCAGATGCAACCCGTCCTTTTTGTACAGGTCATACTTCCCCCAGAAGAGGTCCCAATGATCCAGAAACTTGAAACCCTGCTCCCTGCACCAGTTCCTCAGCCACGTATTTATCCTCCACCTCACTCCATTCCTATTCTCACTATCGCGTGGCACAGGCAGTAAGCCTGAGATTATTACTTTGGAAGTCCTTTTTTTTAACTCTCTTCCTAGCCCCCTGAATTCTCCTTTCAGGACCTCTTCCCTTATCCTACCTATATTGTTGGTACCTATATGTACCACGACCTCTGGCTCCTCTCCCTCCCCTTTCAGGATATCCTGGACACGCTCAGACACATCCCGGACACCGGCACCAGGGAGGCAAACCACCATCCGGGTCTCCCGACTGCGTCCACAGAAACGCCTATCTGACCCCCTCACTATAGAGTCCCCTATTACTACTGCTCTCCTCTTCCTTTCCCTACCCTTCTGAGCAACAGGGCCGGACTCCTTGCCAGAGGCCCGGGCACCGTCGTTGCCCCCAGGTAGGCTGTCCCCCCCAACAGTACTTAAACAGGAGTACTTATTTCCAAGGGGTACAGCCACCGGGGTACTCCCTAGTCCCTGCCTCTGTTCCTTGCCCCCCCTAACAGTGACCCACTTGTCTACCTCCCGTGGTCTAGGAGTGACCACCTCCCTGTAACTCCTATCTATAACCTCCTCACTCTCCCTGATCAGACGGAGGTCATCAATCTGCCGCTCCAGGTTCCTAATACGGTCCCTTAGGAGCCCCATCTCGTCACACCTGGCGCAGATGTGGATGTCTGGAAGACTATCAGACTCCCAGATTCCCCACATCTGACACCCAGAACAAAAAACTGCCCTGGCAGTCATACTCTCCAAAAAAGCCCCGCGCTCGGTTACTAAACCTACCGCCCGGCCGCTACTCCAACCGCTCCAACCGCCCACCCAAAAGAACTGAGTGATCTCCTGGGAGAGGCGAAAAACCGGATAAAAAACCCAGGCCAATTTGGGAAAAAATCCGGGAAATTCCTCTCCGACCCCAAGCTAGGCGATCGAAACTAGTCCGGGAGATCACACAGGTCTTACTCCTTACTATCCCCACACAATCCCCACACACTACCTCCCAAGCAACACAGCTAGGTGCTGCTTGCTACTGCTGCTTGCTGCTGCTGCTGCTGCTGCTACTGCTGATTGCTGCTGCTGCTACTGCTGATTGCTGCTGCTGCTGCTGCTACTGCTGATTGCTGCTGCTGCTACTACATTATGGGGAGAACGTGCAAACTACGGACAGACAGCACCCATAGTCAGGTTCGAACCCGGGTCTCTGGCGCTGAAAGGCAGCAACTCTACCGCCATGCCACCCTTTCCGTCAAGGAGGTTAGCAATGTTACCAACAGGATTCCATGCTTCAACCAGTCTCCTTCCATGAATTCCTTTCCCACTTAATATATATTCCCAATAGAACCAAGTCTTGTTCAATTAGGACTTACCTGGCAAGGAGCTTCTTCACGTCCTATTTATTTATTTAATATATATTTAAATAAATATAGTTCATAGATCACAGGGGCAGAATTAGGCCATTCAGCCCAACAAGTCTACTCCGCCATTCAATCATGGCTGATCTATCTTTCCCTCTCAACCCCATTCTCCTGCCTTAGTGCCATAACCCCTGATAACCGTACCAATCAATACACCTTAGAATAAATATTAATATAAACCTTCTGTGCGGCTCGGCTGCGGGACTTTACATCGCCCGGTGCGGCTCGGCTGCGGGACTTTACATCGCTGGTGCGGCTCGACCACGGGACTTTACATCGCCCGGTGCGGCTCGGCTGCGGGACTTAACATCGCCCGGTGCGGCTCGGCTGCGGGACTTAACATTGCCCGGTGCGGCTCGACCACGGGACTTAGCTGCGCAAGGCTTGGTTGCGGGGCCTTTCATCGGCCGCGAGACGTTTCAGCGCCCGGTGCGATTCGGCCGGGGGGACTTCCATCCCCTTGCGGGGACTGTGCGGGTCTGTCGGGGACGAGCTGTCAGTCCGTGGGCGTGGGGAAGAGAGTGGAAGTTTTGTGGCCTCCATCACAGTGAGGGGGTGTTTGGAGTCACTGATGGACGTTTGTGTTGGGGCTATGTGCCTTGTGTTCTTTTTTTTTTTCTATGACTGCTATGTAGTTTCGTTCGGTACTTCGGTACCGAACGACAAATAAAGCTCTGTTATACTGTTATACTGTTATGAAAGGCCTGGATAGAGTGGATGCAGAGAGGATATTTCCAGTAGTGGGATAGTCTAGGTCCAGAGGGCACAGCCTCAGAATAAAAGGACGTACCTTTAGAAAGGAGATGAGGAGTTTCGTTGGCCAGAGGGTGGTGAATTCCTGCAATTAATTGACACAGACGGCTGTGGAGGCCATGTCATTGGGTACTTTTAAAGCAGAGATTGTTAGATTCTTGGGCATCAAAGATTATGGGGAGAAGGCAGGAGAATGGAGGTGAGGGGGGAAAATAGATCAGCCATGATTGAATGGCAGAGTGGTCTCAATGAGCTGAATGGCCATATTCTGCTTCTATGTCTTCTGATCTTATGAATTAAACCAAGAGTGCATTTGCTTCAGTGAAGAATCAGTTATGCAGGTCCTTCAGCCCATTGACTGTCAAGCACTCATTTACACTAAATACACTTTATTCTCCCCATATTCTCCCCACAGATTCAACCACTCAGCTGCAGATGACGATTACGTTGAGGTTTATAATTGTCACGTGTACCGAGGTACCGTGAAAAGCTTTGTTCTGCATGCTGTCTAAACAGCTCAGATATACCATCCATAACTAAAATCAAGTCAAACTCAAATACAATAGGTAGAGCACAGGAGAAGATACAGAGTGCAAAATATAGTTCCCGCATTGTAGTGCATCAGTTCCAGAGACAAAGTCCAATTTCCTCAATGGGGCAATTTTTCAGTAATCATTTAACCCTTTATGGGCTTTATATAAGAACTGATATTAAGTTTAGAATTGAGACTTTAGAGATACAGCGTGGAAACAGGCCCTTTGGCCCACCGAGTCCATGCTGACCAGCGATCACCCCGTACACTAACACTATCCTACACACACTAGGGATAATTTACATTTATACCAAGCCATTTAACCTACAAACCTGTACGCGTTTGGAATGTGTGAGGAAAATACTGCCAGTGGCTGTGTGGCTGGACCAGTACCTGAATAATGGAGAGAGCATCCTTTTGGTCTTGGGATTCCTTGTCTATTAATTGAAGTTTATCCATCTTTTCTACCAACGAGTCAGATTCGCTCTTGATCCGGTTGAGCACTCGGTGTTCCTCATCATCGATCATCTTCAGTACAGTCTTTTCATCTTCTTCCAATTGCTTCCTCCATCCGGAGAACTCAGTCGACAGTTTTTTCCTCATTTCCTTGATGTGCCTCTGAAAATTCAACCAACACAAACAGTTTAGTTAAGTTTAGTTTAGAGATACAGTGCGGAAACAGGCCCTTCGCCCACCGTGTCTGCGCCAACCAGTGATCCCCACCCACTAACACAACCCTAGCACACACTAGGGACAAATTACATTTATACCAAGCCAATTAACCTACAAACTTATACGTCTTTGGGGTGTGGGAGGAAATCAGAGCACCTGGAGAAGACCCATGCAGGTCACGGGTAGAACGAACAAACTCCGTACAGACAGCACCTGTGGTCAGGATGGAACCCGGGTCTCTGGTGCTGTGAGGTAGCAACGTTACCGCTGCGCCACCGTGTCCCGCAAAATGACACTGCGAGCAGTTCTTTTAAGTTAACATTCAAGAACAAAAAAAGGGCGGCACGGTGGCACAACGTAAGAGTTGCTAACTTACAGCGCCGGAGACCCTGGATCGATCCTGACTAAGGGTGCTGTCTGTTCGGAGTTTGTACATTCTCCTCGTAACCTGCGTGGGTTTCCCCGAGATCTTCAGTTTCGGCCCACACTCCGAAGATGTGCAGGTTTGTAGGTTAGTTAGCTTGGTGTACAGGTATGTGTAAATTGTCCCTAGTGTGTGTCGGATAGTGTGAATGTGCGGAGTTGCTGGTTGGTGCGAGCCAAAGTGCTAGTTTCCACGGTGTATCTCAAAACAAAACTAAAAACTGAAGATCAGGGGATTGTGGAAATGAACTGTACACCTCCATGATCAAGTTCAACATGGGGATAGACACAAAATGCTGGAGTAACTCAGCGGGACAGGCAGCATCTCTGGAGAGAAGGAATGTAGGAAAATAACTGCAGATGCTGTTACAAATCGAAGGTATCACAAAATGCTGGAGTAACTCAGCAGGTCAGGCAGCATCTCAGAAGAATCAGTCTGAAGAAGGGTCTCGACCCGAAATGTCACCCATTTCTTCTCTCCTGAGATGCTGCCTGACCTGCTGAGTTACTCCAGCGTTTTGTGATACCCTGGAGAGAAGGAATGGTCAAGACCCTTCTTCAGGAAGCAATTGGTCACCTATTCCTTTTCGCCAGAGATGCTCCCTGACCTGCCTAGTAACTGCTTGGTGTAAACAGCATCTGTAGTTCCTTCCTACACATAACATGAAGAAAATTTGGAAGCGGCATCTCTGTTTCAAGCAGATACAGTAGGTCCCGGGTTATGAGACAGGCCCTCTCCTAGTGCAGTTACATGTAACGTTTCTTACCTTTATTTCATTTTCTTGATGCTTTAGGCTCTGCTGTTTACTTGTACAATCGTTCTGATGTTCACGGAGATTCTTGACCTCACTCTGGAGTTTCCCCTGGAACGAAAGCAGAAATATTTCAGGAAGAGACGCAAGAACCAGGAGATATATTGACTCCATTTACACTTCAGGCTGCCACGGCAAGGCCAGCAGCATAATCCAGGATGAGGCCTACCCCAGCCACTCCCTCTTCTCCCATCAGGCATGAGGTGCAGATGTGTGAAAATGTAGAGTTTAGTTTAGGGTATTGTCATGTGTACTGAGGTACAGTGGAAAACGCACACCTCCAGTTTCAGGGGCAGGTTCTTCCCAGGCAACAAAACCATCCGACCAACAACTAGAGCAGTCCTGATCTACCTCATTGGAGACCCTCAAACTATCTTTACTCGACTTTCACGTTATTCCCTTTATCGTGTATCTGTACACTGGATGGCTCAATTATAATCATGTATTGTCTTTCCTCTGACCGGTCAGCACGCAACAAAAGCTTTTCACTGTACCCTGGTACATGTGGCAGTAAAGTAAACTCAAACTAAACTCAACTCAAGTGCATTGCCAGAAAAAATTCAAGAAAGGCAAAAAGGGTTTCCAACAGAAATGACCTTGGGAGAAAAGAACATTAAAGTTTCTTCAGTCAGGGTATTGAATATAGAGGTTGAGTTCTGTTTCAGTTATACATGACATTTTGAAGTATTTTGTTCAGTTTTTGTCACGTCGTTTTGCTATAGGAAGGATGTTATTAAACTGGAAAGAGTGCAGAGAAGATTTACGAGGATGTTGCCAAGGTTTGAGGGCCTGAGATTGGGCAGGCTAGGACGTTATTCCCTAGAGTGCAGGAGGCTGACAGGTGATCTTCTGGATATTTATAAAATCATGAAGCGAATTGATAGGGTGAGGGTGAACGTACGGTGTAGAGGAATCAAGAACTAGTGAATATATGTTTAAGGTGAGTGGGGAAAGGTTTAATCGGAAGCTGAGGGGCAACTTTTTCACTCAGAGGATGGTGTATACATAGAACGAGCTTCCAGTGGAGGTAGTTGAAACAGGTACTAATAACAACATTTAAAGGGCACTTAGACAGGTACATGAATAGGAAAGGTTTGGAGGGATGTGGACCAAATGTAGACAAATGGAACTAACTTAGATGGGCATCTTGGTCAGACGTTTTGTGTCTATCTTCAGTGTGAACCAGTGTTGCTTTTCACAAATAAAATCACAATAACCATTTATACATTGATTACCACTCGGTGGCTCTGACATCAAGCATCGTGAAGTGCTTCGAGAGGCTGGTCATGGCACCCATCACCTCCAGTCTCCGAGACAACCTTGATCCACTACATTCACCGACTGGCAGAACAGAGCCACGGCAGATGCCATCTCCCAGAACCTCAACTCATCCCTGGAACATCTGGATAATTTTTATTTTAGTTACTTTTGTTTAGTTTATGTCAGTCGTTTAGTTTATTGTCAGGTGTACAGTGCAAAACTTTTTTGTTGCATGCTACCCAGTTAGTGGAAAGACTATGCATGATTACAATCGAGCCGTCCACAGTGGACAGATACAGGATAAAGGGAATAAAGTTTAGTCCAAGATGACGCCCAATTAAAGATAGTCTGAGGGTCTCCAATGAGGTAAATGGGAAGTCAGGACCGCTCTCTAGTTGGTGATAGGGTGGTTCAGTTGCCTGATGACAGATGGAGAGAAACTGTCCCTGAATCTGGAGGTGTGCGTTTTCACACTTCTGTACCGCCTGCCTGATGGGAGAGGGGAGGGTGGAGTGACCATGTACTCTAATTTTGCTCACCAATCTCCCTTGTGGGACCTTATCAAACGCTTTCTGAAAGTCTAGATACACTACATCCACTGGCTCCCCTTCATCCATTTTACTTGTCACATCCTCAAAAAAATTCCAGAAGATTAGTCGAGCATGATTTCCCTTTCAAAAATGTATGCTGACTTGGACTTATCCTTTTACTGCTATCCAAATGCACCATTATTACCTCTTTAATAATTGACTCCAACATCTTCCCCACCACCGATGTCAGGCTAACTGGTCCGTAATTCCAACTCCTCAAGAACTTTGCTCACCTTGATTTTCTCCTTTGCCTCCTCCACAGTCAGCAGAGAGTGGGATTTGTGTTTCCCGATGATGGTACAGGACACACACACGCACTCCTGGTCCTGCTCGCAGTAGAACTCAAGGACCTTCTTATGAGTTGGGCACTGCCTGGTAGTGAAGTCGACAATGGGCTCAATCAGCCCGTGCTCCTTGTAGATCTGCTTGGTCAGATGCAGCTGCAGATGGTGGGAGCAGAAGGAGGTTTCACATTTGAGGCACGTCTTCACAGCCGGGGATGGGTTGTCGATACAGTACTCACACATCACGGGGCTGGGCCGGGCAGCAGCGGCAGTGGGCTGGCACTGGCTGTACTTCTCCACGATGTTCTGCAGAGTGTGGTTCTTCACGAGGCTAGGCCTGGGCTTGAAGCTTCTGTGACATTGAGGACAGTTGACCCCACCCAAGGACTCCTAATGGTCCTAGATATCGCTGATACATTTGGCACAGAAACTGTGCTGGCAGGGCAGTGCCACAGGGTCCTGGTACAAACCCAGGCACACTGCACAGGTCAACTCTTCCGTCAAGCCTGCAGCCGCCATTCTGCCTTGCCCCAGCAGTGCATAGCCAGGTCAAAAATGAGAACATGGATTCCAGGAAATCACTTGTTTTCAGTTTCAATGTTTGTCTGAAATTTAACCCCTCGAGCTCTGTGCTTGCCCAGCCAAGTTACATGTTGAAGAGAGACACAAAGTGCTGGAGTAACTCAGCAAGTCAGGCATCTCTGGAGAGGAGGAATAGGTGACCTTTCAGGTCAATATAGTAGATATATTGTAGGTATATTTAGAAACACACACACACTAATATATGTGTAGGAAGGAAATGCAGATGCTGGTAAAAACTAAAGATAGACACAAAATGCTGGTAGTAACTCAGCGGGACAGGCAGAATCTCTAGAAAAGGAATGGGTAACGTTTTGTGTCGAGGCCCTTCTTCGAAAAATTAAGGCCTGGTGCTCATGTGTGGGATCATGGTCCAGGAATAAGTAGGAGGAGGTGTCCGAAAGGGGGGGGAAATATATTTATATATATAATAATTGAGATTTCTACTGTATATACATATATATATATATATAGCACTTTTTTCCATTTATTGTTTAGAGTACTATGTTTACATATTCTGTGTATGTAAATATATATATATATATACATGTGCAGGCGTGAGTGTATTTATAGAAATAAATGTATGTATGTATATATGTGTGTGTGTGGATAGACACAAAATACTGGAGTAACTTAGCGGGACAGGCAGCATCGCTGGTGAAAAGGAATAGGTGACGTTTGTGTGCGTGCGTGTGTATGTATATATACATATATGTGTGTGTGAATATACTGTGTGTGTATGTGCAGAAAGGAACTGCAGATGTTGGTTTACACTGAAGATAAACAGGCGGTGTGAAATGATGGTCCTCGTGCTCAGCTGTGGGGTCATAGTCCAGCAGTGAGTAAGAAGAGGTGTGTTTGCGTGTGAAAAGGTATATATATAACACACACATATAAGTATATATATTTATATATTTATAAATATACATCAAAGTCAAAGTCAATTTTATTGTCAATCCTCAGCCAGTTTACACAGACAGAAAATCGAAATACCGTTTCCCACAATCCCGAGGAACAAAGTGCATAAAACTAAGTTAAAATTAAAAAGGCACAGCAAACAACAATCAACATAAAATATAAAATATAAAATATAGTCACTTCAAATGCGTTAAAAAAAATTTTTTTAAAGTGTCTGGTGCTGGATGTGCGTGTGTGTGGGGTGTTAAAGTCCAGGTCCAATAGGGGCAGGGGAGAGAGGAGGAAGGGAGGGGAGAGAGTTCAGCATCACACATATATGTATATATATACAACTTTTAATTTCATTTATTATATTGTTTACAGATTACCATGTTTATATCTCAATTGTGTGTGTGTGTTTATGTATATATATAAAAAATATATAGTACACTGTAAACAATATGATAAACAAAAATAATAGTTCACTATATGTGAAGAGTGTCGACCCGAGATGTCACCTATCCCTTTTCTCCAGAGATGCTCTCTGACCCGCTGAGTTACTCCAGGTTTATGTAATCTATATATATATATATATGGCAGTGCCACCCACATTTTGTTTTGGTTCAAGAGTTAAGAGTCAAGAGAGTTTTACTTGCAGCAGGAACATTTAATCAGACTCAATTCTTCCTATTCAGAATCTGAAGAAGGGTCTCGAAAGCCAATGGCATGTTGGCCTTCATAACGAGAGGATTTGAGTATAGGAATAAAGAGGTCCTTCTGCAGTTGAACAGGGCCCTGGTGAGATCGCATCTGGGGTATCGTGTGCAGTTTTGGGCTGTAAATTTGAGGAAGGGCATCCTTGCTATTGAGGCAGTGCAGCGTAGGTTCACGAGGTTTAATACCCGGGATGGCGGGAGTGTCATATGAGGAAAGACTGGAATTGTATTCACTGGAGTTTAGAAGGATGAGAGGGGGTCTTATAGAGACGTATAAAAGGACTGGACAAGCTAGATGCAGGAAAATTGTTCCCAATGTTGGGGGAGTCCAGAACCAGGGGCCACGCTCTAAGAATAAAGCGGAGGCCATTTAAAACTGAGGTGATAAAAAACTTTTTCACCCAGAGAGTTGTGAATTTGTGGAATTCTCTGCCACAGAAGGCAGTGGAGGCCAAGTCACTGGATGAATTTTTAAAAGAGTTAGATAGAGCTCTAGGGGCTAGTGGAATCAAGGGCTATGGGGAGAAGGCAGGCACAGGTTACTGATTGTGGATGATCAGCCATGATCACAATGAATGGCAGTGCTGGCTCGAAGGGCCGAATGGCCTCCTCCTGAACCTATTTTCTATGGTTTTATGACCCCAAATGTCACCTATCCATGTTCTCCAGAGATGCTGCCTGGCCCGCTGAGTTACTCCAGCACTCTGTGTCTATCTATGATTTGTTGTTACATTGACACCAGATGGATGGTTATTAGGTATAGAATCATAGAGGGTTACAGGACAGAAACAGTCCTGTATCCACCAAGTCCACATTTACTATCAGCCACCCAGTTACACTAATCTGACATTAGTTAAACTTTACACTCCCCACACTCTCATCAACTTCCCCCAAGTTCTGTCACTCACTTACGCACTCAGGGCAATTTACAGAGGGCTGATTAACCTACAAATCCGCACGTCTTTGGGATGTGGGTGGAAACCAGAGCACCATTTAAGAAAAAATTAGACAGGTACATGGATAGGACAGGTTTAGAGAGATATGGGCCAAACACAGGGAGGTGGGACTAGTGTAGGTGGGACATGTTGGTCATCGTGGGCAAGTTGGGCCGAAGGGCCTGTTTCCACGCTGTATCATTCTATGACACTATGGTGCCCACAGGAAAAGCCACATGGCCGCAGGAAGAATGAGTAAACTCCACACAGACATCTCGTAGGAGTTAAAGCATTATTTATTTGGCAGTCAATGAGGTAATTAACAGCATTTAACTGAGATGCAGGCAGCATTAATGGAATCTGCAACAGCTTGCATAGATAGGTCTAATCGTACTTTGCTGGCTTTACCTTGTACTAAATATTATTCCCTTATCATGTTTCTATATACTGTAAATGACTCGATTGTAATCATGTATTGTCTTTCCACTGACTGGTTAGCACTCAACAAAAGCTTTCTACTGTACCTCGGTACTGTCGTGGTTACCGGTGTTCAAAATGAAGCAGATGACACGGAGAATTCTTCAAGAAGTTAAAAGCCTTTATTTGCAAACAACGGCTGGAACAATCAGGATGTCAACCATCTGACTGCCGACTTAGTACACCGGGCAGCCTATTTTTATAGGGTTATTCTAAACCTTATCTCCTTTGTATTACCTCATACCCACACTCCCTTTCTCCCACACTCCCTTTCTTCAGTCCTTCATTGCTTTGTAGTACCTGTTTGTCCCGCCACCATTAAATCCCATTTAGTAATATATCCTTATCTCAATGCTCACATCCCTTCATATTTTGCCTCCCTTATTTCCTGCTAGTCCATCCCTCACATCCATCCATCCCCCCCAAGGCCTATGTTTTTCCTTATCTCTTCTCTTGCCACCATTAAATCCTACTCATTGATGAATGTCCGCATCCCTTCGGATTCTGCTACCCTTATCATCAAGGCTAAAGCAAAGGTACAAGCTGAAGCAAAGGAGTGTTATACAAAGGAGTGTTATGTTACAGAGACGTGTCAAGGGTACGGAATGTCTAGAGCGCCTTAATTAGTTACAGACAGGCGCCTAATGCCTAAGCAGTTACAAACCTTAAACAACAATGTATAAAATAATGCCGTAACAATGTCTAATGTATAAAATACTAGCAAATAATATCATGCATAAAATACTAGCAAATAATATCATGCATAAAATAATATTCTCCCATAGTACCAGTGGCAATAAACTAAACTGAACTTTTATTCACAAAATGCTGGAGTAACTCAGCAGGTCAGGCAGCATCTCGGGAGAGAAGGAATGGGTGACGTTTCGGGTCGAGACTAAACTGAACTCATTGTCCAAGAGTAGCAAAAGGTTAATGAACGGGGACATGTTCTCCCCGTGACCGCGTGTGTTTTCTCCGAGATCTTAAGTTTCTTCCCACACTCCAAAGACGTACAGGTTTGTAGGTTTATTGACTTGGTACAAGTGTAAATTGTCCCTAGTGTGTGTAGAATAGCGTTAGTGTGCGGGGATTGCTGGTCGGTGCGGACCCGTTGGGCCGAAGGGCCTGTTTCCTTGCTGTTTCTCTAAACTAAACTAAATGTGTTTCAATAGCAAGTCTATTTGATTTATTCAAAAGTTTACTTGGGTCATTTAAGTTTAGACATTATCTTCTTTCACATCCCTTCAAAGCAACATATCTCCTTTTATTCACAAAATGCTGGAGTAACTCAGCAGGTCAGGCAGCATCTCAGGAGAGAAGGAATGGGTGACGTTTCGGGTCGAGACCCTTCTTCAGACTGATGTCGGGGGTGGGACAAAGGAAGGATATAGGTGGAGACAGGAAGATAGAGGGAGATCTGGGAAGGAGGAGGGGAAGGGAGGGACAGAGGAGCTATCTGAAGTTGGAGAAGTCAACGTTCATACCACCGGGCCGCAAACTGCCCAGGCGATATCTCCTTTTTCTGGTCAAAACGTAAAGTGGGCTTGCGGGTCAATGGGTCATGCAACATCTGTGTAGTGAATCGACTGACAATGTTTTGTGTGTATGTCTTTGTGTCCATGTATGTGTGTCTATGTATGTGTATATGTGTCTGCTTGTGTATGCATGTATCTGTGTGTGTCTGTGTATACACATGTGTGCATGTCTGCGCCTGTGCGTTGGACTTGTGTATGTGTCATGTGTATGCATGTGTGTGTCTGCATGTGTGTCTTTGTATGCATATGTGTATGTGTCTGTACGCATGCACAAGTGATTGTGTGGGTCTGTGCATGCGTGTGTCTATGTATGCATGTGTGTAGATCTGTGTGTGTTCGCATGTGTGTATCTGCACAAGCACACCAAGCCTGTCAGACACAAAGATGGACCGCCCTTGCTATTATACCCTGACCTGCTTTTGATCAGGTATCTGTACACTGTAAATGGCTCGATTGTAACCAGGACGTTCTTTTAGGAAGGAGATGAGGAGGAATTTCTTTCGTCAGAGGGTGGTGAATCTGTGGAACTCTTTGCCACAGATGGCTGTGGAGGCCAAGTCAGTTGATATATTTAAGGTGGAGATAGATAGATTCTTGATTAGTACAGGCCTGCATAGAGTGGATGTGGAGAGGAAGGTTCCATTAATGGGAGAGTCTGGGTCTAGAAGCCAATGGTTCAATGGTCCATTATTGGCACATGTACTAGGTACAGTGAAATTGATTTGCCAACAATCATATGAAAAAAAAGCAACAAGATATATAACTACATAAAGATTACATAGAGACTTAAACAGCCACCACAGTGGCGTGTGAGAATCCCTAGGGTACACAGCATAAGCGGAGACCCACAGCCATCAGTGCAATGTCCGGGCCACACACACGCTCCTTCACCGTGATGTGACCAGAGTTGTACCGACCGCTGTTACTCTCTCGGTAGTCAGTGTCCGCCCGAACAGTCAAAGCCGTCCACACTCGCACTAGACTCCAGGATATCCACATGGAACGATATCCCTCTAAACACTGAGATCACTGCACTAACGGCAAATCTGTGGAATTCATTGCCACAGAAGGCTGTGAAGGCCAAGTCAATGGATATTTTTAAGGCAGAGATAGATAGATTCTTGATTAGTACGCGTGTCGGGTAATGGGGAGAAAGCAGGAGAATGGGGTTAGGAGGGAGAGATAGATCAGCCATGATTGAATGGCAGAGTAGACTTGATGGGCTGAATGGCCTAATTCTGCTCCAATCTCTTATGATCTTATATACTGAACTGAAACACTGGACAAGAAGCAGGGGTGCAGAGTTACACATGGGGTGGTCCTCCCATCCCCATTGCAGGTCCACACTGCTGAATTGAAGGACGGCAGCAGGAGGGGATGCATTGAGATTAAAACCAGCACCGAGTGACACTAAATGTCTCCCTTCACCAGAGACGTAAAGGAACTGCACATGCTGGTTTACAGAAAACAACAGAGTGCTGGAGTAACTCAGCGGGTCAGGCAGCATCTCTGGAGGGCATGGATAGGTGACGTTTCGGGTTGGGGACCTTCAGACTAATTGTTGGGGGGGGTGGGGGGAGAAAGCTGGAAGAGAGGAGGGGCAGGACAAAGTCTGGTGAGCGATAGATGGATACTGAGTATGTATGTGTGTGAATCTGCTTTGTGTGTGTGATTGTATATATGTGTGTGTGTCTGAATGCCTGTGTGTGTCATACGTGTGTGCGTGTGTATCTGTCTATGTGAGTATATACGTGTATGTGTGTGTCTGAGTGTGCGCCTGTGTTGATGTATATGTGTGTGTATTTTTATGTGTGCACGTGTGTGTGTTTATATTTGTATCTGTGTGTTTTTATGTGCGTGTTTGTTTGAGATCTTGACACTAAAAGTCACCTATCCATGTTCGGCAGAGTTGCCTGACCCGCCGAGTTTCCCCGACACTCTGTGTCTTTTTTTTCCTCTCTCTCTTCACTCGTCTGGTAAGATTTGTGCTGCAAACCTGTACTACTCCCTGACAAAAGCAGCAATACCCCCCACGCAAAGGTAGAGGAGGCACCATTAAATGCATCTGGAAACTGAGACTTCACAGGTAGAGGCGATGGTCAGCAAAGGTTGCACTTGTGTAACTAGTGTAACTGACGAGATTTTTCATTTATAGTTTCCAGGATGCTTCTTTGGTACTTTTGATATTCGTTCATCTTCATTTGGATGGAAGACGTGATGGTGGACAGATCCACACGGATATCCTGAGACGTGGTGTTTCTATAATAAAAGAGTGAACAAGTGGTTTTATTAATTTCCATTCAGAAGCTTCAAATAATCATAATTTCGGGCAGCACCTTGACGCAGAGGTGGAGTTGCTGCCTTACAGTGCTTTCAGCGCCAGAGACGCGGGGTCGATCCCGACTACGAGTGGTGTCTGTACGGAGTTTGTACATTCTCCCCGTGACTGCATGGGTTTTCTTTGGGTGCTCTGGTTTCCTCCCACACTCCAAAGACTTGCAGGTTAATTGGCTTGGTATAATTGTAAATTGTCCCTGGTGCGTGTAGGATAGCGTTAATGTGCGTGGATCGATGGTCGGTGCAGAATCGGTGGGCTGAAGGACCTGTTTCCACGCTGTATCTCTAAGCTTCTTGGGCCCTCCCTCGGACATAGCTGACCGTGGGTGATCTCTAAACTAAACTAAATTACAAATGATTAATGCAACACAGTTACCATCTGTAAAATCTATATTGTTTTTCTAGTGTAAGAAAACAACTGCAGATGCTGGTACAAATCAAAGGTATTTATTTCACAAAATGCTGGAGTAACTCAGCAGGTCAGGCAGCATCTCAGGAGAGAAGGAATGGGTGACGTTTCGGGTCGAGACCCTTCTTCAGACTGAATCAGTCTGAAGAAGGGTCTCGACCCGAAACGTCACCCATTCCTTCTCTCCTGAGATGCTGCCTGACCTGCTGAGTTACTCTAGCATTTTGTGAAATATATTATTTTTCTGGTGACTGTGGAGATTTCCCAGGGGCAATCTTCATAAGTTCATTAGTTCGAGGAGCAGAATTAGGCCATTTGGCCCATCGTCTATTCCATCATTCAATTATGACTGATCTATCTCTCCCTCCTAACCCCATTCTCCCGCCCGCCCCGTAACCCCTGACACCTGTACTAATCGACAATCTTTCTGTCTCTGCCTTAAAAATATAAATTGACGGCCTCCAGAGCCTTCTGTGGCAATGAATTCTATAGATTCACCACCCTCTGACTAAAGAAATACCTTCTCATCTCCTTTCAATGTTTTAATAAGGTCCCCCCTCATCAATAGACAATAAGTGCAGGAGGAGGCCATTCGGCCCTTCGAGCCAGGACCGCCATTCAATGTGATCATGGCTGATCATTCTCAATCAGTACCCCGTTCCTGCCTTCTCCCCATACCCCCTGACTCCACTATCCTGAAGAGCTCTATCTAGCTCTCTTGAATGCATTCAGAGAATTGGCCTCCACTGCCTTCTGAGGCAGAGAATTCCACAGATTTACAACTCTGACTGAAAAAGTTTTTCATCATCTCAGTTCTAAATGGCCTACCCCTTATTCTTAAACTGTGGCCCCTGGTTCTGGACTCCCCCAACATTGGGAACATGTTTCCTGCCTCTAACGTGTCCAACCCCTTAATAATCTTATACGTTTCGATCCTTCTAAACTCCAGCGAGTACAGGCCCAGTGGTGTCAAATGCTCATCGTTTGTTAACTCGCTCATTCCTGGGATCATTCTTGTAAACCTCCTCTAGACCCTCTACAGAGTCATCACATCCTTCCTCAGATATGGGGCCCAAAATTGGCCTGTTTCCGTGCAATATCTCCAAAGCAAAGATGTGCGCTTCACTTTCGTACCTGGCTCTCCCAGCAGGCCAGGACATTCCTGGAGAGCAGCAGGCCGGACTCGCCCGCCGTGGACTGATGACAGAGGAGGACTCGTTACACCTGGCGCCACAGCTTACGGGGAAACCAGCACGGAGCGAGTGCTCGGTGTCTCGGCCCACCCCATCACCTCAATACTGACCGTCTCCCCTCGACACTCTTGCTCCTGTCTGTTTGCCTCCACAGATGCTGATCAACTTAATGAGTTCCTGAGTCCTAGGATAAGCCATGGGGTCTTACAGCATGGAAACAGCCCTCAGGCCCAACTTACCCATGCTGACCAAGATGCCCCATCTACACTGGTCCCACCTGCCTGCGTTTAGCCCATACCCCTCTAAACCTGACCTTTCCATGTACCCCTGTGGGGAGGCCGCCGAGAGAACAAAGGGGGACATGTGGGGGACGAAGAAAGGGATGAACATGAGAGAGTGGGGGTGGGGAGGAGGGAAAAGCGGGGGTGGGAGGGAGGTGGGGGTCAGGAGAGGGGGAGGGGGGAAATAGGGCTCACTCAGTAACGACACCCTCTCCCCTTCCCTGTCCCCTCTCTACGAGGAATGGGCCCAACGGGTCCACTTGGTCTAGTTAATTTAAAATTTCTGACTATCAACCTTGCTGCTAAAATTTTAATGAGAGAGAGCAGAGAAGATTTACGAGAATGTTGCCAGGACTTGAGGGTCTGAGCTATAGGGGGAGGTTGAGCAGGCTAGGACTTTATTCATAGGTTCATAAGTTATAGGAGCAAAATTAGGCCATTTGGCCCATTTAGTCTACTCCACCATTCAATCGTGGCTGATCTATCTCTCCCTCCTAACCCCATTCTCCTGCCTTCTCCCCATAACCCCTGACACCCGTACTAATCAGAAAGGCATTCCTTGGAGCATAGGAGGATGAGGGATGATCTTCAACAGGTGTAAAAAATCACAAGGGGAATAGATAGGGTGAATGATCAGAGTCTTTAATCCAGGTAGAGAAATCAGAAACTAGAGGACAGAGGTTTAAGGTCAGAGAGAAAAGATTTAAAGGAAACCTGAGGAGTAGCTTTTTCACATAGAGGTTGGTGGGTGTATGCAACGAGCTGCCAGGGGAGGTAGTGGAGGCAGGAACTATAACATTATTTAAAGGACATGGATGGATGCTTGGAAAGGAAAGGTTTAGAGGGCTATGGGCCATACACAGGCACGTGGGACTAGTGTAGATGTGGCATGTTGGTCGGTGTGGGAAAGTCGGGCCAAAGGGCCTGTTTCCACGCTGTATGACACTATGATTATGACTCTCCTGTTTCTCCATCAGTTGCTTCCCTGGCACACCCCACCCCATCACCTCTATACTGACTGTCTCCCCTCGACACTCTTGCTCCTCCTGTCTGTTTGCCTCCACAGATACTGATCAGCTCAATGAGTTCCTGCGTCATAGGATAAGTCATGGAGTCTTACAGCATGGAAACAGCCCTCAGGCCCAACTTACCCATGCCGACCAAGATGCCCCATCTACACTGGTCCCACCTGCCTGCGTTTAGCCCATACCCCTCTAAACCTGACCTTTCCATGTACCCGTCCAAGAGTCCTTTATTGTTATTGCACTTGCCTCAACTACCTCCTTTGGCCACTCGTTCCATTCATCCACCACCCACTGAGTGAAAAGTTGCCCCACTGTTTCCTATTATATCTTTTCGCCCGTCACCGTAAACCTATGTCCTCTGGTTCTCGATTCCCCTACTCTGGGCAAGCGACTGTGTGTCTACCTGATCTATTCCTCTCATGATTGTATACACCTCTATAAGATCACCGCTCAGCCTCCTGTGCTCCAAGAAATAGTCCCAGCCTACTCAACCTCTTCCTGTAGCTCAGACCCTCGAGTCCTGGCAACATCCATGTAAATCTTTTTTTTCCTGGTTAATGACAGCAGTTTTCACAGCGTTTCGTACTTTCTACGAAACGATAGGATAGAACTTTATTTAAAGAGGAAGATTGATCTGCCAACAGTCATAAAAGCACGAAATACATGAAACATGAAATTAAAGTGACGAGTGGAAAAGATTGGGGAAGTGTAAAAATTGGGGAGGGGGAGGGGAGTCAGTCTATCCCACATCAGAAGGGGGAGGAGTTGTGCAGTTTGATAGCCACAGGGAAGAAGGATCTCCTGTGGTGTTCTGTGCTGCATCTAGGTTAATTCCCGGAATGGCGGGACTGTCGTATGTTGAAAGGCTGGAGCGATTGGGCTTGTATACACTGGAATTTAGAAGGATGAGGGGGGATCTTATTGAAACATATAAGATAATTAGGGGATTGGACACATTAGAGGCAGATAACATGTTCCCAATGTTGGGGGAGTCCAGAACAAGGGGCCACAGTTTAAGAATAAGGGGTAGGCCATTTAGAACGGAGATGAGGAAGAACTTTTTCAGTCAGAGGGTGGTGAAGGTGTGGAATTCTCTGCCTCAGAAGGCAGTGGAGGCCAGTACGTTGGATGCTTTCAAGAGAGAGCTGGATAGAGCTCTTAAGGATAGCGGAGTGAGGGGGTATGGGGAGAAGGCAGGAACGGGGTACTGATTGAGAGTGATCAGCCATGATCGCATTGAATGGCGGTGCTGGCTCGAAGGGCTGAATGGCCTACTCCTGCACCTATTGTCTATTGTTTATTGTCTATTGTTGCTGAAGGTGCTCCTCAGGTTGACCAGTGTGTCATGGAGGGGGGGAGCTGTATTGTCCAGGATGCTCTGCAGTTTGACGAGCATCCTCCCCTCCAAGACCACCTCCCGTGAATCCAATTCCACCCCCCCCCCAGTCTTGACATCCTTGAGGACTATGGAATGATTTGTGGTAATACTCACGTTTCCATCTCGTTCATGTGAGTCTGGTTGAAGTATGGATTTGATCCCATGTGGTTTGAATGCACGTGGCTCAGAGACACACCGACATTTCGGGATGGTATTGTATTGCCAAACGGCGGACTAAAACCACAGAGAGAAACCAAATTAACTCTTCCAGGCAGTGAGTTTCAGAAAACAGTTGATCTGTACCGATGTCAGAGGTTATAGGTAGAAGGCAGGAGAAGGGTTGAGAGGGAAAGATAGATCAGCCATGATTGAATGATGGAGTAGACTTAAAAGCACAAAATACATGAAACATGAAATTAAAGTGACGAGTGGAAAAGATTGGGGAAGTGTAAAAATTGGGGAGGTGGAGGGGAGTCAGTCTATCCCACATCAGAAGGGGGAGGAGTTGTACAGTTTGATATTCACAGGGAAGAAGAATCTTCTGTGGCGTTCTGTGCTGCATCTTGGTGGAACCAGTCTGTAGCTGAAGGTGCTCCTCAGGTTGACCAGTGTGTCATGGAGGGGGTGAGCGGTATAGACAATAGGTGCAGGAGGAGGCCATTCGGCCCTTCGAGCCAGCACCCACATTCAATGTGATCATGGCTGATCATTCTCAATCAGTACCCCGTTCCTGCCTTCTCCCCATACCCCTGACTCCGCTATCCTTAAGAGCTCTATCTAGGTCTCTCTTGAATGCATTCAGAAAATTGGCCTCCACTGCCTTCTGAGGTAGAGAATTCCACAGATTCACAACTCTCTGACTGAAAAAGTTTTTCCTCATCTCTGTTCTAAATGGTATACCCCTTATTCTTAAACTGTGGCCCTTGTTCTGGACTCCTCCCATTGTCCAAGATGCTCCGCAGTTTGAGGAGCATCCTCCCCTCCAAGACCACCTCCTATGAATCCAACTCCACCCCCCCCCCCCCCCCCCAGTCTTGACATCCTTGAGGACTATGGAATGATTTTTGGTAATACTCACTATGCCATCTGATTCGTGTAAGTCTGTTGGAAGTATGGATTTGATCCAACATAGTTTGAATGCAAGTAGGTCGGATGCACAGCGACATCTGGGGACGGTGTGATATTGCCAAGCTGTGAGTATCTAAAACCACAGAGAGAAACCAAATTAACTCTTCCAGGCAGTGAGTTTCAGAAAACAGTTGATTAGTACGGGTGTCAGGGGTTATGGGGAGAAGGCAGAAGGGTTGACAGGGAAAGATGGATCAGCCATGATTGAATGTCGGAGTAGACTTAATGGGCCAAATGGCCTAATTCTACTCCAATAACTTATGAACTTACAAATATATTTTGATATGTATGAATTATGTAAATTGTATGAATATTGACTTTGCTGACTTCAAGTAACCCTTGCTTTCCTCTCTCCATCCTCCCCCTTCCTAGTCTCTGGCCAGTCTGATTGTCTCAATGATTATATTTTGTCTCTGTTTTGTTGTCATCTTCCCCTAGCTGACAATGGTCTTTTCTACATTTTCCATGATGCTCCTCACTTTTGATCTCTTGTTTTGACATATTTCCATTCCTTATGTCTGTGTCTCCATCTCCCCTGACTCTCAGTCTGAAGAAGGGTCTCGATGTGAAACATCACCCATTCCTTCTATCCAGAGATGTTGCCAGTCCTGCTGAGTTACTCCAGCATTTAGTGTTACATATTTTTCAACTTCCCTTTTAATCCTTTGACTAATTATTTTTTGTCCCTTTGTTATCAACCCTTTAGATTAGGGAAATGGGTTTTAGCCTGTTTGGGGAGCATAGTGGTGCAGCTTGTGGAGCTGCTGCCTCACAGCATCAGAGACCCAGGTTTGATCCTGATCTCAGGTCAAGAGACTGTGTGGAGTTTGCACATTCTCCCTGTGACCACGTGGGTTTCCTCTGGGTGCTCCGGTCTCCGCACGCATCCCAAGGACGAACAAGTTTGTAGGTTATTTGGCATCTGTAACTTGCCTCTAGTGTGTAGGAAGTGGATAAGAAATTGGGATAACATAGAACTAGTGTGAATGGGTCTCCAAGTCCATGCTGACTATCAATCACCCCGTTCACTCTAGTTTTATGTTATCCCACATTCTCATCCATTCCCTATACTTTAGGGACAACTTAGTCGGCCAATTAACCTACAAACCTGCGGGGTTGGTGCAGACCCCGTGGGCAGAAGGGCCTGTTTCATCGCCGTATCTCTGAAGTAAAGTAAAGCTGATCTCAAAGTCATAGTGTCATAGAATTAGCAGCATCGAAACTGGCCCTTCAGCCCACCCTGTCCATGCTGACCAAGTTGAAAATCTGTGCTTGTCCCATTTACCAAGTTTGACCGATATCACTCTAAGCCATTCCTATCCCTGTATCTGCCCAAATCAGGAATAAATCTCATTCAATTTGGATGGGAGATTTGAAGTGATTTGAAGTTTGAGTTTAGTTTAGTTTAGAGATGCAGCACGGAAACAGGCCCTTCAGTCCACTAAGTCCGCGCCGACTAGCGATCACCGGACATTAACACTACCCTACACCCACTATTGACAATTTTACAATTACACCAACCCAATTAACCTACAAAGCTGTACATCTTTGGAATGTGGGAGGAGACCAAAGAGCACAGACAAAACACACGCAGGTCATGGGGAGAACGTGCAAACTACAGACAGACAGCACCCATAGTCAGGTTCGAACCCGGGTCTCTGGCGCTGAAAGGCAGCAACTCTACCGCCATGCCACCCTTTCCGTCAAGGAGGTTAGCAATGTTACCAACAGGATTCCATGCTTCAACCAGTCTCCTTCCATGAATTCCTTTCCCACTTAATGTATATTCCCAATAGAACCAAGTCTTGTTCAATTAGGACTTACCTGGCAAGGAGCTTCTTCACGTCCTGTCAATAAAAGTGAAAAAAGCAGTCAAGACATATTTAAATAAATATAGTTCATAGATCACAGGGGCAGAATTAGGCCATTCAGCCCAACAAGTCTACTCCGCCATTCAATCATGGCTGATCTATCTTTCCCTCTCAACCCCATTCTCCTGCCTTAGTGCCATAACCCCTGACAACCGTACCAATCAATACACCTTAGAATAAATATTAATATAAACCTTCTGAATAATGAAAGGCCTGGATAGAGTGGATGTAGAGAGGATATTTCCAGTAGTGGGATAGTCTAGGACCAGAGGGCACAGCCTCAGAATAAAAGGACGTACCTTTAGAAAGGAGATGAGGAGGAGTTTCGTTGGCCAGAGGGTGGTGAATTCCTGCAATTAATTGACACAGACGGCTGTGGAGGCCAAGTCATTGGGTACTTTTAAAGCAGAGATTGTTAGATTCTTGGGCATCAAAGGTTATGGGGAGAAGGCAGGAGAATGGAGGTGAGGGGGGGAAAATAGATCAGCCATGATTGAATGGCAGAGTGGTCTCAATGAGCTGAATGGCCATATTCTGCTTCTATGTCTTCTGATCTTATGAATTAAACCAAGAGTGCATTTGCTTCAGTGAAGAATCAGTTATGCAGGTCCTTCAGCCCATTGACTGTCAAGCACTCATTTACACTAAGTACACTTTATTATCCCCATATTCTCGTCAACTCCCCACAGATTCAACCACTCAGCTGCAGATGACGATTATGTTGAGGTTTATAATTGTCACGTGTACTGAGGTACAGTGAAAAGCTTTGTTCTGCATGCTGTCTAAACAGCTCAGATATACCATCCATAAATAAAATCAAGTCAAACTCAAATACAATAGGTAGAGCAAAGGGGAAGATACAGAATGCAGAATATAGTTCCCGCATTGTAGTGCATCAGTTCCAGAGACAAAGTCCAATTTCCTCAATGGGGCAATTTTTCAGTAATCATTTAACCCCTTATGGGCTTTATATAAGAACTGACATTAAGTTTAGAATTGAGACTTAATTAAGATGGCGGCGCGCACGGACGCAGCGGCTCACAGCTCTCCCTTTCGGTGCGTTTTATGTGTGTTATCTCTGTTATGTCTGTTAGTCAATTTTAGTCATGCAAATCAGGCAAATCCTACTTACAACCGAAAGGATCTTCTGATCATAGGATTCCAGTGCAATCGGGACCTTATGCGCGAATTTCCACACCCGCAAAACATACCGGAAGAGATAGCCAGGACACCGGGCGCTCCGTGGATAGTTGTCGGCGCGAACAGGCGTCGCAGGCGGAGGAGAAACAGGAAGCAAAAGCGAGGACGCCGGTCCGGTATACTTGCCAAGCTAAAGAGACAGCCACACAAACCACCGCTACCCAGCATGTTTCTCACCAACGCCAGATCCATCATCAACAAAATGGACGAACTAAAACTACAGATATCAGCAAACAAACTCGTGGAGGACTGTTGCATTCTCTTAGTAACAGAGACATGGCTTCATCCACTTATCCCAGACGGAGCCATTGAGCTAGCCGGGCGTACAGCGTTTCGTTGGGACAGAAACATCGACTCCGGTAAGAGCAAGGGGGGGGGGGGTTATGCATTTACGTGCACAACAACTGGTGCACTAACATCCAAATCATAGATAGCCATTGTTCTCCAGATCTGGAGTCCCTAACAGTTAAATGCAGGCCTTTTTACCTTCCTCGTGAATTTACAGGGGTTATAGTAACAGCAGTCTACATCCCACCGAATGCTAACGCTAGCACAGCTTTAGGCTACCTGCTCGGTGCAATAAACTCACAACAGAGCACATATCCAGAAGCAGCCCACATCATAGCCGGGGACTTCAATCATGCAGACCTAAAGTCAGTTCTCCCGAAACTTGAACAACACATAAGATGTGCTACCAGGGGGAAAAACACACTAGACAAGGTTTATTCAAATATTAAGAAGGGTTTCAGGTCAGCACCACTACCACACCTGGGGCAGTCAGATCACCTGTCCATATTCTTAACTCCAGCATACACCCCACTCAGGAGGAAAGCTCCAGTCACCATAAAGACTGTTAAGACATGGCCTGAAGGAGCTTCCTCGCAGCTGCAGGATTGCTTCGAAAGGACCAACTGGGATATTTTTGAGGATCAGGACTTGGAGGAGTATACATCAACTGTACTTTGCTACATCCAAAACTGTGTTGACAATGTCACCGTCGACAAACGCATCCGGTTGTATCCCAATCAGAAACCCTGGATGACAAAGGATGTCAGGTCTCTCCTCAAGGACCGTAACACCGCCTTCAGGTCTAGTGATAGAGCTCTATACAGTGCTGCTAGAACCAACCTGAAGAGAGGCATCAAGGATGCCAAAGCGTCCTACAAGAGGAAGATTGAGGACCACTTTACCAACAATGACCCACGGCGGGTATGGCAAGGCGTCCAGCACATCACCAACTACAAGACCAGCAACCGCACGACTGCCGACGGCGACGCCTCGCTGGCAGAGGAACTTAACTGTTTCTTTGCTCGTTTCGAGGTGAAAGCTACAGTGGCAGACATAACACCCTCTCCAGCACCTGACAGCAACACCTTCACTGTGCAGGAGTATGATGTTAAGCGCGTGCTCAGAGCAGTGAATCCCAGGAAAGCTGCAGGCCCCGATGGTGTGACGGGCAGAGTGCTGAGGGAATGTGCAGACCAATTATCTGAGGTCTTCACAAAAATCTTCAACCTGTCCTTTTTAAAATCCACCATCCCTCCCTGCCTGAAGTCCGCCACAATCATCCCACTGCCGAAAAAGTCTGTCATCAGCGGCCTTAACGACTACCGTCCGGTAGCACTCACACCGGTCATCACAAAGTGCTTCGAGAGACTGGTCCTGCAGCACATCTAAGCCAGCCTCCCACCCACCTTCGACCCATACCAGTTTGCCTACAGAGCAAATAGGTCTACAGGGGATGCCATCGACACTGCTCTTCACACTGCACTGACCCACCTTGAACACCAGGGGAGCTATTTGAGGATGCTCTTCCTCGACTTCAGCTCTGCCTTTAACACGGTCATCCCGAGCAGACTGGTCACCAAACGTTCTGACCTTGGATTTTCCCAAACCATCTGCCAATGGATCAAGGACTTCCTGACCAACCGCCCCCAGACCGTCAAAATAGGCCCTCACCTCTCCTCCACCATTACACTGAGCACCGGCTCACCACAGGGCTGTGTGTTGAGCCCCATCCTTTACTCCCTCTACACTCACGACTGCGCCCCCACCCATCCCACCAACACCATCATCAAGTTCGCGGATGACACGACTGTGGTTGGACTCATCTCAGGAGGAGATGAGACAGCCTATAGGGATGAAATCCAAAGGCTGGCAGCATGGTGTTCAGTGAACAATCTTGTCCTGAACTCCTCCAAAACAAAGGAACTTATAATTGACTTCAGAAAAACCAGTGTAGAATACGACCCACTCTACATCAATGGGGTCTGTGTGGAAAGGGTACCCGCTTTCAGGTTCCTGGGTACGCACATCGCAGAGGATCTTACCTGGTCTACCAACACCATCACCACAGTAAAGAAGGCACAGCAGAGACTCCACTTCCTGAGGATCCTCAGGAAAACCAACCTGCAGGAGAAGCTCACGATGTCCTTCTATCGCTGCTCCATCGAGAGTGTGCTGGCATACTGTATAACCACATGGTATGCCAGCTGCTCAGAAAAGGACAGGAAGGCCCTTCAGAGGGTCATCACAACGGCCCAGAAGATCATCGGCTGCTCACTGCCCTCCCTGGAGCACCTGTTCAGCCTACGCTGCCTCAGTAGAGCAGGCAAAATAATAAAAGATCCATCCCACCCCGGCCACCGTCTGTTTGTTCATCTGCCCTCTGGTCGACGTTTCAGGTCGATCAAATCCCGAACAAACAGACTTAAGAACAGTTTTTACCCCAGGGCCATACGAGAACTGAACACTACCTTTGCACTAGGCAACACCGTTAAAAAATCTTGTACTTAATATAATTGTATTTATTTGTTTTTGCATTTATTGCATATATGTTTGTACGCACCGTCAGGATTGGCTATTTTTTAATTTCGTTGTACTCGTTGCAATGACAATAAATGAATATTATTATTATTATTATTTAGAGATACAGCGTGGAAACAGGCCCTTTGGCCCACCGAGTCCATGCTGACCAGCGATCACCCCGTACAATAACACTATCCTGCACACACTAGGGATAATGTACATTTATACCAAGCCATTTAACCTACAAACCTGTACGCGTTTGGAATTGTGAGGAAAATACTGCCAGTGGCTGTGTGGCTGGACCAGTACCTGAATAAAGGAGAGAGCATCCTTCTGGTCTTGGTCTTGGGATTCCTTGTCTATTAATTGAAGTTTATCCATCTTTTCTACCAACGAGCCAGATTCGCTCTTGATCCGGTTGAGCACTCGTTGTTCCTCGTCATCGATCATCTTCAGTACAGTCTTTTCATCTTCTTCCAATTGCTTCCTCCATCCGGAGAACTCAGTCGACAGTTTTTTCCTCATTTCCTTGATGTGCCTCTGAAAATTCAACCAACACAAACAGTCTAGTTTAGTTAAGTTTAGTTTAGAGATACAGTGCGGAAACAGGCCCTTCGCCCACCGTGTCTGCACCAACCAGTGATCCCCACCCACTAACACAACCCTAGCACACACTAGGGACAAATTACATTTATACCAAGCTAATTAACCTACAAACTTATACGTCTTTGGGGTGTGGGAGGAAATCAGAGCACCTGGAGAAAACCCATGCAGGTCACGGGTAGAACGAACAAACTCCGTACAGACAGCACCTGTGGTCAGGATGGAACCCGGGTCTCTGGTGCTGTGAGGTAGCAACGTTACCGCTGCGCCACCGTGTCCCGCAAAATGACACTGCGAGCAGTTCTTTTAAGTTAACATTCAAGAACAAAAAAAGGGCGGCACAGTGGCACAACGTAAGAGTTGCTAACTTACAGCGCCGGAGACCCTGGATCGATCCTGACTACGGGTGCTGTCTGTTCGGAGTTTGTACATTCTCCTCGTAACCTGCGTGGGTTTTCTCCGAGATCTTCAGTTTCGGCCCACACTCCGAAGATGTGCAGATTTGTAGGTTAGTTAGCTTGGTGTACAGGTATGTGTAAATTGTCCCTAGTGTGTGTCAGATAGTGTGAATGTGCGGAGTCGCTGGTTGGTGCGGACTCGGTGAGCCAAAGGGCTAGTTTCCACGGTGTATCTCAAAACTAAACTAAAAACTGAAGATCAGGGGATTGAGGAAATGAACTGTACACCTCCATGATCATGGTTCAACATGGGGATAGACACAAAATGCTGGAGTAACTCAGCGGGACAGGCAGCATCTCTGGAGAGAAGGAATGTAGGAAAATAACTGCAGATGATGGTACAAATCGAAGGTATCACAAAATGCTGGAGTAACTCAGCAGGTCAGGCAGCATCTCAGAAGAATCAGTCTGAAGAAGGGTCTCGACCCGAAACGTCACCGATTCCTTCTCTCCTGAGATGCTGCCTGACCAGCTGAGTTACTCCAGCGTTTTGTGATACCCTGGAGAGAAGGAATGGTCGAGACCCTTCTTCAGGAACCAATTGGTCACCTATTCCTTTTCTCCAGAAATGCTGCCTGACCCGCTGAGTAACTGCATGGTGTAAACATCATCTGCAGTTCCTTCCTACACATAACATGGAGAAAATTGGGAAGCAGCATCTCTGTTTCAAACGGATACAGTAGGTCCCTGGTTACGAGACAGGCCCTCTCCCAGTGCAGTTACATGTAATGTTTCTTACCTTTATTTCACTTTCTTGGTGCTTTAGGCTCTGCTGTTTACTTGTGCAATCGTTCTGATGTTCACGGAGATCCTTGACCTCGCTCTGGAGTTTCCCCTGGAACGACAGCGAAAATGTTTCAGGAAGAGACACAAGAACTCCATTTTAGAGTTGACTCCATTTACACTTCTGGCTGCCTCGGCAAGGCCAGCAGCCTAATCCAGGATGAGGCATACCCCAGCCACTCCCTCTTCTCCCATCAGGCATGAGGTGCAGATGTGTGAAAATGTAGAGTTTAGTTTAGGGTATTGTCGTGTGTACTGAGGTACAGTGAAAAGCTACAGTGGAAAACGCACACCTCCAGTTTCAGGGGCAGGTTCTTCCCAGGCAACTAAACCATCCGACCAACAACTAGAGAGCAGTCTTGAACTGCTACCTACCTCATTGGAGACCCTCGAACGATCTTTACTCGACTTTATTTTGCACTAAACGTCATTCACGTTATTCCCTTTATCATGTATCTGTACACTGGATGGCTCAATTATAATCATGTATTATCTTTCCTCTGACTGGTAGGCATGCAACAAAAGCTTTTCACTGTACCTTGGTACATGTGGCAGTAAACGAAACTCAACTCAACTGCAAGGGTTTCCAACAGAAATGGCCTTGGATAGGATGTGGGTGGGAGAAAAGGACATTAAAGTTTCTTCAGTCAGAGTATTGAGTATAGAGGTTAAGTTCTGTTACAGTTATACAAGACGTTAGTGATGCCACATTTTCAAGTATTTTGTTCAGTTTTGGTCACCTAGTTTTGCTATAGGAAGGATGTTATTAAACTGGAAAGAGTGCAGAGAAGATTTACGAGGATGTTGCCAGGGTTTAAGGGCCTGGGATTGGGCAGGCTAGGACGTTATTCCCTAGAGCGCAGGAGGCTGACAGGTGATCTTCTGGATATTTATAAAATCATGAAACAAATTGATAGTGTGACAGTGAACGTACGGTGTAGAGGAATCAAGAACTAGTGGATATATGTTTAAGGTGAGAGGGGAAAGGTTTAATCGGAAGCTGAGGGGCAACTTTTTCACTCAGAGGATGGTGCATACATAGAATGATCTTCCAGTGGAGGTAGTTGAGACAGGTGCTATAACAACATTTAAAGGGCACTTAGGCAGGTACATGAGCAGGAAAGGTTTGGAGGGATGTGGATCAAATGTAGACAAATGGAACTAGCTTGGATGGGGCATCTTGGTCAGACGTTTTGTGTCTATCTTCAGTGTGAACCAGTGTTGCTTTTCACAGGTAAAATCACAATAACCATTTATACATTGATTACCACTCGGTGGCTCTGACATCCAGCACCATGAAGTGCTTCGAGAGGCTGGTCATGGCACACATCACCTCCAGTCTCCGAGAGAACCTTGATCCACTAAATTCACCGACTGGCAGAACAGAGCCACGGCAGATGCCATCTCCCAGAACCTCAACTCATCCCTGAAACATCTGGATAATTTTTATTTTAGTTCATTTTGTTTAGTTTATGTCAGTTCATTTAGTTTATTGTCAGGTGTACAGTGCAAAACTTTTTTGTTGCATGCTACCCAGTTAGCGGAAAGACTATGCATGATTACAATCGAGCCGTCCACAGTGGACAGATACAGGATAAAGGGAATAAAGTTTAATCCAAGATGACGCCCAATTAAAGATAGTCTGAGGGTTGCTAATGAGGTAGATGGGAAGTCAGGACCGCTCTCTAGTTGGTGATAGGATGGTTCAGTTGCCTGATGACAGATGGAGAGAAACTGTCCCTGAATCTGGAGGTGTGCGTTTTCACTCGTCTGTACCGCCTGCCTGATGGGAGAGGAGAGGGTGGAGTGACCGTGGTGAGACAAGGACATCTATGTCTGAGTCTTCTTGATTGACTATAGCTCGACCTCCAACACGATAACCCCAACCAAACTTTTCTTCAAACTCAGACAACCCTTGCAATCTTCCCAAACATGATGAAAGTCCCATCAGATCTGGGGATGAGCCTGGTGGAACATTTACTGGAGAAACAGAAACAAAGAAAATAGGTGCAGGAGGATGCCATTCGGCCCTTCGAGCCAGCATCGCCATTCATCGTGATCATGGCTGATCGTCCACAATCAATAACCCATGCCTGCCTTCTCCCCATATCCCTTGATTCCACTCGCCCCTAGAGCTCTATCTAACTCTCTCTTAAATCCATCCAGTGATTTGGCCTCCACTGTTCTCTGGCAGAAAATTCCACAAATTCACAACTTTCTGGGTGAAAAAGATCCTTCTCACCTCAGTTTTAAATGGCCTCCTCTTTATTGTAAGACTGTGGCCCCTGGTTCTGGACTCGCCCAACATTGGGAACATTTTTCCTGCATCTAGCTTGTCCAGTCCTTTTATAATTTTATATGTTTCTATAAGATCCCCTCTCATCCTTCTAAACTTCAGTGAATACAAGCCTAGTCTTTTCAATCTTTCCTTATATGACAGTCCCGCAATCCCAGGGATCAATCTCGTGAACCTACGCTGCACTGCCTCAATTACAAGGATCTCCTTCCTCAAATTAGGAGACCAAAACTGTACACAATACTCCAGATGTGATCTTACCAGGGCCCTATACAACTGCAGAAGACCCTCTTTACTCCTATACTCGAATCCTCTCGGTATGAAGGCCAACATGCCATTATCTTTCTTCACTGCCTGCTGTACCTGCACGTCAACAAAGACACCCAGGTCTCGCTGCACTTCCCCCTTACCTAACCTAACACCATTGAGATAATAATCTGCCTCCTTGTTTTTGCCACCAAAGTGGATAACCTCACATTTAACATGCAGATATTATACTGCATCTGCCACGCTTCTGCCCACTCACTTAACCTGTCCAGGTCACCCTGCAACCTCTTAACATCTTCTTCACACTGCCACCAGCTTTGTGTCATCCTCAAACTTGCTAGTGTTGCTTCTAATTCCCTCATCCAAATCATTAATATATAGTAAACAGTTGTGGCCCCTACACCGAGCCTTGCGGCACTCCACTCGCCAATGCCTGCCATTCTGAAAAGTGCCCGTTTACTCCTACTCTTTGCTTCCTGTCTGCCAACCAATTTTCTATCTATGTCAACACCCTACCCCCAATACCATGTGCTCTAATTTTGCTCACCAATCTCCCTTGTGGGACCTTATCAAAGGCTTTCTGAAAGTCTAGATACACTACATCCACTGGCTCCCCTTCATCCATTTTACTTGTCACATCCTCAAAAGATTCCAGAAGATTAGTCAAGCATGATTTCCCTTTCAAAAATACATGCTGACTTGGACTTATCCTTTTACTGCTATCCAAATGCACCATTATTACCTCTTTAATAATTGACTCCAACATCTTCCCCACCACCGATGTCAGGCTAACTGGTCTGTAATTCCAACTCCTCGAGAACTTTGCTCACCTTGATTTTGTCCTTTGCCTCCTCCACAGTCAGCAGAGAGTGGGATTTGTGTTTCCCGATGACAGTGCAGGATATACACACGCACTCCTGGTCCTGCTCGCAGTAGAACTCAAGGACCTTCTTATGAGTTGGGCACTGCCTGGTGGTGAAGTCAGCAATGGGCTCGATCAGCCCGTGGTCCTTGTAGATCTGCTTGGTCAGATGCGGCTGCAGATGGTGGGAGCAGAAGGAGGTTTCACATTTGAGGCACGTCTTCACAGCCGGGGATGGGCTGTCGGTACAGTACTCACACATCACGGGGCTGGGCCGGGCAGCAGTGGCAGTGGGCTGGCACTGGCTGTACTTCTCCACGATGTTCTGCAGAGTGTGGTTCTTCACCAGGCTGGGCCTGGGCTTGAAGTTTCTGCGACATTGAGGACAGGTGACCCCAAAACTGGTCACTGAATGGTCCCAGAAATCACCGATACATTTGGCACAGAAACTGTGCTGGCAGGGCAGTGCCACAGGGTCCTGGTACAAACCCAGGCACACTGCACAGGTCAACTCTTCCGTCAAGCCTGCAGCCGCCATTCTGCGTTGCCCCAGCAGTGCAGAGCCAGATCAAAAATGAGAACGTGGATTCCAGGAAATCACTTGTTTTCAGTTTCAATGTTTGTCTGAAATTTAACCCCTCGAGCTCTGTGCTTGCCCAGCCAAGTTACATGTTGAAGAGAGACACAAAGTGCTGGAGTAACTCAGCAGGTCAGGCAGCATCTCTGGAGAGGAGGAATAGATGACCTTTCAGGTCAATATAGTGTATATATTGTATGTATATATAGATATAGACACACACACAAATATATGTGTAGGAAGGAAATACAGATGCTGGTATAAACCAAAGACAGACACAAAATGCTGGAGTAACTCAGCGGGGCAGGCAGCATCCCTGGAGAGAAGGAATGGGTAACGTTTCGGTTCGAGACCCTTTGACAAATGGTGCTCATGTGTGGGATCGTGGTCCAAGGATAAGTAGGAGGAAGTGTCCGAAAGGGATTTAAAAAATATATATATATATAATTGAGAGTATATATATACATATATACTCACACACCCACATATATCTCTATCTATCTATCTATCTATCTATCTATCTATCTATCTATCTATCTATCTTATACTACTAAAACTCTGCGGTCCAACATTCCGTATGTATGTATGTATATGTGTATGTACGGAAGATTCCGAAGAATTTCTGTCCATAACTTACAAACCCTACTCCTCCCTGAAGGTACACCAAAGCGCTACGATTTTTGTACCGCCATATTCACCATTAACGTGGGCAACTATTGTAAGTACTTTCGTTCAAATTGAAGTTACCTTTTTAAAGCTAGAGAGATATTAAAGTTTAAATTTTCATTTCTAACCCTTTTCTTGAAGGGGCTTCAGCGCGTGATGTCACAATGGCACCCGTGCACCAATCAGAGATCAGCTCGGTTTTAAATTTACATCTTCAGCTTGTGACGTCACAATGCTTGTGTGAGATTGTTGCAACATTGTTGCGAAAGGCAACTGCCAGTTTTTTAAAGTTGTGCAAGTCACTTAACATACACAGATCAGCATGGGGCCCCTATTCCCTCCCTCCCCCCCCCTTCTCCCCTCAACCCCTTCCTCCCCACTCCTTCCCACCTCCATCCCCACTCCCTCCCCCCCTCCCTCCCCCCTCAATCCCAACCTCCATCACCACTCAGCCCCTAACTCCCCCCCTCCCTCCTTCCCTCCATCCCACCCTCCCCCACTCCCTCCCCCCTCCCTCCACCATTCCATCCCTCTCCCCCTCCCCCCTCCTTCCACCCTCCCTCCCCCCCTCCCGGTTACAATGGAAACTATACGGGGACGGGCCCAACGGGGAAAGAGGGGTACTGGGAAAAGGGGAGGTCCCACTTCCCCCCTCAACCCCTTCCTCCCCCCTCCTTCCCACCTCAATCCCCACTCCCTCCCCCCTCCCTCCCCCCTCAATCCCAACCTCCATCACCACTCAGCCCCTAACTCCCCCGCTCCCTCCTTCCCTCCATCCCACCCTCCCCCACTCCCTCCCCCCTCCCTCCACCATTCCATCCCTCTCCCCCTCCCCCCTCCTTCCACCCTCCCTCCCCCCTCCCGGTTACAATGGAAACCCTACGGGGACGGGCCCAACGGGGAAAGAGGGGTACTGGGAAAAGGGGAGGTCCCCCTTCCCCCCTCAACCCCTTCATCCCCCCTCCTTCCCACCTCCATCCCCACTCCCTCCCCCCCTCCTCCCCAACTCCCTCCCCCCTAACTCCCCCCTCCCTCCTTCCCTCCATCCCTCCCTCCCCCAATCCCTCCCCCTCCCTCCACCCTTCCATCCCTCTCCCCCTCCCCCCTCCTTCCACCCTCTCTCCCCCCTCCCGGTTACAATTGAAACCCTACGAGGACGGGCCCAACGGGGAAAGAGGGGTACTGGGAAAAGGGGAGGTCCCCCTCACTACCCCCTTCCCCCTCCCCTCCCCCCTTCCCCTCCCTCCCCCTCCCCCCTCCCTCCCCTCCCCCTCCCTCCCCTCCCCTCCTCCCTCCACCCCTCCCTCCTCCCTCCCTCCCCCTTCCCTCCCTCCCCTCCTCACGGTTACAATGGAAACCCTACGAGGACGGGCCCAACGGGGAAAGAGGGGTACTGGGAAAAGGGGAGATCCCCCTCCCTCCCCCTTCCCCCCTCTCCCCCTTACCTCCCCCCCTCCCTCCCCTCTCCCTCCCTCCTCCCCCTTCCCCCCTCCCCCCCTCCCCTCCCCCTCCCCTCCTCCCTCCACACCTCCCTCCTCCCTCCCTCCCTCCCCCTTCCCTCCCTCCCCTCCTCCCGGTTACAATGGAAACCCTACGAGGACGGGCCCAATGGTGAAAGAGGGGTACTGGGAAAATGGGAGGTTCCCCTCCCTCCCCCCTCCCTCCCTTCTCCCTCCCCCCCTCCCTCCCCTTCCCCCCTCCCTCCCCTTCCCCCCTCCCCCCTCCCTACCCCTCCCCCCTACCCCCTTCCCTCCCCTCTCCCTCCTCCCTTCCCCCCTCCCCTCCCCCTCCCCTCCCCCTCCCCTCCCCCCTCCACACCTCCCTACTCCCTCCCTCGAAAAGCAACTGACAGAAGCACTAAGTAGCCGCGAATGTTTCAAAACCAGCACTTAACCGCGAATGTTTTTTTAAAAAGCACTTAACCGCGAATGTTTCAAAACAAGCAATTAAAAAGCACTTTTTTTAAAAAAGTATTTTTTTTTATTCCAAGAGAATGGGGGGGGGGTCTGAGAATGGGGACTGGGTAGGGGGACAACAGGGGTCGTTGCGGTGGGGGCTTGGTGGTGGGGGAAAGAGGGGTACTGGGAAAAGGGGAGGTCCCACTTCCCCCTCAACCTCTTCCTCCCCCCTCCTTCCCACCTCCATCCCGACTCTCTCCCCCCTCAATCCCAACCTCCATCACCACTCAGCCCCTAACTCACCCCTCCCTCCTTCCCTCCATCCGACCCTCCCCCACTCCCTCCCCCCCTCCCTCCACCCTTCCACCCCTCTCCCCCTCCTTCCACCCTCCCTCCCCCCCTCCCGGTTACAATGGAAACCCTACGGGGACGGGCCCAACGGTGAAAGAGGGGTACTGGGAAAAGGGGAGTTCCCCCTCCCTCCCCTCCTCCCTCCCCTCCCCCCTACCCCTCTTCCCCCCTCCCCCTCCCCTCCCTCACCCTCCCCTCCTCCCTCCACACCTCCCTCCTCCCTCCCTCCCCCCTCCCGGTTACAATGGAAACCCTACGAGGACGGGCCCAACGGGGAAAGAGGAGTACTGGGAAAAGGGGAGGTCCCCCTCCCTCCCCCCTTCCCGCTCCCCTCCCCCCTCCCCTCTCCCTCCCCCTCCCCCCTACCCCCCTCCCTCCCCTCCCCCCTCCCTCCCCTCCCCTCCTCCCTCCACACCTCCCTCCTCCCTCCCTCCCCCTTCCCGCCCTCCCCTCCTCCCGGTTACAATGGAAACCCTACGAGGACGGGCCCAACGGGGAAAGAGGGGTACTGGGAAAAGGGGAGGTCCCCCTCCCTCCCTCCCCCCTACCCACCTCCCTCCCCTCTCCCTCCCCCCTTCCCTCCTCCCTTCCCCCCTCCCCCCTCCCATCCCCCCCTCTCCCCCCTCCCTCCCCCCTACCCCCCTCCCTCCCCTCTCCCTCCCCCCTTCCCCCCTCCCCCCCTCCCCTCCCTCCCCTCCTCCCTCCCCCTTCCCTCCCCTAACCCTCCCCCTTTCCTCCCCTCCCGGTTACAATGGAAACCCTACGAGGACGGGCCCAACGGGCCCACTCGGTCTAGTCTATATACTACTAAAACTCTGCGGTCCAACATTCCGTATGTATGTATGTATATGTGTATGTACGGAAGATTCCGAAGAATTTCTGTCCATAACTTACAAACCCTACTCCTCCCTGAAGTTACACCAAAGCGCTACGATTTTTGTACCGCCATATTCACCATTAACGTGGGCAACTATTGTAAGTACTTTCGTTCAAATTGAAGCTACCTTTTTAAAGCTAGAGAGATATTAAAGTTTAAATTTTCATTTCTAACCCTTTTCTTGAAGGGGCTTCAGCGCGTGATGTCACAATGGCACCCGTGCACCAATGAGAGATCAGCTCGGTTTTAAATTTACATCTTCAGCTTGTGACGTCACAATGCTTGTGTGAGATTGTTGCAACATTGTTGCGAAAAGCAACTGCCAGTTTTTTAAAGTTGTGCAAGTCACTTAACATACACAGGTCAGCATGGGGCCCCTATTCCCTCCCTCCCCCCCTTCCCCCCTCAACCCCTTCCTCCCCACTCCTTCCCACCTCCATCCCCACTCCCTCCCCCCTCCTCCCCAACTCCCTCCCCACCTCCCTCACCCCTCCTCCCCTAACTCCCCCCCCTCCCTCCTTCCCTCCATCCTCCCCCCCCTCCCTCCACCCTTCCATCCCTCTCCCCCTCCCCCCTCCTTCCACCCTCCCTCCCCCCCTTCTGGTTACAAAGGAAACCCTACGGGGACGGGCCCAACGGGGAAAGAGGGGTACTGGGAAAAGGGGAGGTCCCCCTCCCTCCCCTTCCCCCCTCCCCCTCCCCCCTAACCCTCTCCCTCCCCCTTCCCCCCTCCCCTCCCCCCCTCCCCTCCTCCCTCCACACCTCCCTCCTCCCTCCCTCCCCTCCTCCCGGTTACAATGGAAACCCTACGAGGACGGGCCCAACGGGGAAAGAGGGGTACTGGGAAAAGGGGAGGTCCCCCTCCCTCCCCCTTCCCCCATCCCATCCCCCCTCCCTCCCCTCTCCCTCCCCCTTCCCCCGTTCCCCCCTCCCCTTCCCCCCTCCCTCCACACCTCTCTCCTCCCTCCCTCCCCTTCCCTCCCTCCCATCCTCCCAATGCTTGTTTGAGATGGGTGCTACATTGTTTCGAAAAGCACCACTAACAGATCGCAGTGAGAAGCACTATGTGACCGCGAATGTTTCAAAACAAGCACTTAAAAAGCACTTATCTTTTTTTAAAGTATTTTTTTTTATTGCAAGTCACTTAACATACAGAAATCAGCATTGGGCCCCTATGCTCGTGGGCCACCGGGGCAAGTGTTTCGAAAAAAGCACTGAGAGTGTGTCTGGGGGAGAGAGAGAATGGGGGGGGTCTGAGAATGGGGACTGGGGAGGGGGACAACAGGGGTCGTTGCGGAGGGGGCTTGGTGGTGGGGGAAAGAGGGGTACTGGGAAAAGGGGAGGTTCCACTTCCCCCCTCAACCCCTTCCTCCCCCCTCCTTCCCACCTCCATCCCCACTCGCTCCCCCCCTCCCTCCCCCCTCAATCCCAACCTCCATCATCACACAGCCCCTAACTCCCCCCCTCCCTCCTTCCCTCCATCCCACCCTCCCCCACTCCCTGCCCCCTCCCTCCACCCTTCCATCCCTCTCCCCCTCCCACCTCCTTCCACCCTCCCTCCCCCCCTCCCGGTTACAATGGAAACCCTACGGGGACGAGCCCAACGGGGAAAGAGGGGTACTGGGAAAAGGGGAGATCCCCCTCCCTCCCCTCCCCCTACCCCCTTCCCCCCTCCCCTTCCCCCTCCCCTCCCCCCTCCCTCCCCCTCCCCTCCTCCCTTCACACCTCCCTCCTCCCTCCCCCCCCCCTCCCGGTTACAATGGAAACCCTATGAGGACAGGCCCAACGGGGAAAGAGGGGTACTGGGAAAAGGGGAGGTCCCCCTTCCCCCTCAACCCCTTCATCCCCCCTCCTTCCCACCTCCATCCCCACTCCCTCCCCCCCTCCTCCCCCTCCCTCCCCAACTCCCTCCCCCCTCCCCCCTAACTCCCCCCTCCCTCCTTCCCTCCCTCCCCAATCCCTCCCCCCCTCCCTCCACCCTTCCATCCCTCTCCCCCCTCCTTCCACCCTCCCTCCCCCCTCCCGGTTACAATTGAAACCCTACGAGGACGGGCCCAACGGGGAAAGAGGAGTACTGGGAAAAGGGGAGGTCCCCTCCCTCCCCCCTTCCCCCTCCCCTCCCCCCTCCCCTCTCCCTCCCCCTCCCCCCTACCCCCCTCCCTCCCCTCCCCCCTCCCTCCCCTCCCCTCCTCCCTCCACACCTCCCTCCTCCCTCCCTCCCCCTTCCCGCCCTCCCCTCCCGGTTACAATGGAAACCCTACGAGGACGGGCCCAACGGGGAAAGAGGGGTACTGGGAAAAGGGGAGGTCCCCCTCCCTCCCTCCCCCCTCCCCTCTCCCTCCCCCCCTTCCCTCCTCCCTTCCCCCCTCCCCCTCCCATTCCCCCCTCCCTCCCCCCTACCCCCCTCCCTCCCCTCTCCCTCCCCCCTCCCCCCCTCCCCTCCCTCCTCCCTCCCCCTTCCCTCCCCCAACCCTCCCCCTTTCCTCCCCTCCCGGTTACAATGGAAACCCTACGAGGACGGGCCCAACGGGCCCACTCGGTCTAGTATACTACTAAAACTCTGCGGTCCAACATTCCGTATGTATGTATGTATATGTGTATGTACGGAAGATTCCGAAGAATTTCTGTCCATAACTTACAAACCCTACTCCTCCCTGAAGTTACACCAAAGCGCTACGATTTTTGTACCGCCATATTCACCATTAACGTGGGCAACTATTGTAAGTACTTTCGTTCAAATTGAAGCTACCTTTTTAAAGCTAGAGAGATATTAAAGTTTAAATTTTCATTTCTAACCCTTTTCTTGAAGGGGCTTCAGCGCGTGATGTCACAATGGCACCCGTGCACCAATGAGAGATCAGCTCGGTTTTAAATTTACATCTTCAGCTTGTGACGTCACAATGCTTGTGTGAGATTGTTGCAACATTGTTGCGAAAAGCAACTGCCAGTTTTTTAAAGTTGTGCAAGTCACTTAACATACACAGGTCAGCATGGGGCCCCTATTCCCTCCCTCCCCCCCTTCCCCCCTCAACCCCTTCCTCCCCACTCCTTCCCACCTCCATCCCCACTCCCTCCCCCCTCCTCCCCAACTCCCTCCCCACCTCCCTCACCCCTCCTCCCCTAACTCCCCCCCCTCCCTCCTTCCCTCCATCCTCCCCCCCCTCCCTCCACCCTTCCATCCCTCTCCCCCTCCCCCCTCCTTCCACCCTCCCTCCCCCCCTTCTGGTTACAAAGGAAACCCTACGGGGACGGGCCCAACGGGGAAAGAGGGGTACTGGGAAAAGGGGAGGTCCCCCTCCCTCCCCTTCCCCCCTCCCCCTCCCCCCTAACCCTCTCCCTCCCCCTTCCCCCCTCCCCTCCCCCCCTCCCCTCCTCCCTCCACACCTCCCTCCTCCCTCCCTCCCCTCCTCCCGGTTACAATGGAAACCCTACGAGGACGGGCCCAACGGGGAAAGAGGGGTACTGGGAAAAGGGGAGGTCCCCCTCCCTCCCCCTTCCCCCATCCCATCCCCCCTCCCTCCCCTCTCCCTCCACCTTCCCCCGTTCCCCCCTCCCCTTCCCCCCTCCCTCCACACCTCTCTCCTCCCTCCCTCCCCTTCCCTCCCTCCCATCCTCCCAATGCTTGTTTGAGATGGGTGCTACATTGTTTCGAAAAGCACCACTAACAGATCGCAGTGAGAAGCACTATGTGACCGCGAATGTTTCAAAACAAGCACTTAAAAAGCACTTATCTTTTTTTAAAGTATTTTTTTTTATTGCAAGTCACTTAACATACAGAAATCAGCATTGGGCCCCTATGCTCGTGGGCCACCGGGGCAAGTGTTTCGAAAAAAGCACTGAGAGTGTGTCTGGGGGAGAGAGAGAATGGGGGGGGTCTGAGAATGGGGACTGGGGAGGGGGACAACAGGGGTCGTTGCGGAGGGGGCTTGGTGGTGGGGGAAAGAGGGGTACTGGGAAAAGGGGAGGTTCCACTTCCCCCCTCAACCCCTTCCTCCCCCCTCCTTCCCACCTCCATCCCCACTCGCTCCCCCCCTCCCTCCCCCCTCAATCCCAACCTCCATCATCACACAGCCCCTAACTCCCCCCCTCCCTCCTTCCCTCCATCCCACCCTCCCCCACTCCCTGCCCCCTCCCTCCACCCTTCCATCCCTCTCCCCCTCCCACCTCCTTCCACCCTCCCTCCCCCCCTCCCGGTTACAATGGAAACCCTACGGGGACGAGCCCAACGGGGAAAGAGGGGTACTGGGAAAAGGGGAGATCCCCCTCCCTCCCCTCCCCCTACCCCCTTCCCCCCTCCCCTTCCCCCTCCCCTCCCCCCTCCCTCCCCCTCCCCTCCTCCCTTCACACCTCCCTCCTCCCTCCCCCCCCCCTCCCGGTTACAATGGAAACCCTATGAGGACAGGCCCAACGGGGAAAGAGGGGTACTGGGAAAAGGGGAGGTCCCCCTTCCCCCTCAACCCCTTCATCCCCCCTCCTTCCCACCTCCATCCCCACTCCCTCCCCCCCTCCTCCCCCTCCCTCCCCAACTCCCTCCCCCCTCCCCCCTAACTCCCCCCTCCCTCCTTCCCTCCCTCCCCAATCCCTCCCCCCCTCCCTCCACCCTTCCATCCCTCTCCCCCCTCCTTCCACCCTCCCTCCCCCCTCCCGGTTACAATTGAAACCCTACGAGGACGGGCCCAACGGGGAAAGAGGAGTACTGGGAAAAGGGGAGGTCCCCTCCCTCCCCCCTTCCCCCTCCCCTCCCCCCTCCCCTCTCCCTCCCCCTCCCCCCTACCCCCCTCCCTCCCCTCCCCCCTCCCTCCCCTCCCCTCCTCCCTCCACACCTCCCTCCTCCCTCCCTCCCCCTTCCCGCCCTCCCCTCCCGGTTACAATGGAAACCCTACGAGGACGGGCCCAACGGGGAAAGAGGGGTACTGGGAAAAGGGGAGGTCCCCCTCCCTCCCTCCCCCCTCCCCTCTCCCTCCCCCCCTTCCCTCCTCCCTTCCCCCCTCCCCCTCCCATTCCCCCCTCCCTCCCCCCTACCCCCCTCCCTCCCCTCTCCCTCCCCCCTCCCCCCCTCCCCTCCCTCCTCCCTCCCCCTTCCCTCCCCCAACCCTCCCCCTTTCCTCCCCTCCCGGTTACAATGGAAACCCTACGAGGACGGGCCCAACGGGCCCACTCGGTCTAGTATACTACTAAAACTCTGCGGTCCAACATTCCGTATGTATATGTGTATGTACGCAAAGATTCCGAAGAGTTTCTGTCCATAACTTACAAACCCTACTCCTCCCTGACGGTACACCAAAGCGCTACGATTTTTGTACCGCCATATTCACCATTAACATGGGCAACTATTGTAAGTACTTTCGTTCAAATTGAAGCTGCCTTTTTAAAGCTAGAGAGATATTAAAGTTTAATTTTCATTTCTAACCCTTTTCTTGAAGGGGCTTCAGCGCGTGATGTCACAATGGCACCCGTGCACCAATGAGAGATCAGCTCGGTTTTAAATTTACATCTTCAGCTTGTGACGTCACAATGCTTGTGTGAGATTGTTGCAACATTGTTGCGAAAGGCAACTGCCAGTTTTTTAAAGTTGTGCAAGTCACTTAACATACACAGATCAGCATGGGGCCCCTATTCCCTCCCTCCCCCCCCTTCCCCCCTCAACCCCTTCCTCCCCACTCCTTCCCACCTCCATCCCCACTCCCTCCACCCCTCCTCCCCAACTCCCTCCCCACCTCCCTCACCCCTCCTCCCCTAACTCCCCCCCCTCCCTCCTTCCCTCCATCCCTCCCCCCCTCCCTCCACCCTTCCATCCCTCTCCCCCTCCCCCCTCCTTCCACCCTCCCTCCCCCCTTCTGGTTACAAAGGAAACCCTACGGGGACGGGCCCAACGGGGAAAGAGGGGTACTGGGAAAAGGGGAGGTCCCCCTCCCTCCCCTCCCCTCCCCCTCCCCCCTAACCCTCTCCCTCCCCCTTCCCCCTCCCCTCCTCCCTCCACACCTCCCTCCTCCCTCCCTCCCCTCCTCCCGGTTACAATGGAAACCCTACGAGGACGGGCCCAACGGGGAAAGAGGGGTACTGGGAAAAGGGGAGGTCCCCCTCCCTCCCCCCTTCCCCCATCCCATCCCCCCTCCCTCTCCTCTCCCTCCCCCTTCCCCCCGTTCCCCCCTCCCCTTCCCCCATCCCTCCACACCTCTCTCCTCCCTCCCTCCCCTTCCCTCCCTCCCATCCTCCCAATGCTTGTTTGAGATGGGTGCTACATTGTTTCGAAAAGCACCACTAACAGATCGCAGTGAGAAGCACTATGTGACCGCGAATGTTTCAAAACAAGCACTTAAAAAGCACTTATCTTTTTTTAAAGTATTTTTTTTAATTGCAAGTCACTTAACATACACAGATCAGCATTGGGCCCCTATGCTCGTGGGCCACCGGGGCAAGTGTTTCCCGGTTACAATGGAAACCCTACGGGGACGGGCCCAACGGGGAAAGAGGGGTACTGGGAAAAGGGGAGATCCCCCTCCCTCCCCTCCCCCCTACTCCCTCCCCCCTTCCCCCCTCCCCTTCCCCCCTCCCCTCCCCCCTCCCTCCCCCTCCCCTCCTCCCTCCACACCTCCCTCCCTCCCCCCTCCCGGTTACAATGGAAACCCTATGAGGACGGGCCCAACGGGGAAAGAGGGGTACTGGGAAAAGGGGAGGTCCCCCTTCCCCCCTCAACCCCTTCATCCCCCCTCCTTCCCACCTCCATCCCCACTCCCTCCCCCCCTCCTCCCCCTCCCTCCCCAACTCCCTCCCCCCTCCCCCCTAACTCCCCCCTCCCTCCTTCCCTCCCTCCCCAATCCCTCCCCCCCTCCCTCCACCCTTCCATCCCTCTCCCCCCTCCTTCCACCCTCCCTCCCCCCCTCCCGGTTACAATTGAAACCCTACGAGGACCGGCCCAACGGGGAAAGAGGAGTACTGGGAAAAGGGGAGGTCCCCCTCCCTCCCCCCTTCCCCTCCCCCCTACCCCCCTCCCTCCCCTCCCCCCTCCCTCCCCTCCCCTCCTCCCTCCACACCTCCCTCCTCCCTCCCTCCCCCTTCCCGCCCTCCCCCTCCTCCCGGTTACAATGGAAACCCTACGAGGACGGGCCCAACGGGGAAAGAGGGGTACTGGGAAAAGGGGAGGTCCCCCTCCCTCCCCCCTACCCACCTCCCTCCCCTCTCCCTCCCCCCTTTCCCTCCTCCCTTCCCCCTCCCATCCCCCCCTCTCCCCCTCCCTCCCCCCTACCCCCTCCCTCCCCTCTCCCTCCCCCCTCCCCTCCCCCCCTCCCCTCCCCTCCTCCCTCCCCCTTCCCTCCCCCAACCCTCCCCCTTTCCTCCCCTCCCGGTTACAATGGAAACCCTACGAGGACGGGCCCAACGGGCCCACTCGGTCTAGTCTATCTATATAATACTAAAACTCTGCGGTCCAACATTCCGTATGTATGTATGTATATGTGTATGTACGGAAGATTACTTACAAACCCTACTCCTCCTAGACGGTACACCAAAGCGCTACGATTTTTGTACCGCCGTATTCACCATTAACCTGGGCAACTATTGTAAGTACTTTCGTTCAAATTGAAGCTACCTTTTTAAAGCTAGAGAGATATTAAAGTTTAAATTTTCATTTCTAACCCTTTTCTTCAAGGGGCTACATTTGTTTCCAAAAGTTTACAGAAAAGGATTTAGTTTTCAGCAAGGATTTAGTTTTCAGCTTGTGACGGCGGCTACATTGTTTCGAAAAGCTTCCAAGAAGTCTTTTTTGCTATTGCAAGTCAAGTCAAGTCAAGTCAAGTCACTTTTATTTGTATAGCACATTTAAAAACAACCCACGTTGACCAAAGTACTGCACATCTGATTAGGAAAAAAACCCAAAACATCTGATTAGGAAAAAAAAAAAAAAAAGAAGGCTATAGTGGTCACTTGACATACACAGATCAGGAGGACAGAGTAAGAGTGGGGCTGGGGGAGGAGAGAATGGGGGGTGTGGGGACGGGCCCAACGGGCCCTCCCCAACGGGCACACTTGGAGAGTAAGAGTGGGGCTGGGGGAGGAGAGAATGGGGGGTGTGGGGACGGGCCCAACGGGCCCTCTTTTCCGGGCCCAACGGGCACACTTGGAGAGTAAGAGTGGGGCTGGGGGAGTGAGAATGGGGGGTGTGGGGACGGGCCCAACGGGCCCTCTTTTCTAGTATAATACTAAAACTCTGCGGTCCAACATTCCGTATGTATATACGGAAGATTCCGTATGTATATACGGAAGATTCTAGATTTCTGTCCATAACTTACAAACCCTGCTCCTCCCAGACGGTACACCAAAGCGCTACGATTTTTGTACCGCCGTATTCACCATTAACGTGGGCAACTGTTGTAAGTACTTTCGTTCAAATTGAAGCTACCTTTTTAAAGCTAGAGAGATATTAAAGTTTAAATTTTCATTTCTAACACTTTTCTTGAAGGGTCCAAACCCTACTCCTCCCAGACGGTACACCAAAGCGCTACGATTTTTGTACCGCCGTATTCACCATTAACATGGGCAACTATTGTAAGTACTTTCGTTCAAATTGAAGCTACCTTTTTAAAGCTAGAGAGATATTAAAGTATAAATTTTCATTTCTAACCCTTTTCTTGAAGGGGCTTCAGTGCGTGATGTCACAATGGCACCCGTGCACCAATGAGAGATCAGCTCGGTTTTAAATTTACATCTTCAGCTTGTGACGTCACAATGCTTGTGTGAGATTGTTGCAACATTGTTGCGAAAAGCAACTGCCAGTTTTTTAAAGTTGTGCAAGTCACTTAACATACACAGATCAGCATGGGGCCCCTATTCCCTCCCTCCCCCCCTTCCCCCCTCAACCCCTTCCTCCCCACTCCTTCCCACCTCCATCCCCACTCCCTCCCCCCCTCCTCCCCAACTCCCTCCCCACCTCCCTCACCCCTCCTCCCCTAACTCCCCCCCCCTCCCTCCTTCCCTCCATCCTCCCCCCCTCCCTCCACCCTTCCATCCCTCTCCCCCTCCCCCCTCCTTCCACCCTCCCTCCCCCCCTTCTGGTTACAAAGGAAACCCTACGGGGACGGGCCCAACGGGGAAAGAGGGGTACTGGGAAAAGGGGAGGTCCCCCTCCCTCCCCTTCCCCCCTCCCCTCCCCCCTCCCCCTCCCCCCTAACCCTCTCCCTCCCCCTCCCCTCCCCCCTCCCCTCCTCCCTCCACACCTCCTCCTCCCTCCCTCCCCTCCTCCCGGTTACAATGGAAACCCTACGAGGACGGGCCCAACGGGGAAAGAGGGGTACTGGGAAAAGGGGAGGTCCCCCTCCCTCCCCCCTTCCCCCATCCCATCCCCCCTCCCCTCTCCCTCCCCCCCGTTCCCCCTCCCCTTCCCCCCTCCCTCCACACCTCTCTCCTCCCTCCCTCCCCTTCCCTCCCTCCCATCCTCCCAATGCTTGTTTGAGATGGGTGCTACATTGTTTCGAAAAGCACCACTAACAGATCGCAGTGAGAAGCACTATGTGACCGTGAATGTTTCAAAACAAGCACTTAAAAAGCACTTATCTTTTTTTAAAGTATTTTTTTTTATTGCAAGTCACTTAACATACACAGATCAGCATTGGGCCCCTATGCTCGTGGGCCACCGGGGCAAGTGTTTCGAAAAAAGCACTGAGAGTGTGTCTGGGGGAGAGAGAGAATGGGGGGGGGGGGGGGGTCTGAGAATGGGGACTGGGGAGGGGGACAACAGGGGTCGTTGCGGAGGGGGCTTGGTGGTGGGGGAAAGAGGGGTACTGGGAAAAGGGGAGGTCCCACTTCCCCCCTCAACCCCTTCCTCCCCCCTCCTTCTCACCTCCAACCCCACTCCCTCCCCCCTCCCTCCCCCCTCAATCCCAACCTCCTTCACCACTCAGCCCCTAACTCCCCCCCTCCCTCCTTCCCTCCATCCCACCCTCCCCCACTCCCTCCCCCCTCCCTCCACCATTCCATCCCTCTCCCCCTCCCCCCTCCTTCCACCCTCCCTCCCCTCCCGGTTACAATGGAAACCCTACGAGGACGGGCCCAATGGGGAAAGAGGGGTACTGGGAAAATGGGAGGTTCCCCTCCCTCCCCCCTCACTCCCCCCTCCCTCCCTTCTCCCTCCCCCCCTCCCTCCCCCTCCCCTTCCCCCCTCCCTCCCCTTCCCCCCTCCCCCTCCCTCCCCCTCCCCCCTACCCCCTTCCCTCCCCTCTCCCTCCCCGCCTTCCCCCCTCCCCTCCCCCCTCCCTCCCCCTCCCCTCCCCCCTCCACACCTCCCTACTCCCTCCCTCGAAAAGCAACTGACAGAAGCACTAAGTAGCCGCGAATGTTTCAAAACCAGCACTTAACCGCGAATGTTTTTTTAAAAAGCACTTAACCGCGAATGTTTCAAAACAAGCAATTAAAAAGCACTTTTTTTTAAAAAGTATTTTTTTTTATTCCAAGAGAATGGGGGGGGTCTGAGAATGGGGACTGGGGAGGGGGACAACAGGGGTCGTTGCGGTGGGGGCTTGGTGGTGGGAGAAAGAGGGGTACTGGGAAAAGGGGAGGTCCCACTTCCCCCTCAACCTCTTCCTCCCCCCTCCTTCCCACCTCCATCCCCACTCTCTCCCCCCTCAATCCCAACCTCCATCACCACTCAGCCCCTAACTCACCCCTCCCTCCTTCCCTCCATCCGACCCTCCCCCACTCCCTCCCCCCCTCCCACCACCCTTCCACCCCTCTCCCCCTCCTTCCACCCTCCCTCCCCCCCTCCCGGTTACAATGGAAACCCTACGGGGACGGGCGCAACGGGGAAAGAGGGGTACTGGGAAAAGGGGAGTTCCCCTCCCTCCCCTCCTCCCTCCCCTCCCCCCTACCCCTCTTCCCCCCTCCCCCTCCCCTCCCCCCCTCCCTCCCCCTCCCCTCCTCCCTCCACACCTCCCTCCACACCTCCCTCCTCCCTCCCTCCCCCCCTCCCGGTTACAATGGAAACCCTACGAGGACGGGCCCAACGGGGAAAGAGGAGTACTGGGAAAAGGGGAGGTCCCCCTCCCTCCCCCCTTCCCCCTCCCCTCCCCCATCCCCTTTCCCTCCCCCTCCCTCCCCCTCCCCCCTACCCCCCTCCCTCCCCTCCCCCCTCCCTCCCCTCCCCTCCTCCCTCCACACCTCCCTCCTCCCTCCCTCCCCCTTCCCGCCCTCCCCTCCTCCCGGTTACAATGGAAACCCTACGAGGACGGGCCCAACGGGGAAAGAGGGGTACTGGGAAAAGGGGAGGTCCCCCTCCCTCCCTCCCCCCTACCCACCTCCCTCCCCTCTCCCTCCCCCCCTTCCCTCCTCCCTTCCCCCCTCCCCTCCCCCCTCCCATCCCCCCCTCTCCCCCCTCCCTCCCCCCTACCCCCCTCCCTCCCCTCTCCCTCCCCCCTCCCCCCCTCCCCTCCCCCCCTCCCTCCCCTCCTCCCTCCCCCTTCCCTCCCCCAACCCTCCCCCTTTCCTCCCCTCCCGGTTACAATGGAAACCCTACGAGGACGGGCCCAACGGGCCCACTCGGTCTAGTATACTACTAAAACTCTGCGGTCCAACATTCCGTATGTATATGTGTATATACGGAAGATTCCGAAGATTTCTGTCCATAACTTACAAACCCTACTCCTCCCAGACGGTACACCAAAGCGCTACGATTTTTGTACCGCCATATTCACCATTAACGTGGGCAACTATTGTAAGTACTTTCGTTCAAATTGAAGCTACCTTTTTAAAGCTAGAGAGATATTAAAGTTTAAATTTTCATTTCTAACACTTTTCTTGAAGGGGCCAAACCCTACTCCTCCCAGACGGTACACCAAAGCGCTACGATTTTTGTACCGCCGTATTCACCATTAACATGGGCAACTATTGTAAGCACTTTCGTTCAAATTGAAGCTACCTTTTTAAAGCTAGAGAGATATTAAAGTTTAAATTTTTCATTTCTAACCCTTTTCTTGAAGGGGCTTCAGCGCGTGATGTCACAATGGCACCCGTGCACCAATGAGAGATCAGCTCGCGATGGACAAGCGGCTGCTATTGGGTGTTTACTACTTTAAATTTACATGATTTTTTTTCTGACCTTTTTTTTCAAGGTCTTCAGCTTGTGACGTCACAATGCTTGTGTGAGATGTTGCAACATTGTTGCGAAAAGCAACTGCCAGTTTTTTAAAGTTGTGCGAGTCACTTAACATACACAGATCAGCATGGGGCCCCTATTCCCTCCCTCCCCCCCCTTCCCCCCTCAACCCCTTCCTCCCCACTCCTTCCCACCTCCACCCCCCCTCCCTCCCCCCCTTCCCCCCTCCCCTCCCCCCTCCCTCCCCCTCCACCCTCCACACCTCCCTCCCTCCCCCTTCCCTCCCTCCCCTCCTCCCGGTTACAATGGAAACCCTACGAGGACGGGCCCAACGGGGAAAGAGGGGTACTGGGAAAAGGGGAGGTCCAGCTTCCCCCCTCAACCCCTTCCTTCCCACCTCCATCCCCACTCCCTCCCCCCTCCTCCCCCTCCCTCCCCAACTCCCTCCCCCCTCCCCCTCCCCCTAACTCCCCCCCTCCCTCCTTCCCTCCATCCCTCCCTCCCCAATCCCTCCCCCCTCCCTCCACCCTTCCATCCCTCTCCCCCCTCCTTCCACCCTCCCTCCCCCCTCCCGGTTACAATTGAAACCCTACGAGGACGGGCCCATCGGGGAAAGAGGGGTACTGGGAAAAGGGGAGGTCCCCCTCCCTTCCCCCTTCCCCCTCCCCTCCCCCTCCCTCCCCCTCCCCCCTACCCCCTCCCTCCCCTCCCCTCCTCCCTCCACACCTCCCTCCTCCCTCCCTCCCCTTCCCTCCCTCCCCTCCTCCCGTTTACAATGGAAACCCTACGAGGACGGGCCCAACGGGGAAAGAGGGGTACTGGGAAAAGGGGAGGTCCCCCTCCCTCCCCCTTACACCCTCCCTCCCTCCCCCTCTCCCTCCCCCCTCCCCTCCCCCCTCCCTCCCCCTCCCCTCCTCCCTCCACACCTCCCTCCTCCCTCCCTCCCCCTTCCCTCCCTCCCCTCCCGGTTAAAATGGAAACCCTACGAGGACGGGCCCAACGGGGAAAGAGGGGTACTGGGAAAAGGGGACGTCCCCCTCCCTCACCCCCTCCCCTCCCCCCTCCCTCCCCCCTACCCCCCTCCCTCCCCTCTCCCTCCCCCCCTTCCCCCTCCCTCCCCCTCCCCTCCTCCCTCCCCCTCCCCTCCTCCCTCCACACCTCCCTCCTCCCTCCCTCCCCCTTCCCTACCTCCCCTCCTCCCGGTTACAATGGAAACCCTACGACGACGGGCCCAACGGGGAAAGAGGGGTACTGGGAAAACGGGTGGTCCCCCTCCCTCCCCCCTTCCCCCCTCCCTCCCCTCTCCCTCCCCCTTCCCCCTTCCCCCCTCCCCCTCCCCTCCCCCCTCCACACCTCCCTCCTCCCTTCCCTCCCCCCCACTCCCCTCCCGGTTACAATGGAAACCTTACGAGGACGGGCACAACGGGGAAAGAGGGGTACTGGGAAAAGGGGAGGTCCCCCTCCCCTCCCCCTTCCACCCTCACCCCTTCCCCCCACCCCTCCCCCTCTCCCTCCCCCCCTCCCTCCACCTCCCCCCCTTCCCCCCTCCCCCTCCCTCCCCCTCCCCTCCTCCCTCCACACCTCCCTCTTCCCTCCCTCCCCCCTCCCTCCCTGCCTCACGGTTACAATGGAAACCCTACGAGGACGGGCCCAACGGGGAAAGGGGTGTGCTGGGGAAAGGGGGGGGGAGAGTAAGAGTGTATCTGGGGGAGAGAGAATGGGGGGGTCTGAGAATGGGGACTGGGGAGGGGGACAACAGGGGGCTTGGTGGTTTGGGAAAGAAGAGTACTGGGAAAAGGGGAGGTACCCCTCCCTCCCCACTCTCCTCCCTCCCTCATCCCTCCCTCCCTCCCGTCCCAGCAGCGCTGACCGCCGGGAGGTGTAGTCGCCGTCGCCTCTCCCGCTGTTTGATTTCATTTATAACAAAGACATTTATTTAAAATGAGGAATGTGATTTTCATTAAGTTTGATTTTATTTATTTTAAAAAAGCTGATGCTCTATAGATAAGTTTATTTCCTTTTCAACAAAGAACGCTGTTTATTTTAAAGTAAAATAGACCCTCCCCCCACCCCCCTCCCTCCCCTCTCCCTCCCCATCCCCCTCCCCTCCTTCCCCCTCCCCTCCCCCCTCCACTCCACCCTCCCCTCCCCCCCTCCCTCCCACTTCCCTCCCTCCCATCCTCCCGGTTACAATGGAAACCCTACGAGGACGGGCCCAACGGGCCCACTCGGTCTAGTCTATTACTAAAACTCAGATCTTGTGTATATATATAGATTTTAAAGTTAAAAAATGTCCTTTCAAACTTTTGTCTTAAAGGTCCTCAGCGTGTGTCGTCACAATGTAGACCGGCATCCTTTTAATTGTGCTTCCCGACCCCCCCACCCCCCGGGAGGAGCGCAGCTCCTCCTCCTCCTCCCGCATCTCCTCCAGCACCTGCTTCAACCGACGGCATCGTCGACGACTCCACAAAAATGGCAGCCGCTCTCCATCTCCCACTCCGCCACCTAGTGCGGGCTGCCCGCCGGGAGGTGTAGTCCCAGCTCCCACCAGGCCCCAGCCACCGCTCACTGGCGATCAGTGCTGCACGCACGGGGCATAGGTAAGTGGCTTTCGCCGCTAACGGGTCCACGGATCGGTAGGGTTGCTGCCTCCGTCACGACCCCGGGGGACGCTCCCCGCTCACTAATGGATGCACGGATCGGTAGGCCCGGTGGGAGGGAAAGGGGGAGTGTAGGGGGAATGAGGAGTGGGGGGGAGTGGAGGGGTAGGGGCAGTGGGGGAGATGAGGAATGGAGGGGGAGGGGAGTAGGGGTGGGTGAGAGGGGAGGGGGATGGAGGGGTGAGGGGGGGAAGGATTGGGCGAGGGGGGATGGAGTGGGTGATATAAGAATGTGAAATGTTATATTGTATCTCTTTCAATGTATATTAATCTTGCAGGGGAGGGCGATGTTGGGGCGTCTGACTGGTGCCCGGGTTGAGGGACGGGGTGGGGTGGATGTGGGTGGGGGAGGGGAGTGGGGGGATAAGGGGGATTGAGTGGGAGGAGGGTGAGGGTGCTAGACCAATACAGGAGAGACTTTGGGTCCACGGCTCGCTCTGGTTGCTGCGCTGGCGCCATGGAACCGAGGTGAGTGGCACCCTCTACCCTTCCCTGACCCCCCCTCGATGAGGAATGGGCCCAACGGGTACACTTGGTCTAGTATATATATATATCTGTATATTACTAAACCTCAGATCTTGTGTGTACATATATATGAGATTTAGTTTGTAATTGAAACACAGCCAAAATGGTACACGATAGCGTGATAATTTTAGCACCACCTTAATCACTGTTGTTCTGGCGAGTGTTCAACAAAGTTTCATTCAAATTGGCCTTATGGTTTTCAAGTTAGAGAGATTTCAAAGTTTAAAAATCACCTTATTAAACCGATTGCTTGCCATCTTCAGTGCCTGACGTCACAATGGGACCCGCCCGAGTGACGGCCAATGAGGGAGAGGAGGGCCCATCATGACCGCCGTTGACGGGACCCGCAATAGTGTCGGGAGTCGTGGCCAATGAGGGGGCGGTGTGCTAACTTTAACAAATGCGCTCCCGCCCCCCACCCCCAGGAGGACCAGTGCCTGTCCCAGCATGCCCCGTGCCTGACCTTCCTCCCGTGGTGCAGTGCCCTTCGCCGCCGATCAACGATGGATGCACAGGGCCCAGGTAAGTGTCTTTTCCTTCTCTCCCCTCGCCCGCCCATGGACCCGGGGGACATACCCCGCCCGGCATTGGCTCCACGGGTTGCCGGGCCCGCAGGATTGTCAGTTGCGGTGGAGTTCCCGGCCCGCAGGAGAAACAGGGACGAGACAGGACCGCCCGCAGCACAGTTTTGCCACAGCCCCGGGGGACGCTCCCCGCCCGGCAACAGGTCCACGGGTGGCCGGGCCTGCAGGATCATCAGTTGGGGGAGGGTGGCCGGGCCCCCATGGGAGGTTTCCATCCAACAGGGTTTGCCACGCCCGCAGCAGAGATGTGCACCCAGTTGGTGCAAATCTCCATAGTACTTAAATATATATAGTACTTTTTTCCATTTATTATATTGTTTAGAGTACTTTGTTTACATATTCTGTATATATATATATATATATATATATATATGTATATATGTATGCGTAGAGCAGGAGAAATCACAGAGGGGGAGCAGCGAGAGAGCCTGCCCCCCTGACATCAGTCTGAAGAAGGGTCTCGACCTGAAACGTCACCCATTCCTTCTATCCTGAGATGCTGCCTGACCTGCTGAGTTACTCCAGCATTTTGTGGCCTGCCCCCCTGATCCTTGATCGGATTTTGCTGGCTTTATCTTGCACTAAACGTTATATCCTTATCATGTATGTATACACTGTAAATGGCTCGATTGTAATCATGTACTGAACTGAACTGAACTGAAACACTGGGCAAGAAGAAGGTGTGCAGAGTTACACATGGGGTGGTCCTCCCATCCCCATTGCAGGTCCACACTGCTCAACTGAAGGATGGCAGCACGAGGTGGTGCATTGAGATTAAAACCAGCACTGAGTGACACTAAATGTCTCCCTTCACCAGAGACATAAAGGAACTAAACATGCTGGTCTACAGAAAACAACACAGAGTGCTGGAGTAACTCAGCGGGTCAGGCAGCATCTCTGGAAAACATGGATAGGTGACATTTCGGGTCGGGATCCTTCTTTAGACTGATTGTAGCGGGGGTGGGGGGAGGCTAGGGGAGAAAGCTGGTTCTGGTTGATTACTGCGCAAACACCTCATAAGTGGTTGTCTCGCGCAGGTCGGAGTGAGTGGAGCCGTGATTATATTTTGAAGTCGGCCTTTTTGACCAAGTTGAGGAGATCTAGTTGTTTATTCCCCTTATTACTTAACATCAGGAACAGCACGTGTGTGTTGGGTGGTAACATATTCCATTTCCTTATCGTCCTCGGGTAAAGGGAATATTGGTAACAAAGTTTATTGAAATTTAGCGAGTTGAGTAGGGACCGGTATTTTGTCTTGTTTTATGGCGGTTGGTGCCCTGGGATGACGGAAGATTTGATGGCGTAATTTTGTGAATTTCCTTGTAAATTGCAATAAGTCTTAGCCTGATTCTGCAGAGCTCTAGGGTATCCCATCCGAGAGAAGTCAGCATATTATTCACGCTTGATTTGCGCTTGTAGTCATTACATACAAAGCGAGCTGCTCGGCGTTGTACTTTGTCCTGTGTGTGTGTGCGTGCGCCTGTGTGTGCGTGTGACTGCGTGTGCTTGTGTGTGTGTGTTTTTGAGCGTGCCCATGTGTGTCTGTTTGTTTGAGGTCGGGACACAGAAAGTCACCTATCCATGTTCTCCAGAGATGCTGCCTGACCCGCTGAGTTACTCCAGCACTCTGTGAAACGTCACCTATCCATGTTCTCCAGAGATGCTGCCTGACCCGCTGAGTTACTCCAGCACTCTGTGAAACGTCACCTATCCATGTTCTCCAGAGATGCTGCCTGACCCGCTGAGTTACTCCAGCACTCTGTGAAACGTCACATATCCATGTTTTCCAGAGATGCTGCCTGACCCGCCGAGTTGCCCCAGCACTCAGTGTCTATTTTTTTCTCTCTCTCTTCACTCGTCTGGTAAGATTTGTACTGCAAACCTGAACTACTCCCTGACAAAAGCTGCAATACTCCCCACGCAAAGGCAGAGGAGGCACCATTAAATGCATCAGGAAACTGAGACTTCCCAGGTAGAGGCGATGGTCAGCAAAGGTTGCACGAGTAACTGACGAGATTTTTCTTCGATAGTTTCCAGGATGCTTTTCTGGTACTTTTGATATTCGTTCATCTTCATTTGGATAGAAGACATGATGGTGGACAGGTCCACGCGGATATCCTGAGACATGGTGTTTCTATAATGAAAGAGTGAACAGTGGTTATAGTTTAGTTTAGTTTAGTTTAGAGAGACAGCACGGACACAGGCCCTTCGGCCCACTGAGTACGCGCCGACCTACAATCACCCCGCACATTAACACTATCCTACACACACTAGGGACAATTTACACATACACCAAGCCAATTAACATACATACCTGTACATCTTTGGAGTGTGGGAAGAAACCATAGTTCTCGGAGAAAACCCATCCGGTTACGGGGAGAACATACAAACTCCGTACAGACAGCACCCATAGTCAACATCGAACCCGGGTCCCCGGCGATGCAAGCGCTGTAAGGCAGCAATTCTACCGCCGCGCCACCGTGGCCGCCCACAAGTTTCCATTCAGAAGCTTCAAATAATCACAATTTTGGGTGGCACGGTGGTGCAGCGCTAGAGTTGCTGCCTTACAGTGCTTTCAGCGCCAAAGACGTGCGTTCGATCCCGACTACAGATGCTGTCTGTACGGAGTTTGTCCGTTCTCCCCTTGACCTGCGTGGGTTTTCTCCGAGATCTTGAATTTCCTCCCACGTAACTTTGTGGCAACTCTTTTGCGCAATTTGTATGCAAAAACAAAGAATTTCACTGTACCTAGGTGCATGCGGCAATAAAATATCGTCAGCATCAACCACCGCATCCGCTTCATCTGCATCTCCATCATCTGCATCACCATCATCGGCATCATTATCATCAGCATCATTATAATCAGCATCAGCATTATCATAATCTGCATCAGCATCATCATAATCATCATTGGCATCATCATAATCAGCATCATCATAATCATCATTGGCATCATCATAATCAGCATTGGCATCATCATAATCAGCATTAGCATCATCATAATCAGCATTGGCATCATCATAATCAGAATTAGCATCATCATAATCAGCATTGGCATCATCATAATCAGCATTAGCATCATCATAATCACGATTAGCATCATCATAATCAGCATTGTCATCATCATAATCAGCATTGGCATCATAATCAGCATTAGCATCATCATAATCAGCATTAGCATAATCATAATCAGCATTAGCATCATCATAATCAGCATTGGCATCATAATCAGCATTAGCATCGTCATAATCAGCATTGGCATCATCATAATCAGGATTAGCATCATCATAATCAGCATTGTCATCATCATAATCAGCATTGGCATCATCATAATCAGCATTAGCATCATCATAATCACGATTAGCATCATCATAATCAGCATTGTCATCATCATAATCAGCATTGGCATCATCATAATCAGGATTATCATCATCATAATCAGGATTAGCATCATCATAATCAGCAGCAGCCCAATCAGCATAAGCATCATCAGATTGGATTTGACTTGGATTCACAGCGCCATATTGGGGAAAAACTCTGTTGTACCCAGAGATGGTGCACCTAAAATAATAAAAATAATGAAAAGAGTTAGTTAGAATAAATATAAAAACTTTTCCAGGCAGTGGGTTACAGAAATCAAAGATTTAACTTGCTGTAAACCTTTCATCACATTAATTTTAAATTTCTGACTCTCAGTTATCAACCTTGCTGCTAAAATTTAATTTGATTTGATTTAATTTGATTTGATTTATTACTTTATTGTCATTGTAGTGGTGCGTACAACGAAATTCAGGCACACTGTCTGAGTGGAACTGAAATGTACAAGATAAAAAAATAACAGTCAAAGAGTAAGAAAAATAAAAACCATATGCTCACATGCACACACTGTGACACATACACACAGATTCACACATTATGCCTACATATGCACCCTGATCAGAATACAAGATATTGCATTCAGAAGGTCATTGTTAGAATGTAAGATACTGCACAGAATAGTATTATAAAAATAAATATTATAAATGAATACATCAGTATTGCACAGAGGTAGGTATTGTACAATATAAATATTGTATAAGTAGTGTGCTTTCAGTGCGGAGTTCAGTGTGGAGATGGCCTTAGGGTAGAAACTGTTTGTTAGTCTTGTGGTGTCCGCTTTGTTGGACCTGTAACGCTTTCCTGAGGACAGAAGGGCAAACAAGTGATGGGCAGTGTGAGATGGGTCCTTTCGGATGCAGGATGCCTTCCACAGGCAACTGGAGCTATAGATGTCTTCCAGGGCAGGCAGATGTGTGTTGACGATCTTCAGGGCTGTGTAGATGACTCTGCAGAACCTTCTTGTCAGCCACAGAACTGTTGCCACACCACACCGGGTCTGGACACTCCCATGTGTCAGGACACTCTCAATGGAGCAGCGGTCGGTAGAAGGACACTAGCAGCTGTTGTGGCAGGTTGACTTTCCGGACGGTTCTTAGGAAGTGAAGCCGCTGTTGTGCCTTCTTAACCAGAGAATTTATGTTACCGACAATAGACAATAGGTGCAGGAGTAGGCCATTCGGCCCTTCGAGCTAGCACCACCATTCAATGTGATCATGGCTGATCATTCTCAATCAGTATAACAGGTATAACAGGTATAACAGAGCTTTATTTGTCGTTCGGTACCGAAGTACCGAACGAAACTACATAGCAGTCATAGAAGAAAAAAAAAAGAACACAAGACACATAGCCCCAACACAAACGTCCATCACAGTGACTCCAAACACCCCCTCACTGTGATGGAGGCAACAAAACTTCCCCTCTCTTCCCCACGCCCACGGACAGACAGCTCGTCCCCGACCGACCCGCACAGTCCCCGCACCGGGCGCTGAAACGTCTCGCGGCCGAACCGGGCGATGAAAGGCCCGCGACCAAGCCTTGCGCAGCTAAGTCCCGCAGCCGAGCCGCACCAGCGGTGAAAAGTCCCGCAGCCGAGCCGCACCGGGCGGTGTTAAGTCCCGCAGCCGAGTTGCACCGGGCGGTGTTAAGCCCCGCAGCCGAGCTGCACTGGGCGGTGTTAAGCCCCGCAGCCGAGCTGCACCGGGCGATGTAAAGTCCCGCAGCCGAGTTGCACCGGGCGATGTTAAGCCCCGCAGCCGAGCTGCACCGGGCGGTGTTAAGCCCCGCAGCCGAGCTGCACCGGGCGATGTAAAGTCCCGCAGCCGAGTTGCACCGGGCGGTGTTAAGCCCCGCAGCCGAGCTGCACCGGGCGATGTAAGTCCAGCGGCCAAGCCGCACCGGGATGTAAAGTCCAGCGGCCAAGCCGCACCGGGATGTAAAGTCCAGCGGCCGAGCCGCACCGGGGGATGTTAGGCCCCGCAGCCGAGCCGCACCCCGCGCCGTGAGGAAGAGAAAAGTTCCCCACACCCACCCACCCACACCCACCCCCCACACACCACCACCCCCTCCCACACATACACAACCAAAAAAATATATATAAAAATCATCCCAACACCGACACTCAACAAAAAAAAGACGGACAGACTGCTAGTCAGCCGCTGCCGTTAGGCGCTGCCCCGTTCCTGCCTTCTCCCCATACCCCCTGACTCCGCTATCCTTAAGAGCTCTATCTAGCTCTCTCATGAAAGCATTCAGAGAACTGGCCTCCACTGCCTTCTGAGGCAGAGAATTCTACATGTTGGTTGACCACATGAGATCTTCTGAGATGTGGGTGCCCAGGAACCTGAAACTGGAGACTCTATCCACTCTTTCTCCGTTTATGGTCACCCTGCTTCTTTCTGAAGTCGATGATGAGCTCTTTTGTTTGTTTGGTGTTGAGTGCCAAGATGTTTTCTGAGGACCAGCCTGTTAGCCTCTGTACCTTCTCCCTGTGAGCTGACTCATCGCCCTCAGTGATCAGCCCCGCCACTGTCGTGTCGTCTGCAAATTTAATGATTGTGTTGGTGTTGTGGGTTGGTATCAGCGGCGAGAGGCGAGGTGAAGCCAGGCCAGCGACAAGGTGAGGCTGGGCGAGCAGCGAGGTGAAACTAGCGGCAAGGTGAGGCGAGGCTAGCGGCGAGGCCGGGCCAGAGGTGAGGCGAGGCGAGTACTGCGGCGAGGCCGGGTCAGCAGCGAGGCGAGGCGAGTACAGTGGCGAGGCGAGGCCAGGTCAGCGGCGAGGCGAGTACAACGGCAAGCGAGGCCGGGTCAGCGGCGAGGCGAGTATAGCAGCGAGGTGAGACCAGCAGCGAGGCGGGGCAAGGCGAGCGGCGAGGCGTATGTTTTGCGGAAAAATGTGAGGCGAAATCGGAATGGCGGAAATGAAATAAGAAAGCGGAAACTTTCCGCCAAATTCGGAAGGGTTGGGAGGTCTGATGTGGGGACAATGCACTGTGCCAGGGATGGATTGAAGATGTTTGTGAACACGTCAGCTAACTCAGCAGCGCAGTCTCTGAGAACTCGTCCTGGAACTCCGTCCGGACCAGCTGCTTTCCGTATGTGGATATTCCAGAATGTGCGTGTGACAGCAGTCTGTGATGTGTCTGGCCGTTGGAAGCTGAAGCTGGAGCTGGAGCAGTGGGCATGACAGTCTCTGTTCTCTCCACCTCATGGTGGCCAAAGAAATGGTTGAGCTGCTCCACCAGTGAGGCACTGCTGCTGGTGGATGGGTTGATGTTATTGTAATTGGTGATGTGCCGTATACATTGCCATACACGACGGGGGGCTGACGTGTGGAAGTGGCTCTCAATCCTTTGCTTGTAGGCTGCTTTGGCATCTCTAATGCCCCTCTTCAGGTCGGACCTGGCCGCGCTATACAGCTCTGTACTACCGGACCGGAAAGCCATGTTGCGGTCTTTTAGCAGGAGCTGGACGTCTTTGATCATCCATGGTTTGTTATTGGGAACGATACAGATGTGTTTTGTGGTAGTGACATTGTCTAGAGAGCTTTTTATGTAAAACTGTACAGTGGAAGTGTCGGTGTCAATGTCCTCATCCTCAAGCAACTCTCAGTCAGTGCAGTTAAAGCAGTCCTGCAGTTGCTCAGAAGCTCCCTCATGCCACACTTGTATGTCTCCAGCAGCTGGTTTGACCGTGTTGATAAGGTCTGTATGCTGGAGTTAAAAACAAGATGTGGTCAGACTGGCCCAGATGGGGGAGAGGTGATGCTTTATATCCTTGTTCAATGTTACTATAAACATGGTCGCGTGATTTTTCCTCTTGTGGGGCACTGCACATGTTGATAAAATTTCGGGAGGGCAGTCTTTAGTTTTGCTTGGTTGAAATCACCTGCTATTATAAAAACTCCGTCAGTCTGGGCGCTCTGTTGTTTGCTAATGGCATCTGGTGGTAAGTATACAGCTGTGATTATGGCAACTGTGAATTCTCATGGCATATAGAAAGGGCGACGTTTTATTGATTAATATTCCAAGTCCGGAGAGCAGTGGTTATCAATGACCTTCACATTTGTGCACCAGTTGTTGTTCGTGTATACACAAATTTCTCTTCCCCTGCTCTTACCGGAATCTCTGTTCCTGTTGTAGCGGTGAGCTGCGCGGCCTGCTAGCCTGATAGCCCCCTCCGGGATCGTCGGGTTGAGCCATGTTTCCGTAATGATCATAACGCAGCAGTCCTGTATGTTTTTCTGTGTAGATGTGATAAGTTCCAGCTCTTCCATTTTGTTGGCAAGTGATCTTGCATTCGTGATGAAAAGACTTGGCAGTGGAGGTTTGTGCGGGTCTTTTCCTAGCCTCGAATGTATCCCAGCTCGGCAGCCTCACTTTTGTTCCCTCTCTGCGTCGCCTTTGTCACTTTCCGGGCTTGACAGTAATCCACGGAGACCCCGGTGGTCTGACGAGCTCTGGCAGAATGTTGTGTCCAAAAGTCGCGTTACTAAAAACACAGCCACAGTGCATCGAAGCGATGTTTAGTAGTTCGTGTCGGTTGTATGATATGTTAACGTATGCATACGTGGCACTCAATAATAAATAAACAAAGAATACTAATTTAGGAGCGCGGGCTCGAGGAGTGCTGAGCCGCTGCACGTACGTGCGGGGAGAGAGAGCAGAGAAGATTTAGGAGAATGTTGCGAGGACCTGAGATATATCGGGAGGTTGAGCAGGCGAGGACTTTATTCGTAGGTTCAGAAACTGTAGATGCAATACCCAACCATGTGCGCTAATTTTGCACACAAATCTCTTGTGTGGGACCTTGTCAAAGGCTTTTTAAAAATCCAGACAAACCACATCCACTGGCTCTCCCTTATCCATTCTACATGTTACAGCCTCAAAAAATTCCAGAAGATTAGTTAAGCATAATTTCCCCTTCATAAATCCATGCTGACTTGGACCGATCCTGTCACTGCTTTCCAAATGCACTGCTATTAGATCTTTAACAATCAACTCAAGCATCTTCCCACAACTGATTTAAGGCTAACTGGTCTATACTTGGATGGGTACATGGAAAGAAAATGTTAAGAGGGATATGGGCCACACATCCTGGAAAGTTTCCAGTCAGGTTTCAGAGCCCACCACAGTACAGAGTCTGCCTTGTTGAAGGTACACAACGACCTGCTTCTCGCCATCGACACCAGCATCGACAATCCTGCGCCTTCTCGACCTCAGCGCAGCGTTCGATACAGTGGACCACACCATCCTTATTGACCGTCTCCGGTACGCGGATGGCATTGATGGCACTGCCCTGAGCTGGTTCGTTTCCTACCTCAAAGATAGGAGTTTCGCCATCAACATAGGCAGTTATTCCTCTTCTCCAGCTAGCCTCTCCTGCGGAGTTCCACAAGGCTCCATCCTAGGCCCCATTCTCTTCTCTCTATACGTTCCCCCTTGGCCAAATCATTCAAAGGCACAGCATTTCTTTCCACTGCTATGCCGATGACACTCAGCTTTACCTCCCCCTGAAACCCAACAACCAGTCAAATTTAAACAGCCTCTTACACTGCCTTGAGGACATAAAATGTTGGATGGCACAGAACTTCCTCCAATTAAACGAGAGCAAGTCTGAGGTCATCCTATTCGCCCCCCGACTCCATCAAATCGATAACAGGCAGTCTTGGAAGCCTATCCTGCCTAGTCAAACCGCATGTCAAAAACCTCGGCGTGATATTTGACTCTGCATTAAAATTTGACAAGCAAGTCAACGCTGTGGTAAAAGCCAGCTTCTTCCAACTTCGTACCATAGCTAAAATCAAACCTTTTCTCCAATTCGACGACACTGAAAAAATCATTCACGCTTTCATTTCCTCCCGCCTAGACTACTGCAACTCCCTATACACTGGGATCAGCCAATCTTCCCTGTCCCGCCTGCAACAGGTCCAAAACGCCGCAGCGAGACTCCTGACGGGTACCCGTAAAAGGGACCACATCACGCCGTTTCTGGCCTCTCTCCACTGGCTCCCTGTACGGTACAGAATCAACTTCAAGCTCCTCCTATTCACATATAAAGCCCTAAATGGACATTCCCCTCCCTACATCAAAAATCTTCTAACCCACCTCTCTAACTCCAGGTCCCTCAGGTCGGCCGACTTGGGGCTACTCACTATACCGCGGTCTAGGCTTAAGCTCAGGGGTGACCGTGCTTTTGCGGTTGCAGCTCCTAGACTGTGGAACAGCATCCCTCTCCCCATCAGAACTGCCCCCTCCATCGACTCCTTTAAGTCCAGGCTCAAAACCTATTTCTACTCCCTAGCGTTTGAGGCTCATTGAGGAGGCGCTGTGAACTGTTTTGTATGTGCTGTTATGTTGGTGTGCTACTGTATGTTTCATTTTTTCCTTAGTACCTAATCAGATGTACAGCACTTTGGTCAACGTGGGTTGTTTTTAAATGTGCTATACAAATAAAATTGACTTGACTTGACTTGACTTGACACACAGGCAGGTGGGACTAAGGTAGATGGGGCATGTTGGTCGATGTGGTCAAGTTGGGCCGAAGGGCCTGTTTCCACGCTGTGTCACTCTATGACTATGACTCTCGTGTTTCCACGAATCAGCTCAGCACCTGCTGCACCCCTCCCCATCATCTTTCTACACTGGCCATCTCCCCCTGACAGTCTTGGTCCTGTCTCCTTGCCTCCACAGATGCTGCTCATGCTCAACTTACCCACACCGACCAACATGTCCCATCTACACTAGTCCCACCTGCTTGCGTTTGGCCCATATCCCTCCAATGTAGAGTCCAATGTGAGAGATCGGGGGATTGAGGGAATGATCTGCACACCTCCATGATCCAGGTTTAACATGGGGGTAGACACAAAATACTGGACTGGGGCAGCACGGTGGCGCAGCACTAGAGTAACTCCCCAATGACTCTCACATGTACCTGCCTAAATGTTTCTCAAATGTTGGGATAGTCCCTGCCTCAATTACCTCCACCGGCAGCTCGTTCCATATAGCTAAAATCAAACCTTTCCTCAAATTCGACGACACAGAAAAAATCATTCACGCTTTCATTTCCTCCCGCCTAGACTACTGCAACTCCCTATACACTGGGATCAGCCAATCTTCCCTGTCCCGCCTGCAACTGGTCCAAAACGCCGCAGCGAGACTCCTGACGGGTACCCGTAAAAGGGACCACATCACCCCGATTCTGGCCTCTCTCCACTGGCTGCCTGTACGGTACAGAATCAACTTCAAGCTCCTCCTATTCACGTATAAAGCCCTAAATGGACACTCCCCCCCCTACATCAAAAATCTTCTAACCCCCCTCTCTAACTCCAGGTCCCTCAGATCGGCCGACTTGGGGCTATTCACTATCCCACGGTCTAGGCTTAAACTCAGGGGTGACCGCGCTTTTGCGGTTGCAGCTCCTAGACTGTGGAACAGCATCCCTCTCCCGATCAGAACTGCCCCCTCCATCGACTCCTTTAAGTCCAGGCTCAAAACATATTTCTACTCCCTAGCGTTTGAGGCTCATTGAGGAGGCGCTGTGAACTGTTTGCGTGCTACTGTATGTTTTCATTTTTTTTCCTATTGGAACCTAATCAAATGTACAGCACTTTGGTCAACGTGGGTTGTTTTTAAATGTGCTATACAAATAAAATTGACTTGACTTGACTTGACCCACCACCCTTTGTGTGAAAAAGTTACCCCTCAGGTTCCTATTAAATCTTTCCCTTCTCACCTTAAACCTACATCCTCTGGTTCTCGATTCCCCAACTCTGGGCAAGAGACTCACTGAGTCCACAGTGACCATTAACCGCCCCAATACACCAGCGGCAATTTACGGAGGCCAATTAATCTACACGTCTTTGGGATGTGGGAGGAAACCGGAGCACTTGGAGGAAATCCACAGCAGCATAGGGAGAACATGCAAACTCAACACAGACAGCGCCCGAGGTCAGGATCGAACCCAGTTCTCTGGCTCTGTGAGACATTAGCTCTACCTGCGTGCCACTGTGCCACCCTGGGATGAATATGAAGTTGAAGAAAGATTCCATGGCACTGTATTGAAGAGGAATGAAGTTCTCCGAATGGCCTGGCCAATATTTATCTCCACATAAACCCAACAACTCAGATCATTTGGCTGTGGCCACATTGCTTACAGTGGGAGCTTACAATGTACATATTTGTTACTTCCATTAATCAGTGCCTACAGATAAACTCCTGTGTAGGAAGGAACTGCAGATGCGAGTTTAAACTGAATATAGACACAACATGCTGGAGTAACTCAGCGGGACAGGCAGCAACTCGAGAGAAGGAATGGGTGAAGTTTCAGGTCGAGACCTTAGGAGAATCAGAGTGAGAATCAGGGGAGAGGGAGACAAAGAGATAAGGGTGTTTAAGTGCAAAAATGAGACAAAGGGGATGCAGTTCAAGGAAAATGTAGAATAGATCATTGTTAGCTGGGAGAAGGTAACAGCAAACCAAACAGAGATAAAATGCAATCAAGGGCAGTCAGACCAGTAGGAGAACCGGGAAGGGGGAGGGATGGAGAGAGGGAAAGCAAGGGTCACCTGAAGTTAGAGGTCAATGTTCATACCACTGGGGTCTAAGCTGCCCAAGCGAAAAAGTGAACGTTCCTTCCTACACTATTGGTTTCAATAGTCATTTGGACCTGGTGAGGTCAGGTAAGATACTGAACACTTTTCAACCCGACACAAAACAACTGGTAGGCATCAGGGTGTTTGAAATCTTTCACCTTCTGAATTAGTACCAGGTCACTGTGCAATCATAAGAGAGGCACAGTGGTGCAGCGGTAGAGTTGCTGCATCACAGCCCCGGGATCCATCCTGACTACGGCTGCTGTCGGTACGGAGTTTGTGCATTCTCCCTGTGACCTCGTGGGTTTTCTCCAGGTGTCCTGGTTTCCTCCCACATCCCAAATACAAACAGGTTTGTGGGTTAGTTGGCTATTGTAAATTGTGCGTAGGAGCAAGGAGGTCCTACTACAGTTGTACAGGACCCTGGTGAGACTACACCTGGAGTATTGTGTGCAGTTTTCATCTCCTAATTTGAGGAAGGACATTATTGCTATTGAGGAAGTGCAGCGCAGGGTCACCAGGTTAATTCCCGGGAGGGCGGGACTGACATATGATGAAAGAATGGGTTGACTGGGCTTGTATTCATTGGAATTTAGAAAAATGAGAGGGGTTCTTATAGAAACATAAAATTCTTAAGAGATTGGACAGGCTAGATGCAGGAAAAATGAGTCCAGAACCAAGGGTCACGGGATAAGAATAAGGGGTAGGCCATTTAGGACTGAGATGAGGAAAATCTTTTTCACCCGGAGAGTTGTGAATGTGTCGAATTCTCAAAGTCACAACATCATAGAGTTAGCTGCATCGAAACTGGCTCTTCGGCCCACCATGTCCATTCCGACCAAGTTGACACTGCTTGTCCCATTTACCCAAGTTTGACCGATATCACTTTAAACCCTTCCCATCCCTGTATCTGCCCAAATCAGGAATAAATCTTGTTCAATTTACATGGGAGAGTTGAAGTGATATGATGGGTTTTAGTTTAGTTTAGAGATACAGCACGGAAATAGGCCCTTCGGCCCACCAAGTCCACTAGCGATCCACGCACACTAACACTATCCTACACACACACACGAGGGACAATTTTACATTTACACCAAGCCAATTAACTTACAAACCTGGACGCCTTTGGAGTGGGAGGAAACTGAAGATCACGGAGAAAACCCAAGCAGGTCACGGGAAGAACGTACAAACTCCGTACAGACAGCACCCGTAGTCACGATCGAACCCTGGTCTCTGGTGCTGTAAGGCAGCAACTCTACCACTGCGCCACCCTGTGCCGCCCATAATGTTACCGAAACACATCTCAATCAACACCAAAATACGCATCTTTAACGCAAATGTGAAGCAGGTGTTGCTGTGTGGATCAGCGACATGGAAAACACACAACAAACAGGCTGCAAACACTCATTAACACCTGCCTCTGGTGGAGAGACAAAGTAAGCTATGTGGACCTGTGAAAAAGAACGAGCCAGGATCCCATTGACTTGCAAATCCGAAGGAGAAAATGGAGTTGGATTGGACACACCCTCAGAAAACCTGCAACAAACATCACCCGGCAAGCCCTGAAATGGAACCCCCAAGGAAAAAGGAAAAGAGGTCACCCCGGAAACAGCTGGAGAAGAGGTGCCCAGGCAGAAACGTCTGGGAGTGGGGTCAACTGGGGAGATCTCGAAAGAACCGCCAACAACCGAGTGAGGTGGAGGACATTTGTCAATGGCCTATGCTCCCTAGAGGAGCAATGGGCTTAAGAGGAAGAATAAAATTATCCGAATAGTGGGATAAGGATACACTCTGACTCACAATCAAAATGCATTTGGATCATCTCTTCTAGTAACAATCTAGTCAGGGATGGCCCTTTACAATGCATCTACCCTGGGAAAAATCTTCCTAAATGTTAGCCTATTATTACTCGCTCTACAGCTTTTCAAGAAGAGACCCAGTTCGTCAAGGAGGTTAGCAATGCTGCCTACAGGGTTTTATGCTTCAACCAGTCTCCTTCCATGAATTCCTTTCCCACTTAATGTATATTCCCAATGGAACCAAGTCTTGTTCACTAAGGACTTACCTCCCAAGGAGCTTCTTCACATCCTGTCAATAAAAGTGAAAAAAATAGTCAATACATATTTAAATAAATATAATTCATAGATCACAGGGACAGAATTAAGCCATTCAGACCAACAAGTCTACTCCGCCATTCAATCATGGCTGTTCTATCTTTCCCTCTCAACCCCATTCTCCTGCCTTCGTGCCATAACCCCTGACACCTGTACCAATCAATAAACCTTAGAATAAATATCAATTCGAACCTTCTGAATAATAAAAGGCCTCGATAGAGTGGATGTACAGAGGATATTTCCAGTAGCGGGAGAGTCTAGGACCAGAGGGCATAGCCTCAGAATAAAAGGACGTATCTTTAGAAAGGAGATGAGAAGGAATTTCTTTAGTCAGAGGGTGGTGAATCTGAGGAATTAATTGCCACAGACGGCTGTGGAGGCCAAGTCATTGGGTATTTTTAAAGCAGAGATTGATAGATTCTTGATTGGTAAGGGCGTCAAGGTTACGGGGAGAAGGTAGGAGAATGGAGGTGAGGGGGGGGAAATGGATCAGCCATGATCGAATGGCGGAATGGTCTCGATGGGCTGAATGGCCCAATTCTGCTTCTATCTTATGATCTCATGAATTAAACCAAGAGTGCATTTGCTTCAGTGAAGAATCAGTTATGCAGGTCCTTCAGCCCATTGACTGCCAAGCACTCATTTACACTAAGTACATTTTATTATCCCCAGATTCTCATCAACTCCCCACAGATTCCACCACTTATAGCTACACACGACGGTCAGGTTGAAGTTTATTATTGTCACATGTACTGAGGTACAGTGAAAAGCTATGTTCTGCATGCTATCTAAACAGCTCAGATATACCATACATAAATAAAATCAAGTTAAACTCAAATACAATAGGTAGAGCAAAGGGGAAGATACAGAGTGCAGAATATAGTTCTCAGCATTGTAGCGCATTAATTCCAGAGACAAGGGCAATTTTCAGTAATCATTTAACTCCCCATGGCCTTATATAGAGTTTAGACTTTAGAGATACAGTGCAGTTACAGGCCCTTCAGCCCACTGACTCCATGCTGACCAGCGATCACCCAGTACACTGGTACTATCCCACACACCAGGGACAATTTACAATTTTTACTGGAGCCAAATTAACCTACAAACCTGCACGTCTTTGGAGTACGGGAGGAAACCTGAGGGCCCAGAAAAAAACCCCACACAGGTCACAGGCGAACGTACAAACTCCGTTCAGACAGCCCCCGTACTCAGGATTGAACTAGGTTTGCTGGCGCTGTGAGGCAGCAACTCTACCGTTGCCCCACCATACCGCCCATAGCTCCATAAGGTCACACCTTGTTCTCCTGCACCCCAAGGAACACCTGTATCTAATGATGATCCAGTTGAAAGTAGAAAGGTCCAGAGATGGTGGAAAGCCGACAGGGAGGCGGGAGTCAATGTTTTTGTTGTTATCATGGGGCATCTTGGTTGACCTGATGAGTTGATTGACCTGATGACCTGTTTCAATGCTTGATGACTCTACGATTAAATACTTTAGTTTAGTTTTGAGATACATTGTAGAAACAGGCCCTTCGGCCCACCGAGTCTGTGCCGACCAGCGATCCCCATGCATTAACACTATCCTACACTAGGAACAATTTACATTTATACCAAGCCATTTAACCTACAAACCCATATGCATTTGGAATGTGGGAGGAAAATACTGCCAGTGGCTGGACCAGTACCTGGATAAAGGAGAGAGCATCCTTCTGGTCTTGGGATTCCTTCTCTATTAGTTGAAGTTTATCAATCTTTTCTACCAACGAGTCAGATTCGCTCTTGATCCGGTTGAGCACTCGGTGTTCCTCGTCATCGATCATCTTCAGTACAGTCTTCTCATCTTCTTCCAATTGCTTCCTCCATCCGGAAAACTCAGTCGACAGTTTTCCCCTCATTTCCTTGATGTGCCTCTGAAAATTCAACCAACACAAACATTTCAGTTTAGTTTAGTTAAGTTTAGTTTAGAGATACAGTGCGGAAACAGGCCCTTTGCCCACCGAGACTGTGCCGACCAGCAATCCCCGCACACTAACACTACCCTAGCACACACTAGGGACAATTTACATTTATACCAAGCCAATTAACCTACAAACCCGTAAATCTTTGGAGTAGAGGAGGAAATCGGAGCACCAGGAAAGAACCATTGCACTCACAGGGAGAACGTACAAACTCCGTACAGACAGCACCCATTGTCAGGATTGAACCCGGGCCTCTGGCGCTGTGAGGCAGCAACTCTACCACTGCACTGTCGGTAGAGTTGCTGCCTTACAGCGCTGGAGACCTGGGTTCGATCCCGACTATGGGTGCTGCCTGTACGGAGTTTGTACGTTCTCCCAGTGACCACGTGGGTTTTCTCCGAGATCTTTGGTTTCCTCCCACACTCCAAAGACGTACAGGTTTATAGGCTAATTGGCTTGGTATCAATTTAAATTGTCCCTAGTGGTGTTAATGTGTGGAGATCGCTAGTCGGTGTGGACTTGGTGGGCCAAAGGGCTAGTTTCCACGGTGTATCTTTAAACCAAACTAAAAACTGAAGATCAGGGGATTGAGGAAATTCAAGATTCAAGATTCAAGATTGCTTTATTGTCATCCAAATTGGACGAAATTCAGTCACCCACAGTCCACACTCCAATGAACTGTACACCTCATGATTCATCATGGAGATAGACACAAAATGCTGGAGTACCTCAGTGGGACAGGCAGCGTCTCTGGAGAGAAGGAATGGGTGACCTTTCAGGTCGAGACCATACTTCAGAAACCAATTGGTCACCTATTCCTTTTCTCCAGAGATGCTGCCTGACCCGCTGAGTAACCGCATGGTGTAAACATCATCTCCAGTTCCTTCTAACACATATGGAGAAAATTGGGAATCGGCATCTCTATTTCAAGCGGATACAGTAGACACCTGGTTATGAAACAGGCCCTCTCCCAGTGCAGTTACATGTAACGTTTCTTACCTTTATTTCATTTTCTTGTTGCTTTAGGCTCTGCTGTTTACTTGTGCAATCGTTCTGATGTTCACGGAGATTCTTGACCTCGCTCTGGAGTTTCCCCTGGAACAACAACGGAAATGTTTCAGGAAGAGATGCAAGAACCAGGAGATATATTGACTCCATTTACCCTTCAGGCTGCCTCGGCAAGGCCAGAAGCATAATCCAGAATAAGTCGCACCCCAGCCACTCCCTCTTCTCCCATCAGGCACAAGGTACAGATCTGTGAAAATGTACAGTTTAGTTTAGGGCATTGTCACGCATACTGAGGTACAGTGAACAGCTACAGTGGAAAACACACACCTCCAGATTCAGGGGCAGGTTCTTCCAATTGTTATCAGGCAACTGAACTATCCTACCACAACCAGAGAGCAGTCCTGAACTACTATCTACCTCATTGGAGACCCTCGGACTATCTTTGATCGGACTTTACTGGACTTTATTTTGCACTAAATGTTATTCACGTTATTCCCTTTATCATGTATCTGTACACTGGACGGCTCGATTGCAATCATGTATTGTCTTTCCGCTGACTGGTTAACAAGCAACAAAAACTTTTCACTGTACCTCGGTCAACATGAAAATAAACTAAACTCAACTCAAGTGCATTGCCAGAAAAAAATTCAAGAAAAGCAAAAAGGGTTTCCAACAGAAATGGCCTTGAGAGAAAAGGACATTAAAGTTTCTTCAGTCAGGGTATTGAGTATAAAGGTTAAGTTCTGTTACAGTTATACAAGACGTTAGTGATGCCACATTTTCAAGTATTTTGTTCAGTTTTGGTCACCTAGTTTTGCTATAGGAAAGATGATATTAAACTGGAAAGAGTGCAGGGAAGATTTACGAGGATGTTGCCAGGGTTTGAGGGCCTGAGATTGGGCAGGCTAGGACGTTATTCCCTGGAGCGCAGGAGGCTGACGGGTGATCTTCTGGATATTTATAAAATCATGAATCGAATTGATAGTGTGACGGTGAACGTACGGTGTAGAGGAATCAAGAACTAGTGAATATATGTTTAAGGTGAGAGGAGAAAGGTTTAATCGGAAGCTGAGGGGCAACATTTTCACTCAGAGGATGGAACGATCTACCAGTGGAGGTAGTTGAGACAGGCTTTTGATAAGGTGCCACATAAAAGACTATTACTTAAGATAAAAAATCATGGGATTGGGGGTAATATATTAGCATGGGTAGAAGATTGGCTTTCAAACAGGAAGCAGAGAGTTGGGATAAATGGATCATACTCGGGATGGCAATCGGTGACTATTGGGGTTCCGCAGGGGTCGGTGCTGGGACCCCAGCTGTTTATAATTTATATAAATGACTTAGAGGAGGGGACCAAGTGTAATATATCCAAGTTCGCAGATGACACAAAAATGGGAGGTAAAGCAGGGAGTGAGGAGGATAGAAAAAGCCTGCAAAAGGATATAGATAAGCTAGGAGAGTGGGCAGCGACTTGGCAGATGAAATTTAATACTGATAAATGTGAAGTTATGCATTTTGGAAAAAAAAATCATAAAGAAAGTTATTTTCTAAATGGGGAGGAGCTGCGTGGTAATACAACGCAAAGGGACCAGGGGGTACTAGTACAGGAATCACAAAAAGTTAGTATGCAGGTGCAGCAAGTGATTAGGAAGGCCAATGGAGTCTTAGCCTTTATTGCCAGGGGGATAGAGTATAAAAGTAGGGAGGTGTTGCTGCAGCTGTATACAGTATTGGTAAGACCGCATTTGGAATACTGTGTGCAGTTTTGGTGTCCATATTTAAGAAAGGATGTACTTGCTCTGGAGGCAGTGCAGAGAAGGTTTACACGGTTAATTCCAGGGATGAGGGGGTTGACATATGAGGAAAGATTAAGTAGGTTGGGACTTTTCTCATTGGAGTTCAGAAGAATGAGAGGCGATCTTATTGAAACGTATAAGATCGTGAGGGGCCTTGATCGGGTGGATGCGCTAAAGATGTCTCCGATGATCGGGGAGACCAGAACTAGGAGGCATAGTCTTAGAATAAGAGGGGGCTCTTTTAAAACTGAGATGAGGAGAAACTTCTTCACTCAGAGGGTGGTTAGTCTGTGGAATTCGCTGCGTCAGGGAGCTGTGGAAGCATGAACGTTAAACAAATTTAAAACGGATATAGATTGTTTTTTAATAGACAAGGGAATTAGGGGTTACGGGGAGCGGGCAGGGAAGTGGACATGAGCTATTGTTAGTATAGTAAGACCTGAGTAATCTGGACAAGTTTTGATCGCCTAGCTTGGGGTCGGAGAGGAATTTCCCGGATTTTTTCCCCAAATTGGCCTGGGTTTTTATCCGGTTTTTCGCCTCTCCCAGGAGATCACACGGTTCTTTTGGGTGGGAAGAAGGGCGATAATGGGAAGGGGGTTGGGGTAGGATCAGCCATGATCGTATTGAATGGCGGAGCGGGCTCGAGGGGCCGGTTGGCCTACTCCTGCTCCTATGTTCTTGTGTTCTTGTGTACTATAACAACTTAGCCAGGTACATGAGTAGGAAAGGTTTAGAAGGATGTGGACCAAATGTGGACAAATGGAACTAGCTTAGATGGGGCATCTTGGTCAGACGTTTTGCGTCTATCTTCAGTGTGAACCAGTGTTGCTTTTCACAAATAAAATCACAATAACCATTTATACATTGATTACCACTCGGTGGCTCTGACATCCAGCATCATGAAGTGCTTCAAGAGGCTGGTCATGGCACCCATCACCTCCAGTCTCCGAGACAACCTTGATCCACTAAATTCACCGACTGGCAGAACAGAGCCATGGCAGATGCCATCTCCCAGAACTCATCCCTGGAGCATCTAGATAATTTTTATTTTAGTTAATTTTGTTTAGTTTATGTTAGTTAGTTGCATGCTACCCAGTTAGCGGAAAGACTATGCATGATTACAATCGAGCCGTCCACAGTGGACAGATACAGGATAAAGGGAATAATGTTTAGTGCAAGATGATGTCCAATTAAAGATAGTCTGAGGGTCTCCAATGAGGTAGATGGGAAGTCAGGACCGCTCTCTAGTTGGTGATAGGGTGGTTCAGTTGCCTGATGACAGATGGGGAGAAACTGTCCCTGAATCTGGAGGTGTGCGTTTTCACACTTCTGTACCGCTTGCCTGATGGGAGAGGGGAGGGTGGAGTGACCGGGGTGAGACAAGGACATCTATGTCTGAGTCTTCTTGATTGACTGTAGCTTGACCTCCAACACGATAATCCCAACCAAACTCTTCTTCAAACTCAGACAACCCTTGCAATCTTCCCAAACATGATGAAAATCCCATCAGATCTGGGGATGAGCCTGGTGGACCATTTACTGGGGGATCCAACTCCTCAAGAACTTTGCTCACCTTGATTTTGTCCTTTGCCTCCTCCACAGTCAGCAGAGAGTGGGATTTGTGTTTCCCGATGACAGTGCAGGATATACACACGCACTCCTGGTCCTGCTCGCAGTAGAACTCAAGGACCTTCTTATGAGTTGGGCACTTCCTGGTGGTGAGGTCGGCAATGGGCTCGATCAGCCCGTGGTCCTTGTAGATCGGCTTGGTCAGATGCGGCTGCAGATGGTGGGAGCAGAAGGAGGTTTCACATTTGAGGCACGTCTTCACAGCCGGGGATGGGCTGTCGATACAGTACTCACACATCACGGGGCTGGGCCCGGCAGCAGGGGCAGTGGGCTGGCACTGGCTGTACATCTCCACGATGTTCTGCAGAGTGTGGTTCTTCACCAGGCTGGGCCTGGGCTTGAAGTTTCTGCGACATTGAGGACAGTTGACCCCAAACCTGGTCACTGAATGGTCCCAGAAATCACCGATACATTTGGCACAGAAACTGTGCTGGCAGGGCAGTGCCACAGGGTCCTGGTACAAACCCAGGCACACTGCACAGGTCAACTCTTCCGTCAAGCCTGCAGCCGCCATTCTGCCTTGCTCCAGCAGTGCAGAGCCAGGTCAGAAATGAGAACGTGGATTCCGGGAAATAACTCCACTTACTTTCAGTTTCAATGTTTGTCTGAAACTTAACCCCTCGAGCTCTGTGCTTGCCCAGCCAAGTTACATGTTGAAGAGAGACACAAAGTGCTGGAGTAACTCAGCAGGTCAGGCAGTATCTCTGGAGAGGAGGAATCGGTGACCTTTCAGGTCAAGACACTTTTTCAGACAGTTACATGTTGACATGCATTAAGGCAGGGATGAGTTTTGTCATTTGGGAAGTTTATTTATTGTGTCCAAGCTTGGTGAGTGCACCTTTAAGTTTAGTGTAGAGATACAAGGTGGAAACTGGACCTTTGGCCCATCGACTCCACGCCAACCTGCGAACCACACACACTAACTCTATCCAGGCATGGCGGGACTGACATATGATGAAAGAATAGGTCGACTGGGCTTGCATTCACTGGAATTTAGAAGAATGAGAGTGGATCTCATAGAAACATATAAAATTCTTAGAGGATTGGACAGGCGAGATGCAGGAAAAATGTTCCCGATGTTAGCGGAGTCCAGAACCAGGGGTCACAGTTTAAGAATAAGGGGTAGGCCATTTAGGACTGAGAGGAGGAAAAACTTCTTCACCCAGAGAGTTGTGAATCTGTGGAATTCTCTGCCACAGAAGGCAGTGGAGGCCAATTTACTGGATGTTTTCAAGAGAGAGTTAGATTTAGCTCTTAGGGCTAACGGAATCAAGGGATATGGGGAAAAAGCAGGAACGGGGTACTGATTTTAGATAATCAGCTGTGATCATATTGAATGGCGTTGCTGGCTCAAAGGGCCAAATGGCTTACTGCAGCACTTATTTTTCTATGTTTTCCATGTTTCTGTCCTACAAACACTAGGGATAATTTACAATTTCACAAAGCCATTTAACTTACAAATCTTTACGTCTTCGGAATGTGGGAGGAAACCGAAGATCCCAGAGAAAACTCACGCAGGTCACGGGGACAACGTACAAACTCCGTACAGACAGCACCCGTAGTCAGGATCGAACCTGGGTCTCTGGCGCTGTGAGGCAGCAACTCTAACGCTGCGCCACTGGGACGCACTAATGCCTTTGACTGTCTAGCCTCAGGTTTCTGTGCTGGGCCCATTACTGTTTGTTGTCTACATCAATGATTTGGATCAGAACCTACAGGGCAAGATTAGCAAGTTTGCTGATAATACAAAGGTGGGTGGTTTTGCAGATAGTAAAGATGGTTGTGAAAGATTGCAGCATGATCCTGATTGATTGGCCAGGTGGGCGGAGGAATAGTTGATGGAATTTAATACATAGAAGTGGGAGGTGTTGCATTTTGGGACGTCGAACTAGGGTAGGACCGAAACAGTGATTGGTGGGCCTCTGGGTAGTGTTGTAGAGCAGAGGGATCTAGGAGTGCAGGTTAATGGTTCCTTGAGGGTCGAGTCGCAGATACCTAAGGTGGTCAAAAAAGCTTTTGGCACATTGGCCTTCATCAGTCAGAGTATAGAAGTTGGGATATCATATTGCAGTTGTATAAGACGTTGGTGAGACCGTATTTAGAATATCGTGTTCAGTTATGGGCACCATGTTATAGGACCAATATTGTCAAGCTTCAAAGGGTACAGAGAAGATTTATGAGGATGTTGCCAGGACTAGAGGGTGTGAGCTATAGGGAGAGGTTGAGTAGGTTGGGTCTCTATTCCTTGGAGCGCAGGAGGATGAGGGGTGATCTTATGGAGGTGTATAAAATCATGAGAGGAGTAAATCGGGTAGATGCACAGAGTCTTTTGCCCAGAGTAGGGGAATCTAGGATCAGAGCACATAGGTTTAAGGTGAAGGGGAAAACATTTAATAGGAATTTTTCGTACAAAGGGTGGAGGGTGTATGGAACAAGCTGCCAGATGAGGTAGTTGAGGGTGGGATTATCCCAACGTTTAAGAAACAGACAAGTACAATACAATACAATATATCTTTATTGTCATTGTACAGGGTGCAACGAGATTGGGAATGCGACTTCCATACGATGCAATAAATTAATTAGCTAGTCAGTATAAATTTAGATCCAGTGAAACAAAATTAGAAACAGTTTTGAAACAGAATAAAGTTTAAGTAGGTCTGTGCTGGTTCGCTGTGCGATGTCACCATCCAACTCAGCAGGACCGGTTCATAGCAGCTATGGCCCTGGGGATGAAGCTGTTCCTGAGTCTGGAGGTGCAGGCGTAGAAGGCCTTGTAGCGTCTGCCCGATGGTAGAAGTTTGAACAGACTATTGCAGGGGTGTGGGGAGTCTTTGTGAATGCTGGTGGCTTTTCTGAGGCATCGTGTGTTGTAGATGCCCTCCAAGGCTAGTAGCTGTGTTCCGATAATCTTCTGAGCTCTATAGACTACCCGCTGAAGAGCTCTCCTCTCTGCCTCCGTGCAGCTGAGATACCACACAGGGATACCATGCGTTAGGATGCTCTCTATGGTGCAGCGGCAGAAGGTCGTTAGCAGCTGTTGGTACATGGATAGTACATGGATAGTACAGGTTGGGAGGGATATGGAACAAGCGCAGGCAGGTGAGACTAGTGTAGCTGGGACATGTTGGCCGGTGTGGGCAAGAAGGGCCCGTTTCCACTCTATATCACTCTATGACTCTACCCTCTCCATGTACGCTAAGGGTAATTTCAGAGGCCAATTAACCTGTAAACCTGTATGTCTTTGGAGTGTGGGTGGAAACATCAACACCCGGAGAAAACCCAGGCAAGGCACGGAGAGAACGTACAAACTCTGTACAGACAGCACCCGTAGTAGGATCGAACCCGGGTCTCCGGCGTCTGCCGCCCCACTCATGATACAGCTTTATCAGAGTCATAGAGTGACACAGCGTGGAAACAGACCCTTAGGCCCAACTTGCCTATGCTGACCAACATGTCCCATCTACACTAGTCACACCTGTGTGCGTTTGGCCCAAATCCTTCTTAACCTTATCCTATCCATGTACCTGTCCAAATGTCTTTTACATGTTGTGAAAGTATCTGTCTCAACTACCTCCACAGGTGGCTCATTCCATATATCCACCATCCTTTGTGTAAAAAAAATTGCCCCTCAGGTTCCTATTAAATCTTTACCCCTCATATCAAACCTATGTCCTCTTGTACTTGAATCCCCTACTCTGGGTAAAAGACTGCGTTTATCCGATCTCAACCCCACTGCAAGATCATCCCTCATCCTCCTGCGCTTCAAGGAATAAAATCCTCGCCTGCCCAACTTCTCCCTATAGCTCAGGCCCTCGAGTCCGGCAACATCCTCATACATCTAAGCTAGAATTTGGTAAAGCTGCTTCTCCAGAGCTAATTTAACATTATTCAACATAATCTCTCCATTGGGTGTCAGGGTCAGGAAGTCATGATGAAACTTTGTAGGACTCTAGTTAGACCACAATTGGAAGATTGCGTGCAGTTCTGGTCGCCCCATTACAACAAGGATGTCGAGGCTTATAGACAATATGTGCAGGAGTAGGCCGTTCAGCCCTTCGAGCCAGCACCACCATTCAATGTGATCATGGCTGATCATTCTCAATCAGTACCCTGTTCCTGCCTTCTCCCCATACCCCCTGACTCCGCTATCCTTAAGAGCTCTATCTAGCTCTCTCTTGAATGCATTCAGAGAATTGGCCTCCACTGCCTTCTGAGGCAGTGAATTCCACAGATTTACAGTGTAAGAAAATAAGTGCAGATGCTGGTACAAATCGAAGGTCTATTGTCTATTGTCTATTGTCCACAGATTTACAACTCTCTGACTGAAAAAGTTTTTCCTCATCTCTGTTCTAAATGGCCTACCCCTTATTCTTAAACTGTGGCCCCTGGTTCTGGACTCCCCCAACATTGGGAACATGTTTCCTGCCTCTAACGTGTCCCATCCCTTAATAATCTTATATATCTTATGAAAGGGTAGAGGTGGTTTACTAGAATGGTGCCTGATTTAGGGGTATTAACTACAAGGAGAGGTAGGCGAGGCTTGGATTGTTTTCTCTGGAGCATCGGAGGTTGCTGATAGAGGTATATAAAATTATGAGAGGCATAGATAAGGTAGAAGTCAGAACCTTTTTCAAAGGATGCAAATATCAAAAATTAGAGGGCATAGTTTTAAGGTGAGTGGAGAATCTAAACAAGATGTGGGGGGGGGCAGGTATTTTAGTTGGTAGATGCCTGGAACATGCTGCTGGGGGTGGTGGAGGCGGGAAGGATAGAACCCGGAAAATCCCGGTGGAAACCCACGCGGTCAGAGGGAGAACGTGCAAACTCCACACGGATTGCACCCAAGTTGAGGATTGAACCCAGGTCTCTGGTGGCGTAATGCAGCAGCTCTCCCAGCTGTATCACATGTTGCTATGGTTTCCTCCCACATCCCAAATCCGTGCAGTTTGGTAGTATATCCTGGGACTGGAGGTCAAGTATCCCGACAGGCTTTGGGAAGGATGCTACTAGCTAGAGACAGACAGAGCGAAATTCTGGAGTCAGGAGAACAAAAGAGCACTGTGAAAACGGCCACTTCATTGACATATGGTGGGAGCAGAGCTGAATGAAGGTACCTTCACGGCCAGGCAGTGCGGCCTTGAGAAGATAAGGTGCCTGGAGCGGACATATTGCAAAATGTGTCTATAATGAGATGGAGGTATGAACAAGCAACATAATTAAGAACTCCCGAGCCTGATAAAAAATGAAGACGTGTTTTGTTTATTCAGCCCTTGGAGGAGTGACAGCTTGAAATGATTGACTGTAAAGCCATGAGAGATCCTTGGGTTAGAACAAAGGCTTCCTTTCGAAGATTGAAGGAAAATTAGTATAAAAGAAGGGTGGTCCGAGACATCGGCAGAGACAACCTGGGAACAACCATCGCAAGAAGGAGGGACCTGAGTTCGAAGCTCAGAGAAGACAAACCCCCCCCTAACCAACTGAGTGAATCTGGCCAATTCATTCATACGGGTAATATCTGACTCTAAGTCATGAGCTTTGTGATTTAGGTTAAGAAGTGTTAAGTTGAAATAGTATAGTAAATGAGAAGTTATTAGATTTAGATTTAGATTTTTAGATTAAGAGATACAGCGCGGAAACAGGCCCTTCGGCCCACCGAGTCCGTGCCGCCCAGCGATCCCCGCACATTAACACTATCCTACACACACTAGGGACAATTTTTACATTTACCCAGTCAATTAACCTACATACCTGTACGTCTTTGGAGTGTGGGAGGAAACCGAAGATCTCGGAGAAAACCCACGCAGGTCACGGGGAGAACGTACAAACTCCGTACAGACGGCGCCCGTAGTCGGGATCGAACCTGAGTCTCAGGCGCTGCATTCGCTGTAAAGCAGCAACTGTACCGCTGCGCCACCGTGCCGCCCATTGACTTATTAGTAATCAATATTTGCATGCATGTTTAAAGTTACTCAAGTGTTAATAAAGATTAAGTTGCACTAAACTAAACTAAACCTTGGTTTAGAGTCCTTTGTTCAACACGTCAGTTGATACCATGTAGAGGTAATGGGGTCAACAATAGGTTAATTGGCCGCTATAAATTGCCCCTGGTGTGAATGTGAGCGGTAGAATCCCAGGGGACTTGATGAGACTGTGGGGAGTATTTTCCTCTTTTCCCAAGGTAGTTATATTGTGTCATCATTTTGATCTCTTCAGTCAAGGCCGGTACGTACGGTGGCGTAGCGGTAGAGTTGCTGCCTCGCAGCGCCGGGGACCCGGGTTCGATGCCGACTACGGGTGCTGTCTGTATGGAGTTTGTACGTTCTCCCCGTGACCTGCGTGGGTTTTCTCCGGGATCACCGGTTTCCTCCCACACTCCAAAGACGTACAGGTTTGTCAGTCTAATTGGCTTAGTATAAAAAATGTTAAATTGTCCCTAGTGTGTGTAGCATAATGTTAGTGTGCGGGGATCGCTGGTCGGTGCGGACTCGGTGGGCCGAAGGGCCTGTTACCGTGCTGTGTCTCTGATTTAAACTAAACTAAACTGACCACCTTATTGGTGAATCCCGGCTGTGTTTCCAGACTCCCAAAACGTCACCGATTCCTTTCCTCCAGAGGCCTGACCCGTTGAGATACTCCAGCATTTTGTGTCTACCTTCGGTATACACCTTCCGACGCAATTAGTCTACTCCACTACAAAATCAAAATGCAGGAACAGAGTACTGATTTTAGATGATCAGCCATGATCATATTGAATGGCGGTGCAGGGTCGAATGGCCTACTCCTGCACCTATGTTCTATGTTTCTATCTCAAGGTACGCCTACTTTGAAGTTCTCTTCCTCGCTCCCACGAGAGTTTTGCAACACTCTCTCTCACTGCTCCCCCTCTGTGATTCCTCCTGCTCCGGCCTTTCCCCGCCTCCAGATTATTCCCCCTCTCCCCACCTCAGCTTTCAGCCTGATGAAGGATTCCGACCCGAAACGTCACCTGTTCTTTTTCTCTCGAGCTGCTGCCTGACCCATTGAGTTACTCATAGAGTCATGGAGTCACACAAAACAGGCCCTTCTGCCCAACATGCCCACAGCGACCAACATGTCCCATCTATACTAGTCCCACCTGCCTGTGTTTGGCCCATATCCTTCTAACCCTGTCCTATCCACATTCCTGTCCAAACGTTTCTTAAATGTTGCAACAGTACCTGCCGCAAACCCCAGCACTTTGTGTCTATCTTCAGTATAAACCAGCATCTGCAGTTCCTTCCTCAACCTGCACTCTCCAAGCTTGGAGAAAATAAAGTTCCCAAATGACAAAACTCAGCCCTGCCTTTGTGGATGTCAGTGTGTAACTGTCTGAAGAAGGGTCTTGACCTGAAAGGTCACTTATTCCTCCTCTCCAGAGATGCTGCCTGACCTGCTGAGTTACTCCAGCACTTTGTGTCTCTCTACAACATGTAACTTGGAAGCACAAGAGTGCTTGCGAGCACAGAGCTCGAAGGGTTAAGTTTCAGACTAACATTGAAACTGAAAGTAAGCGGATTTATTTCCTGGAATCCACGTTCTCATTTCTGACCTGGCTCTGCACTGCTGGGGCAAGGCAGAATGGCGGCTGCAGGCTTGACGGAAGAGTTGACCTGTGCAGTGTGTCTGGGTTTGTACCATGACCCTGTGGCACTGCCCTGCCAGCACAGTTTCTGTGCCAAATGTATCGGTGATTTCTGGGACCATTCGGAGTCCTTGGATGGGGTCAACTGTCCTCAATGTCGCAGATGCTTCAAGCCCAGGCCTGGCCTGGTGAAGAACCACACTCTGCAGAACATCGTGGAGAAGTACAGCCAGTGCCAGCCTGCTGCCCGGCCCAGCCCCGTGATGTGTGAGTACTGTATCGAGAACCCATCCCTGGCTGTGAAGACGTGCCTCAAATGTGAAACCTCCTTCTGCTCCCACCATCTACAGCCGCATCTGACCAAGCCGATCTACAAGGACCACGGGCTGATCGAGCCCATTGCCGACTTCACCACCAGGCAGTGCCCAACTCATAAGAAAGTCCTTGAGTTCTACTGCCAGCAGGACGAGGAGTGCGTGTGTATATCCTGCACTGTCATCGGGAAACACAAATCCCACTCTCTGCTGACTCTGGAGGAGGCAAAGGACAAAATCAAGGTGAGCAAAGTTCTTGAGTTGGTACCCGCAGGCTGGTCGCGTGTAGTCTGACATGATGGGATGTGACATGATGACATAAATGGCTAGCATTTATTTAAAGAAATACAAAAACAGGGATGTAATGCTGAGGCTCTATAAGGCGCTGGTCAGGCCACATTTGGAGTATTACGAGCAATCTTGGGCCCCATATCTGAGGAAGGATGTGCTGGCTCTGGAGAGAGTCCAGAGGAGGTTTACAAGAATGATCCTAGGAATGAGTGGGTTAGCACATGATGAGCAGTTGACGGCACTGGGCCTGCACTCGCTGGAGTTTGGAAGGATGAGGGGGGAGCTGGACCTCATTGAAACTTACCGAATAGTGAAAGGCTTGGATAGAGTGGATGTGGAGAGGGTGTTTCCACTAGTGGGAGAGTCTAGGACTAGAGGTCACAGCCTCAGAATTAAAGGACGTTCCTTTAGGAAGGAGATGAGAAGGAATTTCTTTAGAGGATGGTGAATCTGTGTGCCACAGAAGGCTGTGGAGGCCAAGTCAACGGATATTTTTTAAAACACAGAGTTGGGCCATTCTTAACGTGACCAGTCATATTTGACCACTGACATGAAACAAACATTGTCAGTATAACATATAAAAATTTCACTTGCTAAATTTCGACATATATAAGTCATATATATACAGTACAATACAATATACCTGTAATGCGTTCAGAAATAGAAGAGATATAATCCACAATGTTTCACATTTTTGGTCACACGCGTGACTAAGAATGGCCCAAATAGATTCTTGATTAATATGGGTGTCTGGGAGAAGGCAGGAGAATGGGGTTAGGAGGGAGAGATAGATCCGCCATGATTGAATGGTGGAATAGACTTGATGGGCCAAATGGCCTAATTCCGCTCCTATCACTTATGACATTATCAACTGAGTATGGCAAAAACCACTACAACGGACTTTCACCTGAACAACAAGGAAGCTCAATGCCAGCTAACTCACCCTCAGTGGGTCACCCCCACCCTCTAACCCATTTCCTACATACCTCGGGGTGAAACTAGATCGGCAGCTGACCCACAAGCAACACCTTGAAGCGCTCCGTGCTAAAGTCTCGGCACGGAACAATCTCCTGCGTCGCTTGGCCGGATCGTCATGGGGTGCCAGGACATCTACTCTTCGAACCAGTGCTCTTGCACTCGTGTACAGCGCCGCTGAGTACGCCGCCCCAGCATGGTGCCGCAGCGCTCATACCAGCAAGCTAGACGTCACCCTCAACGACACCATGGGAATCATCACCGGCTGCCTACGCCCTAATCCGACGGATCTCCTGCTGGTGCTCGCAGGTATCGCACCCGCCAAGCTTCGCAGAGAGTTCTTCACTCACAGGCTGGTGTGCAAGGCCCCATTGGACGTCAAACATCCTTTGCACCGCCTCGCCCAGGATTCACAGCAACTGGGACCTCAACGCCTGTCATCTCGTCGCCCTTTCTCCCGTCATGCAGTGACCCTCTGTGGCTCCGGTTTCAACATACTAGGAGCATGGAGAACCAGCTGGGAACAGACATCGCCACCTCCTCAATTCACTGTCGCACCGAACACCACAGCCCCACCCGGCTCGGACATGCCCTACAAAGAGTGGGTCGCCCTGAACCGGCTCCGCACAGGGGTCGGCCGGTTCAACGCCAACGTGTATCGTTGGGGGTTGCGTCCATCAGCAGCCTGCGTGTGTGGCGCAGACCAGCAAACAGCGCAGCACGTCATTTTCGACTGCACTGTTCTCCGCGCCCCTGGTGGAGGGGTAGACCTCATGGCCCTCGACACCAGCACATTGCACTGGCTACAGCGCCTGGAGGGCGTTACATAATTTCTGTTGCCTCAAACGCAAGAAGAAGATGAAGAAGACTTTATGGACACTCTAAGGATAAGGAAAAGTAATATAACATTCTACTCTTTTCATTCATTATTGCCAACCAGTCCCTGCCTCTCTCTCCTTACCTCTCTGCACCCCTCTGTACTTCCTCCCCTCTGTTATCAGGCTTCTGAACGGTCCTTCCATAAGCTCGGGTGCTGTCCGATTCACCTCTACCCCATTGCGGACATTGGACTTTGTCTCTGGAACTGATGCACTACAATGCAGAGAACTATATTCTGCACTCTGTATCTTCCCCTTTGCTCTACCTATTGTACTTGAGTTTGACTTGATTGTATTTATTATCTGAATGGTGTCAAGTTAGGAAAAGGGGACGTACAACGAGATCTGGGTGTCCTAGTGCATCAGTCACTGAAAGGAAACATGCAGGTACAGCAGGCAGTGAAGAAAGCCAATGGAATGTTGGCCTTCATAACAAGAGGAGTTGAGTACAGGAGCAAAGAGGTCCTTCTGCAATTGTACAGGGCCCTAGTGAGACCGCACCTGGAGTACTGTGTGCAGTTTTGGTCTCCAAATTTGAGGAAGGATATTCTTGCTGTTGAGGGCGTGCAGCGTAGGTTTACTAGGTTAATTCCCGGAATGGCGGGACTGTCATATGTTGAAAGACTGGAGCGACTAGGCTTGTATACACTGGAATTTAGAAGGATGAGAGGGGATCTTATCGAAACGTATAAGATTATTAAGGGGTTGGACACGTTAGAGGCAGGAAACATGTTCCCAATGTTGGGGGAGTCCAGAACCAGGGGCCACAGTTTAAGAATAAGGGGTAGGCCATTTAGAACAGAGATGAGGAAAAACTTTTTCAGTCAGAGAGTTGTGAATCTGTGGAATTCTCTACCTCAGAGGGCAGTGAGGGCCAATTCTCTGAATACATTCAAGAGAGAGCTAGATAGAGCTCTTAAGGATAGCGGAGTCAGGGGTATGGGGAGAAAGCAGGAACGGGGTACTGATTGAGAATGATCAGCCATGATCACATTGAATGGCGGTGCTGGCTCGAAGGGCCGAATGGCCTACTCCTGCACCTATTGTCTGTGTGTGGTATTATCTGATCTGTTTGATTAGCATGCAACACAAAGCTTTTCACTATCCCAGAACACGTGACAATAATAAACCTAAACCTAAACCATCCTCGATCTCACAAAACTTTCATAAATTTTGGGGAAATCCAAATTTTGTGGAACAGTATTAGGATTGGTAAGAGAATATAATGTCATTGTAAAGAAATAAGTAAAAAATAAGAGCAATGTCCTATTGAGGGGTTTGTGTGTCTGTGAGTGTGTGTGTGTGTGTTTGTGTATCTGTATTTTTGTGAGTCTGTGCGTAGTCTGAAGAAGGTTTCCGACCCAAACGTCGCCTGTCCATATCCTCCAGAGATGCTGCCTGACCCGTTGAGTTACTCCAGCACTTTGTGTTACTTACGCAGGATTCCAGCATCTGCAGTTCCTTTTGTCTGAGATTAGAAAAGTTTTTAAATAAACAGAGGGCATAAGCTTAAAGTGAGAGTGGAACGGGTCTGAGGGTTAACCTTTTCACACAGGAAGGTGCATGTATGGAACAAGCTACAAGAGGAAGTGGTAGAGGTTCCCTTCCCTGTGGCTATCAAACTGTACAACTCCTCCCCCTTCTGTTCTGGGGTAGACTGAGACTGACGCCCCTTACCCCCACCCTCCCCCCAATCCTTTACACTCATCACTTTAATTTCATGTATTTTGTGTTTTTATGACTGTTGAACAATTTCCCTCCTGGGATAAATAAAGTTCTATCGTATCATATAGTAAAATTACAAAGTTTAAAAGATAAGTTCTTGATAAGAAAGTTTTAGATGGATATACGCCAGGTGTAGGCAAGTGGAACTAGCTCAGATGGGCAACTGGTCAGTATGGGTGAGTTGGTCTGAAGGACCTGTTTCCGTACAGTGTAGCTCTATCACTTTGTGTTTCCATTTCATTCTTTTCCAGGAGATAATGAAGAACAAGCTTGAGAACATTCATAAAGTGCAGAAGGATTGGTCAAGTGAACAGCAAGACCTGAAGCAATCAGAAATTGAAGTCAAGGTTGGAAACAATGTGTGGCACTGGATTTAGAGCGGATTTTCCTCAGAATGGTTGATATATCGTTTAGAAGCAGAAGGGATGAGATAGTTGACACCCCTTAGGGCTGTATTCAGACTACACTGTAACCTCCCCCCTCCCCCATGTGTTTGGTACCGGAATGGGGAAATTGAGTAAAAGTTCAGGAATCTTGGCACATTGGCCTTCATCAGTCAGAGTATTGAGCAGGGGTGTCAAACTCATTTTAGGTAACGGGCCAGACTGGGCAAAATGCGACTTCATGCGGGCCGGATCAGTTGTGTACGCGTGAACGCACGCACGCCTGCTCCCACAGCTTTCGTTGCCTTCGTTTTTTCAACCTGCTCTCATGTGTCTCAGTCTCTGATATAACTACAAAGTGTTTCATTTTACGAATTTCGTTTCTTATGAAGAAGATTGCCTACCAAGCATTACTTTTATGATGTGGAAATAACGTTTCCAGTAGTAGGAGGGTCTAGGACCAGAGATCACAGCATCAGCATAAAAGGGTCATACATTCAAAATGGAGATGAGGAGGAATGGGTGGTGAATCTATGGACTTCATTGCTGCAGACAGCGGTGGAGGCCAAGACATTGGGTACTTTTGAGGCAGAGATTGATAGGTCTTGATGAGGTTACAGGGAGAAAGTAGACAATAGAATGTGGTTGAGAGAAAAAATAGGTCAGCCATGGTAAAATGGCAAAGTAGACTTGATGGGCTTCATGGCCTAATTCTGTTCCCCTGTCTTATAGTCTTCCTATGGTGTTTGTGTTTTTCCCACAATAGGCTGGCTGGGTGGTGAACAGCCAAACAGCAGCTACCTGGCATGGTGAAAGATGGTCTGTCCATCATCTCACCTGAAGGCCCCGCTCCCCATCCTTCTCATGTCTTTCTTCCTTCCCCTCACATCTCATGTCCTTCTCTACCCTCACCTTCTCCCTCACCTGCCCTCTCCCTTTCCTCAGCCTATCCCTTCTCTCATCCCCACTTCCTTCCTTCCAACTGCTCCCCCACTCCCCTCCCTTACTTCATCCTCTCTCCTTACCTCCTAAATCTCCTAAATCCCTTCCCTCATCCCTAAACACCATTCCTTCTCTCATCTGCTCCCTTCCTCACCCCCTCCGTCCCTACTTCCTTTCTTTACCACCTACTCCCCCACTCCCCTCCCTCGACACCCTCTCTTCCCTTCCTCATCCCTAAAAAACCTCCCTTCCCTCATCTGCCCCTTTCCCGTTCTTTTACCACCACCTTCTCCCTTCTCCCTCCTATTCCTGCATAACTACCAGCACGTCTTCACATCAAACCTGACCTTAACGCAAACCCAGAGCCCCCACCCTGGAGAGCAGCTCAGATTTTGGATCGCTGGCTGCGGCCCCATTCACAGTGCGGCGACTTCCCACCAGCCTCTATCCACGCACTCACCTGGGTCTCAGGTAGATGGTGGCTGTCTCTGTGGCAGCAGCTCAGGCACTTCCCAGTGTCCACAACAATGCTGAGACTCCTCACCTTCCCCAGCGCCGGCCCCTTCCCGCCTGCATCACCGCACGGCCTGTCCCGGGAGAGAGAGTGGCGAGGGAGGGAGAGAGAGCAGTGAGGGAGAGAGAGAGAGAGTGGCGAGGGAGGGAGAGAGAGCGGCGAGGGAGGGAGAGAGAGCGGCGTGGGAGAGAGAGCAGTGAGGGAGGGAGAGAGAGCGGCGAGGGAGGGAGAGAGAGTGGCGAGGGAGGGAGAGAGAGCAGCGTGGGAGAGAGAGAGAGCAGTGAGGGAGGGAGAGAGAGTGGCGAGGGAGGGAGAGAGAGCGGCGAGGGAGGGAGAGAGAGCGGCGTGGGAGAGAGAGTGGCGAGGGAGGGAGAGAGAGCGGCGAGGGAGGGAGAGAGAGTGGCGAGGGAGGGAGAGAGAGCAGTGAGGGAGAGAGAGAGAGAGCGGTGAGGGAGGGAGAGAGAGTGGCGAGGGAGGGAGAGAGAGTGGCGAGGGAGGGAGAGAGAGCAGTGAGGGAGAGAGAGTGGCGAGGGAGGGAGAGAGAGCAGCGAGGGAGGGAGAAAGAGCGGTGAGGGAGAGAGAGAGAGCAGGAAGGGAGGGAGAGAGAGGGGCGAGGGAGGGAGAGAGAGGGGTGAGGGAGGGTGAGCGGCTGCCGTACAGATACATAATAAATACTCGTGAATATACTTTTCTTTCCCCCATATCATTCCGGGAGCCGGATTGGACCCCTTAGTGGGCCGGTAGGTTGACACCCCTGGTATTGAGTGTAGAAGTTGGGAGGTCACGTTGCAGTTGTATAAGATGTCGGTGAGGCCGCCTTTAGAGTATTGTGTCCAGTTCTGGGCACCATGTTATAGGAAAGATGCCGTCAAGCTGGAAAGGGTACAGAGAAGATTTACGAGGATGTTGCCAGGACTAGAGGGTCCGAGCTGAGTAGGCTGGGACTGTATTCCTTGGAGTGCAGGAGGATGAGGGATGATCTTATAGAGGTGTATAAAATCATGAGAGGAATAGATTGGGTAGATGCACAAAGTCTTGCTCAAAGTAGGTTTAAGGTGATGGGGGGAAAAAAAGGAATCTGAGGGGTAACTTTTTCACACAAAGGGTGGTGGGTGTATGGAACAAGCTGCCAGTGGAAGTAGTTGAGGCTGGGACTATCCCAATGTTTCAGAAACAGTTAGGCAGGTACATGGGTAGGACAGGTTTGCAGGGATATGGGCCAAACTTGCACAAGTGGGACTAGTGTAGCTGGGACATGTTGGTCTGATGGGCCTCTGTCCACCCTACATCACTCTATGACTAATTCATGATGCAGCTTCATAGAACTTAGTGAGGCTACATTTGGAGCACCTCAGCAGAGCTTTTTAAATATTACTAGACCAAGTGGACCCGTTGGGCCCAATCCTCTCCTGCATTGGTGCAGCAGCCTCTCCTTCCCCTCCCCCTCCCTCCCTCCCGTTCACCCTCCCTCCTCCCCTCCCCCTCCACCCCCTCCCCCCCTTCTCCCCTCCCCCTCGCCAACATTCCCCCTCCCTCCTCTCCCCTCCTTCTCCCCCTCCTCCCCTCCATCCACTTCAACCCACCTTATCCTCTCTCCTCCCCCTCCCTCCCCCATCCCTCCCTCGGAGGGACTGTATACACTGGAATTTAGAAGGATGAGAGGGGATCTTATCGAAACATATAAGATTATTAAGGGGTTGGACACGTTAGAGGCAGGAAACATGTTCCCAATGTTGGGGGAGTCCAGAACCAGGGGCCACAGTTTAAGAATAAGGGGTAGGCCATTTAGAACGGAGATAAGGAAAAACTTTTTCAGTCAGAGAGTTGTGAATCTGTGGAATTCTCTGCCTCAGAAGGCAGTGGAGACCAATTCTCTGAATGCATTCAAGAGAGAGCTAGATAGAGCTCTTAAGGATAGCGGAGTCAGGGGGTATGGGGAGAAGGCAGGAACGGGGTACTGATTGAGAATCATCAGCCATGATCACATTGAATCGTGGAGCTGGTTCGAAGGGCCGAATGGCCTACTCCTGCACCTATTGTCTATAGGAGATAGATTTAAACTTTAAAATGTGAATAACTTTAAAGATACAACACCGATTTCAATTAAACTTCTTCCATTAGCACCAAAGGGACGAAGGTGAGTAAGGTGGGCCAAAAATTGTCGCGCTATCGTGTACTGTTTTGGCTGTAGTTCAGGAACAAACAAACAAACAAACGAGAGTTTTGGTATATAGATTTTGTACAGAGGGATCTTGGGGTCCAAATCCACAACTGCCTGAAAGTGGTAACACAAGTAGACCACTCACCAGACGGACTACAGTGGTTCAAGAAGGTGGCTCTCCTCCATCTTCTCAATAGCAGGAGTGGCCAACAATGACCTGGCTTACCAGTGATGTCAAAATTCACAAAGACGTTAAATAAGTGAATCAAAATTGGACTCAGAACGTTCGGGGTGGTCACCAAAGTGTTAGACATGCAAATTGCTGTTATATTCCATCTTCAAATATCTTCCAATATAGAAAATAGACACAAAATGCTGGAGTAACTCAGCGGGCCAGGCAGCATGCCTGGAGGGAAGGAATGGGTGACGTTTCAGGTCGAGTCCCTTCTTCAGACAGGGTCTCGACCTGAAATGTCACCCATTCCCTCTCTCCAGACATGCTGCCTGCCCCACTGAGTTACTCCAGTATTTTGCGTCTATCGTCAGTTTAAACTAGCATCTGCAGTTCATTCCTTCCTGTGTAGCATGGTTCCAATTTTTTTGTGAAGAACATCAGAGCATTTTAAAGTTTTCTTGGCATTATATGGTATGGTACGGTATGGTATGGTACCATGATATAATTGTAAGTTCTTGCGCTGGTTGGGTTTGCAGAGATTCAGCAAGGAGCTGAAGGAAAAACTGTCAGCCACGTTCTCTGAATGGAGGAAGCGGTTGGAAGAAGATGAGAAGTCCTCTCTGAAGATGATCGATGAGGAGGAGCAGAGAGTGCTCTCCCAGATCAAGAGCAACTCCGATTCACTGTTAAAAAAGATGGAAGAAATTAAAATCATAGACAAGGAGTTCCAGGATCAAGAGCAGAAGGATTCTCTCTCCTTTCTTCAGGTACTATTAATTGTGGTTTAACTTGGTTCCCATCCTTTGTAAAGCAGGACTTGAGGGCCTGGCCTTTAGGAGGCTGAGGGGTGACATTATAGAGGTGTACAAGATCATGAGGGGAATAGATGGGGTGAATGCACAGAATAGGGGAATCAAGAACCAGCGGACATAGTTTTAAGGTGAGAGGGGAAAGATTTAATGGGAACTTAGGAGCAACTTTTTCACGCTCATACTCATTCTAAACGTTCTCTGATCTGAAGTGCAATTACTCCTGCTTTCTTTGACTTTAATTGATTTCCTTTCTTTCATTGACAGGATGCAAAGCAGCTGCTTTCGAGGTAAGTCTCAGCGTGTGATATGAGAGAACAGGGAACGGCTGGGCTTTAAAAGGTCATTGATTAGATTGGCTGCTTTCACAAGGAAGTGTGAAGTGTAGATGGAATCGATGGTGAATGGGAGAGGAAGAGTGGAATACGAGCCAAATGCAGGATACGAGATTTCTGTAGATAACCATTTTGGTTGGCATGGACGAGTTGGGGCCGAAGAGCCTAATTCCATATCGAACGATCCTACAACTACGATTCTATGACTGTGAATCTAGTGATGGAATGGATGAATGCACAGTAAAATATAAAAGAGTGCTCTCTGGACATTTCCTCGCTGGGTAAATGGTTCTGACTGTCTACCCCTATCTATGACCCTCGTAATTTTACATTCTTCTGCCAGGTCTTCCTTCAACTTCCAGTGTTCCATAGAAAACAATCCAATATTGTCTAACCTCACCTTATCGCTAATGCCCTCTATTCCAGCAGCATTCCAGTAATCCTCCTCTACACACTTTCCAAAACCTCCACACCCTTCCTGTAATGGGGGCGGCCAGAACTGCACGCAATAATCCAAATGCGGCCTGACCAAAGTCTGATAGAGCTGCATCATGACACCCTGACTCGTGCTCAATGCCCCCCTAAAATATAAATTAATTTAATTATATCATGTGTATAGTACTCACTACATTTCAATATTTTTAGATTTTCAATTCCTAAATGTCACTGAATTTTAGTTCATATATATAAATATATTTTACTGTTGCTTGTTTTTTGAAATTCTTGCTTTCATTTTTCAAACATGTTGTCGATTCTAGATAACAGCTTGTATTTTTTTTAACATTTTAGACTTCCCATATTTGAAACATCTGAACCCACAGTAACCCAGCAAGTGGGAATTCGCTTGAACATATATGATGATTCCTATAATCTTAGTGAAAAAGCAGGAAGACGCAGTCAAAGGTATGTTGTCATCTCTCTCACTAAATGAAAAGCATTGGCTTTTATATCTGAACTGCTTCTAATGTTAGCTTTTGGATCTGCAGAAGTTTAGAGAAACAAATCTTTAAGATGAGGGGACACCTGACAGAAATTCATAAAATGATGAGTGGCATCAAAAAGGTAGACAGTCAGAACCTTTATCCCAGGGTGGAAATGTCAAAGATTAGAGCGCATAGCTTTAAGGTCAGAGAGGCAAAGTTTAAAAGAGATGATATTTTTTTACACTGGGTGTTTTGGAAAGTGCTGTGAGGGGTGGTGGTGGAGGCAATAGACAATGGACAATAGGTGCAGGAGGAGGCCATTCGGCCCTTCGAGCCAGCACCGCCATTCAATGTGCTCATGGCTGATCATTCTCAATCAGTACCCCGTTCCTGCCTTCTCCCCATACCCCCTGACTCCTCTATCCTTAAGAGCTCTATCTAGCTCTCTCTTGAATGCATTCAGAGAATTGACCTCCACTGCCTTCTGAGGCAGTGAATTCCACAGATTTTACAACTCTCTGACTGAAAAAGTTCAATTACGATGCAAAACAAAAACTGCAGTAAACCATTGAAAATAAAGTCCCGATGTGATTGCAAGGAAATCTATTGCGTTTACATTGCGAATCCTCTTCTAATTCTTGGTGTAGGAAGGAACTGCAGATGCAGGTTTACACCAAACTTTGAAAATGACTATGAGTGCTGTCTGCGCGGAGTTTGTACGTTCTCCCCGTGATTGCGTAGGTTTTACACAGATACATTAAAAATAGGTGCAGGAGTAGGCCATTCAGCCTTTCGAGCCAGCAACGCCATTCAATATGATCACGGCTGATCATCCACAATCAGTAACTCGCTCCTGCTCTCTCCCCGTACCCCCCCGACTCCACAAGCCCCCAGAGCTCTATCTAACTCTATCCCGAATACATCCAGTGAATTGACCTCCACTGCCCTCTGCGGCAGAGAATTAGAGAATTCCACAGATTCACAACTCTCAGGTGGATGCTGGAGTAACTCAGCGGGGCAGGCACAAAATAAGTTTGTGTTGACTATTGGGGGGGGTAGTACACTCCCTACAAGGTGATCGTCATCTTATTATTTCTCCATACGATACGATAGTGGTGTTTAAGAAGGTTTTAGATCGGCACATGGATATGCATGGAATGGAGGGATATGGATCGCGTTCAGGGAGAGGAGATTAGTTTAACGGCATCATGTTCGGCACGGAGATTCTGTATGATAGAGAGGATCTTATAGAATTTCTACATGCGAACAGTGGACAGCATATTGACTGGTAAGAAGACTGCAAAAAGTTGTGAATACTGCCCAGTCCATCACGGGTACTGACCTCCCCACCATCGAAGGGATCTACAGGAGTCGCTGCCTTCAAAAGGCAGCCAGCATCGTCAGAGACCCACACCACCCTGGCCACACTCTATTATCTCACCCCTGCCATCAGGAAGAAGGTACAGTAGCCTGAAAACTGTAATGTTCAGGTTCAGGATCAGTTTCTTCCCTGCAACCATCAGGCTATTAAACACTGCAACCTCAAATAAGCTATGAACTACATAGACTATTATTGTTATTATTGCATTATTATTGTTTGTTTTTGTATGTGTGTGTGTATATATATATATTGTGATATGTGTGTGTGTATATATATATATACTGTGATATGTGTGTGTGTATATATATATATTGTGATATGTGTGTGTATATATATATATACTGTGATATGTGTGTGTATATATATATATACTGTGATATGTGTGTGTATATATATATATACTGTGATATGTGTGTGTGTATATATATATACTGTGATATGTGTGTGTGTATATATATATATACTGTGATATGTGTGTGTGTATATATATATATACTGTGATATGTGTGTGTGTATATATATATACTGTGATATGTGTGTGTGTATATATATATATACTGTGATATGTGTGTGTGTGTATATATATATAATGTGATATGTGTGTGTGTATATATATATATACTGTGATATGTGTGTGTGTATATATATATATATATACTGTGATATGTGTGTGTGTATATATATATATACTGTGATATGTGTGTGTATATATATATACTGTGATATGTGTGTGTGTATATATATATACTGTGATATGTGTGTGTATATATATATACTGTGATATGTGTGTGTGTATATATATATACTGTGATATGTGTGTGTGTATATATATATACTGTGATATGTGTGTGTGTATATATACTGTGATATGTGTGTGTATATATATACTGTGATATGTGTGTGTGTATATATATATACTGTGATATGTGTGTGTGTATATTTGGGAGTATGTGGATATATACACACACTGAACTTTTATTTTCTCTTGTTTATTATATTGTTTTTCAGTGTACTATGTTTACATATTCTGTTGTGTTGCTGCAAGTAAGAATTTCATTGTTCTATCTGGGACATATGACAATAAAACACTCTAGACTCTTGACTACCTCAGTACACACGCGGAGTAAACTTGATGGGCCGAATGGCCTAATTGTGCTAATATCACTTTTGACATGACAATAAACCTAAACCTAAACCTGAAGACACAAACCAGGATATGAAAGACTACCCAAACTGTGCTAACCTTGGGAATAAACTTCTAAAGTAGATATCAGATGTGGACAAACCTCTGTGAATTATTTCCTTAGCTCGTATTCCTTTAAATGTTTTCACTGTTCAACTATTTTTAGATGGTCAATTGCTAATTACCACTGCATTTTAGTTTACGTATCCAATTATTATATATTACTGATTCTTATTTGTGAAACTATTGCTGCTAATTCTCTATCATCTATTTTTTGCAAATTTACAATTTGTATTGTTTATTATTTTAGCCAGCCAATATACAAAGTACAGTCGGTACGTAATGCTGCGCCATCTGGTTCCTCTGTGATTCCTTTGTGTTTTATTCCAGGGACCAATTAAGACAACTCATTCGTGGGCAGGTCACGCCATCCAAAAGGTACTTTGACCAAAAAATGTGCTGGAATAAATCAGCGGGTCAGCATCTCTGGAGAAAATGGACAGGGTGACATTTGGGGTTTGGACCCTTCTTACAATTGAATATGGTGGAGGGAAATGGGCCAAACACAAGCAACTAGGATTAGCGTAGATAGGGCATCTTGGTCGTCATGGGCAAGTCGTGCCGAAGGGTTTGCTTCCGTGCTCTATTACTCCACGGCCGGGGTGGGAGCTGCCTTACGTCCTCGTTGTCTACCCTGGGTAGTTCTACACAACTGGCAAAATTCGCAGCAAAGCGCCAACTACAGTACTCTGAAGCACCAATTGCCACTTTTGATTGTTGTAGTTGACATACGAAAGAAAGACTATGGCCCTTGCTCAGTAACTTCAGTTTTAGATGCCTGCTTTCTTATCTCGTTACTGTATCCCCCAGTTTAATATTATCCCACGACAGCACAGCAAAGTCAGGGTGGCGCAGCGGTAGAGTTGCTGCCTCACAGCGCCAGAGACCCGGGTTCGATCCTGACTACAGGTGCTGTCTGTATGGAGTTTGTACGTTCTGCCTGTGATCGCGTGGGTTTTCTCCGGGTGCTCCGGTTTCCTCCCACCCTTCGAAGACGTACAGATTTGTAGGTTAATTGGCTCGGTATAAATGTATACATTTGTTAAAATTGTCCCTAGTGTGTGTAGGGTAGTGAAAATGTGCGGAGATCTCTGAATAACACAAAAGTGTGTTAAATACTAGAGGGCATAGGTTTCTCATATACTGGAGGACATAACATTAAGTCAAATACTAGAGGACACAGCTTTAAGGAATACCGCTGTCCGTGTGGAGTCTACGTTCTCCCCGTTCTCCGGGTGCTCCAGTTTCCACCCACACTGCAAAGACATACAGGTTTGTAGGTTAATAGGCTTTGGTATAATTGCAAATTGTCCCTAGTGTGTGTAGGACAGTAATAGTGTGCGGGGATCGCTGGTTGGCGTTGACTTGGTGGTCGAAGGGCCTGTTTCCACGCTGTATCTCTACAATCTAAAGTTGGAGCAGGAATAGACCACTTAGACCCATCATCCTGGTGAATTGCCTTCCCATACCAGAGACAATCTGGCATGGACAAATGTATTCTGGCATTGAAAATATCATCCGAATCCCTTGAAGGTGTGAATGTACAAAGAACTGAAATGTCCTGGACTTTCACATTTGTCGTCTGAAGAAGGGTGTCGAGCCGAAATGTCACCTGCTCCTTCTCTCCTGAGATGCTACCTGTCCCGCTGATATACTCCAGCATTTTGTGTCTATCTTCGGTGTAAACTGGCATCTGCAGTTCCTTCCTGCACATGCAGTTAATTAATCGGGAACATAATGTTTTATGATATTTGGGGTTTCTGAATCTCAATGTTTTCATGGATAATACTACGGTTCACCTTTTTATTACAGCACCTCACAGCGAAAGCATCATACCATGAATCTGTCCAATATTGCCTCCATTATCCAGAACAGCTTCAACAAATATCAGAAGTACCAGACAACTATAATGGACATGCTAAGTAAGGCAATTCAACCCATTAACCTTAACCATTCACTCTCTCCAGCTGGGAATGTACATGACTGTGATGTGTTGCACATGCAAATAACTACATTTACCAAAGCTTTAAAATTACTAGTTTAGTTTAGAGATACAGCACAGAAACGAGATTGAGTCTGCGCCGACCAGCAATCCCGCACACAAACTCCATCCTACACACGCTAGGGACAATTTACAATTATACCAAAGTCAATTAACCTACAAACCTGTACGTCTTTGGACTGTGGGAGGAAATCAGAGCTTCCGGAGAGAATCACACACAGGTCACGGGAGGAACGTACAAACTTCGTACAGACAGCACCCAGTCAGGATCGAATCCGAGTCCCTGGTGCCGTAAGGCAGCAACTCTACCGCTGTGCCAACATGCCACCCCATTCTAGTTCTACGTTACCTTCCCGAACATCAATTCTATGTTATCCCACTTTCTCATCCACTCCCTACACACTAGGGGCAATTTTACAGAGTGGGCAATTAGCCTACAAACCCGCACGTCTTTGGGATGTGGGAGGAAACCGGGGATCTCGGAGAAAACCCACGCAGGTCACGGGGAGAACGTACAAACTCTGTACAAACAGCACCCGAGGTCAGGATCGAACCCAGATCTCTGGCGCTGTAAGGTAGCGGCTCTACTGATATCTCCTGATAACTAGGGGTTATTTTCAGCTTGTATTTTGTCCTAATTCACAGATAAGACAGAGTGGAGATAAATGTATTTTGCGGTTTTGTCTTTTAGGATGATCCTGCTGAATAAACCGATCTCAGACTAAGTCGACTTCCATCAATAGATGGCCATGGAGAAACTGTATTAGCGTTGAAACTCAATCAAAAAAAAAAAAAATTTAAATAAAAAGTTGAAACTTGAGTTATGGGTTGGATGTACAGCTGTGGTTTTTGTCTCCCGGATCTACTCCCGTTAATTTTTATTGTTAGATCCTTTTTTAAAAAAATTTAAAAATTTTTTTTTAACCCTCTTACTCTCTCTCCCCAAGTTTATAGTTTTATATTTTTATTTTTACTTTCTCTCTTCAAAAATTTTAAAATGGAAGCTATGTAAGAACTTTGTAACAAATGTGTTTTTTCTTATTTCGATTTGTACATATGCTTTTCAAAAATAAAATTAAAAAAATTAAAAAAAACGCTTTGGATTCAAGGCACTGAACAACAAGCCTCATATTTGTGTCAATTGTTTTTCTTCATCAATGGGAAGCATGAAGTTCGGTAGATTTACTCATCCTGACGATAGACACAAAGTGCTGGAGGAACTCAGCGGGTCAGGCAGCATCTCTGGAGAAAAATGATTGGTGACGTTACGCGTCGGGACCCTTCTTCAAACTGAAAATTGGGTGGGGGGGTGAGAAAAGACCATCCTTTCTCTCCACCTGACCCGCTGAGTTCCTCCAGCACTTTGTGCCTATCCTTGGCATAAACCAGCATCTGCAGTTCCTCGTTTCTACATTTACTCATTCCCATGTGTTTGAGCATTGATGGATACAAAGTGCTGGAGTAACTCACTGGGTCAGGCAGTGTATCTGGAGAGAAGGAATAGGTGACGTTTTGGGTCAGGACCCGTCTTTCATACCGCTAGAGATGCAGACTCAGACTGAAACATCACCTATTCCTTTTCCCAGAGATGCTGCCTGACCCGCTGAGTTACTCCAGCACTTCGAGCCTATCTCCAGTTTAAACCAGCATCTGCAGTTGCTTCCTACACATTCTGTTTGACCATTGTTTTCTGATATGTCCATTTACAGTGAAATTGAGGGTTAACGCATTCCAATCAGAGGGAGTAATCATTCATAATGTGGGTCTAATAATCTCGAATATAAAAGGTTTTTGATATTGATTTCGGGTGGAGGGTTTGTGGATCATTGGTGAGGGAGCTTTTGTGATCATCTATGTGGAGCCACAGGAGATGGTGTCAATGAGGCTGTAGGAGCCATTTGTGTTTGGACTAGCTGTTTTAGCATATTATATTATTTTGTATCTTGCTGTATTATTTTTGGAGACAAGGGGGTTGTCATGAGATGAATACATATATGGACATAATGGACTGGGAGGAGCCAGAATTAGAAGTATATCTGGGAATGCAGAGACGGGAGGCGCCAGACACAGAGGAGCCATGGTGAGATATAGTCCTTACCAGACCTTCGACGAGAGAAGAGTTTGGATAGATACAGATCTGTTTGTATTACTACAATAAACGACTAATTAAACTGAAACGTCTTTAAGAACTCCGTTGTTGGTTTGTGTCAAGATCGATCACCCCACCTTCTGTGAAGCTGAGAGGACTTCAGTGGGAAGCACCGAAGTTGCCACTACAGAAGCTGCTTGAGGAGGTTGTTGAGGCAAGTACCACAACAACAGATAAAAGATACTTGGAGAGGGGTTGAAGGGTTACAAAAGCAATGGTGCTCATTTTGGAAAATTTAAAAGTCATTCGGGCAGGTACATGGATAGGAAAGGTTGAGAACGATATGGACCAAACATGGGTAAATCCTCTTGAGTTACATTGTGTCTTTGTATACCAGCATCTACAGTTCCCTCTTCCCTACAACTTACCAACTTCTACAGATGCCCCATAGAAAGCATTTTATCAGGATGCATCACGGCTTTAGAACTGAGATGAGGAAAAACTTTTTCAGTCAGAGAGTTGTGAATCTGTGGAATTCTCTGCCTCAGAAGGCAGTGGAGGCCAATTCTCTGAATGCATTCGAGAGAGAGCTAGATAGAGCTCTTAAAGATAGCGGGTATGGGGAAAAGGCAGGGTACTGATTGAGAATGATCAGCCATGATCACATTGAATGGCAGTGCTGGCTCGAAGGGCCGAATGGCCTCCTGCACGTATTGTCTATTGGTTTGGGAACAGCTCCATCCAAGACAGCAAGAAATTGCAGCGGATTGTGGACACAGCCCAGACCATCACCTGATGGGCCGGCCAAATGCATAATTCTATTTTTCTTTATGACCTTATGATGTGACAATAAACTAAATTAACTAACTAATTAACCTTGCTATGGACAACTGGGACCATTTTTGATGGGCTGTCTTGGTCGGCAGGGACTAATTGGGCTGTGGGGCCTGTTTCTGTGCAGTATGACTTTGTAGTGAGTCCAGACGAGTGGTATTATCCAAATACTTTATTGGTATAAAACCCGTGACAAACGCAACAGACTTCTTTCTGGACGAACACTAACTTCACTCACTAATCTAATCTCTAACTCGTGTTTGGCGCCAAGCCTTTAAATACCTCACGCTTCCTCACCCCGTGACCGTAACCCAATCCGAGGGTTCTATTACCTGGCCAATCCCTATGTCCCTACATGACCCCCCCCAGAACCCTCGAAACCATACCTCACGGGCGGCCGAACCTCCTGCCCAGAACGTGTACGGAGGGGGGAAACCGATACCCCCAGCGTGACAGGAGGCGGGGTGGACGCCGCCGCTGGAGGCGATGGGGGGTCCACTGGAGCGGAGAGTGTAGGTGACGGGGGGCACTTGATGAACAACGGCAGCCCGGGACCAACCATAGGCGGCGGAGGCCCAAGAGGTGGTAAACTGGGCGCCGCTGACGGGACCAGTCGAGCAGCCACAGGCCGGCCCCGGCGCGGCGGCTGAGCCACCGACACGGGGAAGTCCTGGTCCAAATGGGCCGGCTTGAGACGGGACACTGAAACAAGCTCCTGACGATTTCCTACCTGCAAGGTGAAGGTTACAGTCCCTCTTTTGAGCACCTGGAACGGGCCCTGGTAAACCGGCTGGAGAGGGGGGCGGTGGCAATCTTTCCGAAGAAACACGAAATCACAGCTCCGCAATTCCGAAGGAACGTGAACTGCTGTGCTTCCGTGACTGGAGGTCGGGACTGGAGCCAGAGAACCCACCCGTTCCCGGAGGGAGCCCAAGACTGACGTGACGGATGGCGGCAAGGCGGGAGTGGAAGGGAGAATGTCGCCCGGCACCCGCAGGGGCGAACCGTAGACGAGCTCGGCCGAAGATGTGCCCAGCTCAGCCCGCGGGGCCGTACGAATGCCGAGGAGGACCCAAGGCAGCTGGTCAGCCCAATCGTAGCCAGTCAGGCGAGCACAGAGGGACGCCTTCAGCTGCCGATGGAAACGCTCAACCATCCCGTTGGCTTGGGGATGATAGGCGGTGGTCTGCTGTAATCGAGCACCATACAGCTGCGCCAGCGCGGCCCAGAGAGACGAGGTGAACTGGGCTCCCCGATCTGTAGTAATGATAGCCAGGACCCCGAAACGAGCCACCCAATGCAACGCCAGGGCCCGTGCACAGGAGGCCGCCGAGGTGTCCGACAACGGGAGCGCCTCTGGCCAACGAGTGAACCGATCAACCACCGTCAGTAGATGAGTGTAACCCCTAGAATAGGGCAATGGACCCACCAAATCCACATGGATGTGGAAAAAACAGGCGGGGGGAACCTCGAATCTCTGGTGCGGGGGCTGGACATGACGATGGACTTTGGAGGTCTGGCACGGAATGCAGGCGCGTGCCCAGGCTGCCACCTGCTTTCGCAGGCCATGCCAGACAAAACGGTCAGCCACCATGGCTGAAGTCGCCCTGATGGACGGATGTGCCAGGCCATGAATGGCCTCAAAAACCTTACGCCGCAGAGCGGCAGGCACCACCGGGCGAGGCCTTGGGAGAGTAACGTCACACTACAACTTGGTACCTGTGGGGCCACACGCCACCTGCTCCAAACGCAGTCCCGAGGTTGTGGAGGCGTACACCGCGGCAGTCCCTTCCAGGCGCTGAGCCTCCGCTTGCTCCTGGAAATCCACATGTTTGTCACGTCGAGGTCACCAATGTAGTGAGTCCAGACGAGTGGTATTATCGAAATACTTTATTGGTATAAAACCCGTGACAAACGCAACAGACTTCTTTCTGGACGAACACTAACTTCGCTCACTAATCTAATCTCTAACTCGTGTTTGGCGCCAAGCCTTTAAATACCTCGCGCTCCCTCACCCCGTGACCGTAACCCAATCCGAGGGTTCTATTACCTGGCCAATCCCTATGTCCCTACAACTCCATCATTAAGTTATGGAGGATTGTGCAAGAGTAAGCTGGCATTCAAAGACTGGCCCTTCCCCCCACCCCTCTACAATCACCAATTTGCACATCCTCACAGAATGACTCCAGTTTAACAATAGAAATTTAACAATAGGTGTATTCAGAAAACAGAAAAGCCGGAAATCTCCAGGACCGGACAATGTTTCCCCCTCTACCCTCAAGCTCTGTGCCGATCTCTACAGACATTTTTAACCAGCCCCCCCCCCCTTCTGGACCCCCTGCAGTTTGCATACAGGGCCAATAGATCGGTGGATGATGCAGTCAACCTGGGCCTGCACTTCATCCTCCAGCACCTAGACCGCAAGGAACCTATGCCAGGATTCTGTTTGTGGACTTTAGCTCTGCTTTTAACACCATTGTGCCAGAGCTACTACACTACAAACTCTCCCAGCTGACTGTGCCTGAACCCCTCTGTCAGTGGATCATCAACTTCCAGGCGGACAGGAAGCAGCATGTGAGGCTGGGAAAGCACATCTCGAACCTGCAGACCCTCAGCATAGGAGCTCCGCAAGGCTGCGTACTCTCCCCTCTCCTTTACTCTCTCTACACCAACGACTGCACCTCCACAGACTCCTCTGTCAAGCTCCTCAAGCTGACACTACCCTGATTGGACTGATCCAGGATGGGGAGGAATCTGCCTACAGATGGGAAGTGACACAGCTGGCATCCTGGTGCCATTGCAACAACCTGGAGCTCAATGCTCTCAAGACAGTGGAACTGATTGTAGACTTTCGAAGAGATCCCCCTCCCCTCCCCCCACTCACCATCAACAACAAACACCATAGTCACATCTGTGGAGTCATTTAAGTTCCTTGGAACCATCATCTCCAGGGATCTTAAATGGGGGGCCACCATCGACTCCACAGTCAAAAAGCCCCAACAGAGGATGTACTTCCTGCGGCAACTGAGGAAACACAATCTGCCACAGGCAATGATGGTCCAATTCTATACTGCTATCATTGAGTCCGTCCTCACCTTCTCCATCATGGTCTGGTTTGGCTCAGCCACCAAGCACGACATCCGGAGGCTGCAACGGATCGTTCGCACAGCTGAGAAGGCTGTTGGCCGCAACCTTCCCCCCATTGACGAACTGTACACTGCAAGGGCCAGGAAGCGAGCGGGCAAGATCATCTCTGACCCCTCTCACCCTGGCCACAAACTCTTCGAAGCACTTCCCTCTGGAAGGCGACTCTGGACTGTCAAAGCAGACACAGCCGGACATCAAAACAGCTTTTTTTCCCACGAGTGGTAGTTCTACTCAATAACCAAAGTCTGTAGTCTCTTTTTTGCTCTGGTTTATTTTCACCCACATGTTTAGACCGTAATGTTGTATCCTTATTGTTTTGATGTGGTTATGCTTTATTCTTAATTGTTAACTGTATGTTTGTGTTGTCATTTGTGAGCGGAGCACCAAGGCACATTCCTTGTATATGCATACTTGGCCAATAAACTTATTCATTCATTCATTCCTGTGCACTGCTCATGAAATACAACCCTGCCAGCAATGTTAAATCAGATATTGAAGATCGATCTTTCCCAAAATGAGCACGGAAGACTACAGGAACTTCAAAGCAGAGTCCAAGAGTACTTCCTTGAGATTGATCCCTCCGCTAAAACAGAAAGAGTCAAAGAGTCATACAGCACGGAAACAGTCATTTGGCCCAACTGGACAATACTGACCAAGAGGTTGGGCAAGCTAGAACTTTATTCCTTGGAGTGCAAGAGGCTGAGAGATGATCTTGCAGAGGTGTATAAATTCATGAGGGGAATAGATAAAGTGAATGCACAGAATCTTCTACCCACGGTGGGAGAGTCAAGAACCCATCTAAACTAGTCCCATTTGGCTGTGATGCCACATATCCATCTCAACCTTTCTGTCCGTGTACATGCTCAAGTTTCCGTTAAATGTTGTTATAGCACCTGCCTTAACTATCTCCTCTGGCAGCTTGTTCCATCACCCAATGGATGAAAAGGCTGCCCCTCAGGTTCCTATTAAATCTTAGAAACATAGACAATAGGTGCAGGAGGAGGCCACTCGGCCCTTCGAGCCAGCACCGCCATTTCATATGATCATGGCTGATCATCCAAAATCAGAATCCTGTTCCTGCTTTTTCCCCATATCCCTTGATTCCGTTAGCCCTAAGAGCTACTAGAATGGTGCCTGATTTAAGGGGTATTAACTACAAGGAAAGGTAGGCGAGACTTGGATTGTTTTCTCTGGAACGTCAGAGGTTGCTGATCGAAGTATATAAAATTATGAGAGGCATAGATAAGGTAGAAGTCAGAACCTTTTTCAAAGGATGCAAATATCAAAAATTAGACGGCATAGTTTTAAGGTGAGTGGTGAAAAGTCTAAACAAGATGTGGGGGGGCAGGTATTTTAGTTGGTAGATGCCTGGAACATGCTGCTGCGGTGGTGGAGGCGGGAAGGATAGAACCCGGAAAATCCCGGTGGAAACCCACGCGGTCAGAGGAAGAACGTGCAAACTCCACACGGATTGCACCCAAGTTGAGGATTGAACCCAGGTCTCTGGTGGTGTAATGCAGCAGTTCTCCCAGCTGTATCACATGTTGCTATGGTTTCCTCCCACATCCCAAATCCGTGCAGTTTGGTAGTATAGCCTGGGACTGGAGGTCAAGTATCCCGACAGGCTTTGGGAAGGATGCTACTAGCTAGAGACAGACAGAGCGAAATGCTGGAGTCAGGAGAACAAAAGAGCACCGTGAAAACGGCCACTTCATTGACATATGGTGGGAGCAGAGCTGAAGGAAGGTACCTTCACGGCCAGGCAGTGCGGCCTTGAGAAACATAGAAACATAGAAAATAGGTGCAGGAGTAGGCCATTCGGCCCTTCGAGCCTGCACCGCCATTCAATATGATCATGGCTGATCATCCAGCTCAGTAACCTGTACCTGCCTTCTCTCCATACCCCCTGATCCCTTTAGCCACAAGGGCCACATCTAACTCCCTCTTAAATATAGCCAATGAACTGGCCTCAACTACCTTCTGTGGCAGAGAATTCCACAGACTCACCACTCTGTGTGAAGAAATGTTTTCTCATCTCGGTCCTAAAAGACTTCCCCCTTATCCTTAAGCTGTGACCCCTGGTTCTGGACTTCCCCAACATCGGGAACAATCTTCCCGCATCTAGCCTCTCCAACCTCTTAAGAATTTTATATGTTTTTTATAAGATCCCCCCTCAGTCCTCTAAATTCCAGCGAGTACAAGCCTAGTCTATCCAGTCTTTCTTCATATGAAAGTCCTGCCATCCCAGGGATCAATCTGGTGAACCTTCTCTGTACTCCCTCTAAGACTAGAATGTCTTTCCTCAGATTAGGAGACCAAAACTGTACACAACCCTCCAGGTGCGGTCTCACCAAGGCCCTGTACAACTGCAGCAGAACCTCCCTGCTCCTATATTTAAATCCTCTTGCTATGAATGCTAACATACCATTCGCTTTCTTCACTGCCTGCTGCACCTGCATGCTTGCTTTCAATGACTGGTGCACCATGACACCCAGGTCACGTTGCATCTCCCCTTTTCTTAATTGGCCACCATTCAGGTAATACTCTGCTTTCCTGTTCTTGCCACCAAAGTGGATAACCTCACATTTATCCACATTATATTGCATCTGCCATGCATTTGCCCACTCGCCTAATCTATCCAAGTCACTCTGCAGCCTCCTAGCATCCTCCTCGCAGCTAACACTGCCACCCAGCTTCGTGTCATCTGCAAACTTAGAGATGTTGCATTCAATTCCCTCGTCCAAATCATTAATATATATTGTAAATAACTGGGGTCCCAGCACTGAGCCTTGCGGTACCCCACTAGTCACTGTCTGCCATTCCGAAAAGGACCCGTTTATTCCTACTCTTTGCTTCCTGTTCGCCAACCAATTCTCTATCCACCTCAACACTGAACCCACAATACCTTGTGCTTTAAGTTTGTACACCAATCTCCTATGTGGGACCTTGTCGAAGGCCTTCTGGAAGTCCAGATATAACACATCGACTGGTTCTCCCTTATCCACTCTACTAGTTACATCCTCGAAAAATTCTATAAGATTCGTCAGACATGATTTGCCTTTGGTAAATCCATGCTGACTTTGTCCGATGATTTCACCACTTTCCAAATGTGATGCTATCACATCTTTAATAACTGACTCTAGCATTTTCCCCACGTTAGGCTAGCTGGTCTATAATTCCCCTTTTTCTCTCCCTCCCTTTTTAAAAAGTGGGGTTACATTAGCTACCCTCCAATCCTCAGGAACTACTCCAGAATCTAAAGAATTTTGAAAAATTATCACTAATGCATCCACTATTTCTGGGGCTACTTCCTTCAGCACTCTGGGATGCAGCCTATCTGGCCCTGGGGATTTATTGGCCTTTAATCCATTTAATTTACCTAACACCACTTCCCGACTAACCTGGATTACCCTCAGTTCCTCCATCTCATGCTATTTCCTCCCCCTGCTATTTCCGGCAGATTGTTTATGTCTTCCTTAGTGAAGACAGAACCAAAGTAGTTGTTCAATTGGTCTGCCATCTCCTTGTTCCCTATGATCAATTCACCTGTTTCCGACTACAAGGGACCTACATTTGTCTTAACTAGTCTTTTTCTCTTCACATATCTATAAAAGCTTTTGCAGTCAGTTTTTATGTTCCCTGCCAGTTTTCTCTCATAATCTATTTTCCCTTTCCTAATTAAGCCCTTTGTCCTCCTCTGCTGGACTCTGAATTTCTCCCAGTCCTCTGATAGGCTGCTTTTTCTGGCTAATTTATATGCTTCATCTTTTGTTTTAATACTATCCTTGATTTCCCTTGTTAGCCACGGATGCACTACCTTTCCTGGTTTGTTCTTTTGCCAAACTGAGAAGATAAGGTGCCTGGAACGGACAGATTGCAAAATTACTATAATGAGGTATGAACAAGCAACATAATTAAGAACTCCCGAGCCTGATAAAGAATGAAGACGTGTTTTGTTTATTCAGCCCTTGGAGGAGTGACAGCTTGAAATGATTGACTGTAAAAGCCATGAAAGCCTTGGGTTAGAAGTTGGGGGGAGAGTGAGTGAGGCTGCAGTGCCGCCGATCGCCCGCAGGTGGGGGGGGAGAGATGAGTGAGAGGCTGCAGTGTCGCCGCTCACCGGCAGAGGGGGGGAGAGAGAGAGTGAGTGAGAGGCTGCAGCGCCGCCGTTCGCCGGCAGAGGGAGAGAGAGTGAGTGAGAGGTTGCAGAGCCGCCGCTCGCCGCCAGAGGGGGAGAGTGAGTGAGAGGCTGCAGCACCGCCGCTCGCCGGCAGAGGGGGAGAGAGAGAAAGTAAGGCTGCAGCACCGCCGCTCGCCGGCAGAAGGGGAGAGAGAGAGAGAGTGAGTGAGAGACTGCAGCGCTGCCGCTCGCCGCCAGAGGGGGGGAGAGAGAGAGGTTGCAGCGCCGCCGCTCGCCGCCAGAGGGGGAGAGTGAGTGAGGCTGCAGCGCCAACGCTCGCTGGCAGGGGGGGGGGGGGTGGGAGATAGAGAGTGAGAGGTTGCAGTGGCGCCGCTCGCCGCCAGAGGGGGAGAGAGAGAGTGAGAGGTTGCAGCGCCGCCGCTCGCCGCCAGAGGGGGAGAGAGAGTGAGGCGCTGTCTCTCAACACTGAGAGCTGGGGGGAGGAGGGAGGAGGGAGGAGGGAGGAGGGGGGGGGGGGTCATCAATGTCTTTCCTAACACAACCCCCCCCGCAGACAAGCCGGCTCCGCCATCAGGGACACCATTCACCGCTTCCCCGTCTCCGCAGAAGCACAACTGCCCCTCACAGACTCATTGAAGCGGTAATTGAGCGGGTCCCCCCCCCCCCCCCCCCACAGTGTGGCTCGTGGACTGATCCAGGGAGGGTGGGAGCGACCACTGGGTGAACTCTGGGGGGGGGGGAGGTCCATTTGCGATTGTATTTCCCATCAAAGTGCGGCTTCCACATCCACGTGAGCGCCGGTGAAGCTGCAGCCTGGCCTAATGTTAGAGTGTGCGGTGGGCAGGAGGTGCCCTGGTGCTTTACAGTGGGTATTTGTGTCTGTCTGCTGTTATTAACCCCCCTCCTTTCCCCCCCCCCCCCCCCCCCCCGCGCTGGAGAGCGGCTTGTTGTGGAACGCGGAGTAGCGGAGCGCGGGCCGCCACTGGATACAGTGTAGCCAGAGGAACAAAGGTACGGGGCAACACGGATACAGTGTAGCCAGAGGAACAAAGGTACGGGGCAACACGGATACAGTGTAGCCAGTGGAACAAAGGTACGGTGTAACGGGGACAGGGGATACAGTGCATCGAGGACAGGAGATACAGTGTAACCGGTGCCACAAGGGTACGAGGGTACGGTGTAACGCGGATACAGTGTAGCCAGTGGAACAGAGGTACGGTGTAACTGGGGGATACAGTGTATCGAGGACAGGGGATACAGTGTATCGCGGACAGGGGATACAGTGTATCGCGGACAGGGGATGCAGTGTATCGAGGACAGGGGATACAGTGTATCGCAGACAGGGGTTGCAGTGCATCGAGGACAGGGGATACAGTGTGACCGGTGCCACAGGGGTACGGTGTAACGGGGACACAGTGTATCGAGGACAGGAGATACAGTGTGACCAGTGGGACAGGGGTACGGTGTAACAGGGATATAGTGTGACTAGAGCGTTGGGGATACAGTGGGGCCGCTACTGGATACAATGGGGCAGCGCATACAGTGTAACGGGGATACAGAGTAAGCAGGGGGGCAGGGGATAACAGGGTGGCCGCGAATGGACACAGTAACCAGAGGGATACAGTGTAACGGGGGACTAGGGGATACAGTGTGGCTGCTGGATACAGTGTAACCAGGGGGACAGGAGATATGGTGTGGACACTGGATGCAGTGAAACAGTGTAAGGGGGGGGGGGTAACAGTGTAACAGACACAGTGTGACCAGGGATACAGTGTAAACAGGAAGGATACAGTGTAGCAGGAACAATACAGTGAGAGCAACTGGATACAGTGCAGAGAGGGGGGTAAGCAGGAGCCAGAGAGGATAAATGCAGTGAGATCACAGCAGAGGAGATAAAGTGTGGGAGGGGATAACAAATAGAGGGGAAACGGTGTAAGTGTGGGTACAGTGGGAGGCAAGAGGGGCCGCGGTGTGATCAGGAGCCGTGAGCACCACTGTGATTGGGGAGAAGTAGTTCTACTGTGTCCCAGCTGGGAAAAGGTGCCCAGTGTGAGCCCTGCCTCCTTCCCTCCTCCCCTCCTTCCCTCCCTCCCTCCTCCCCTCCCTCCCCCTTCCCTCCCCCCCCCCCTTCCCTCCCCCCTCCCTCCCTCTCTCTCTCTCCCCTCCCCTTCTTCTCTCCCTCTCCCCCTCCCTCTCTTTCCCTCTCTCCCCCCTTCTTCCCTCCCTCTCTCCCTCCCTGGAGTAATGGAAGGGTTGAAGGAGGTTAGAGACCAGTACTTTCACAGCATTTACAAAACCGGAGCACCCGGAGGAAACCCACGCGGTCACTGTGAGGACGTGCAAACTCCACACACAGACAGCACCCGAGGTCGGGATGGTACCCGGGACCCTGGCTCTACCCGCTGTGCCACCGTGTCATTGTGTGGGGCTTGTCGACCCTGCAGGATGTGAAGGTTGGATCACTGCAGTATTCGCAAGAAGGCTTGGATAGAGTGGATGTGGAGAGGATGTTTCCACTAGTGGGAGAGTCTAGGACTAGAGGTCACAGCCTCAGAATTAAAGGACGTTCCTTCCTGAAGAAGACATAGATAATTGTTTGAGAGATCGGGGGGTTGAAGGAATGATCTGCACACCTCCATGATCATGGTTTAACATGGAGATAGACACAAAATACAGCCGTGGGGCGGCACGGTGGCGCAGCGGTAGAGTTGCTGCCTCACAGCGCCAGAGACCCGGGTTTGATCCTGACCATGGGTGCTGTCTGCACGGAGTTTGTACGTTCTCCCCGTGACCTGCATGGATTTTCTCCGACATCTCTGGTTTCTTCCCACACTCAGAAGTCGAACAGGTTTGTAGGTTAATTGGATTGGTATCATATCATATATATACAGCCGGAAACAGGCCTTTTCGGCCCACCAAGTCCGTGCCGCCCAGCGATCCCCGCACATTAACACTATCCTACACCCACTAGGGACAATTTTTACATTTACCCAGCCAATTAACCTACAAACCTGTACGTGTTTGGAGTGTGGGAGGAAACCGAAGATCTCGGAGAAAACCCACGCAGGTCACGGGGAGAACGTACAAACTCCTTACAGTGCAGCACCCATAGTCAGGATCGAACCTGAGTCTCCGGCGCTGCATTCGCTGTAAAGCAGCAACTCTACCGCTGCACTACCGTGCCGCCCATGTATAAATGTAAATTGTCCCTAGTGTGTGTCGGGTAGTGTTAGTGTGCGGGGATCGCCGGTCATCAATGGAAGGAAACCCAGAGAGTTGTGAATTTGTGGAATTCTCTGCCACAGAAGGCAGTGGAGGCCAATTCACTGGATGAATTTCAAAGAGAGTTAGATAGAGCTCGAGGGGCTACTGGAATCAAAGGATATGGGGAGAAGGCAGGCACGGGTTACTAATTGTGGATGATCACAATAAATGGCGGTGCTGGGTCGAAGGGCTGAATGGCCACCTCCTGCATCTATGTAGAACGGAGATGAGGGAAAAAAAATTCAGTCAGAGAGTTGTAAATCTGTGGAATTTTCTGCCTCAGAAGGCAGTAGAGGCCAATTCTCTGAATGCATTCAAGAGAGAGCTAGATAGAGCTCTTAAGGATAGCGGAGTCAGGGGGTATGGGGAGAAGGCAGGAACGGGGTACTGATTGAGAATGATCAGCCATGATCACATTGAATGGTGGTGCTGGCTCGAAGGGCCGAATGGGCCACCTCCTGCACCTATTTTCTACGTTTCTATCTATGTTTCTATGATTGTTTTCATATTTGAGTTGTATAACTTCTTCACAGACAGCCCACCCCGATTGGGGAATTTTCATTATCTCAGCGGTTTGTTGAGCTGCCTATAATTATGTTAGGAGGTGCAATCTTTAAATGAATGTTTTAATTATTTCTGGCACGCCTTCGGTTTTGTGGTTTGTTCATATTAGATGTGGGTTAAAGTTTGAAACAAAAACGTAGACACCAAAATCTAGGCTAGGTCTTGCGTCTCGGGGGGGGGGGGGGGGAGGAATGTGGCACAGTTGGGGGTTACTTTAGTTTATGCAGGAAAAATGTTCCCCATGTTGGGGGAGTCCAGAACCAGGGGTCACATTTTAAGAATAAGGGGTAGGCCATTCAGAATGGAGATGAGGAAAAACATTTTCACCCAGAGAGTTGTGAATCTGTGGAATTCTCTGCCACAGAAAGCAATGGAGGCCAATTCACTGGATGTTTTCAAGAGAGAGTTCGATTTAACTCTTAGGGCTAACGGAATCAAGGGATATATGGGGAAAATGCAGGAACGGGGTACTGATTTTGGATGATCAGCCATGATCACATTGAATGGCAGTGCTGGCTCGAAGGGCCGAATGGCCTAATGCTGGAGTAACTCAGCGGGACAGGCAGCATATCTGGAGAGGAAGAATGGGTGACGTTTTGGGTCGAGACCCGTCTTCAGTCAGAGTCAGGGGAGAGGGAGACAAGAGATATGGAAGGGTCTGGTGTGAAAACGAGAGAGGCGATGATCAAGGAAAATGTAGAAGAGATCATTGGTTGTTAGGGGAAAATGACAACGAGGAACACAAAATAAAATGTAGTCAGGAGGACCATCTTTACCCGGTCCGGAGAATTGGGATGGGGTGTGATGGGGAGAGAGAGAGAAAGCAAGGGTTACTTGAAGTTAGAGAGGTTAGCGGTCACGATGGAGCAGCGGTAGAGTTGCTACATTACAACGAATGCAGCGCTGGAGACCCGGGTTCGATCCCGACTATGGGCGCTGTCTGTACGGAGTTTGTACGTTCTCCCCCTGACCTGCGTGGGTTTCCTCCGAGATCTTCGGTTTCCTCCCACACTCCAAAGACGTACAGGTTTGTAGGTTAATTGGCTTGGTATAAATGTAAACATTCTCCCTAGTGGGTGTGGGATAGTGTTAGTGTGCGGGAATCGCTGGTCGGTGCGGAACTAAACTAAACTAAACTAAAGTCTGTTTTTGGGACATACTTGTGGATGTAAATCAGTGTAAACATTTGATTTGGTTACAAGTGTCGTCTGTGTGCACAAATTGGGTGTGCATCGCACACTTGGGTGTGAACTGTGTGCGATTTACATTACAGCTTCTTCCCTACTGTCAATAGTCTATTAAAACACAACAACCTCCAAATTGGCTCCGAATCACATAGATCTGGGGGCATTTATTGTGTAGGTAGGAACTGCAGATGCTGGTTTAAACCGAAGATACACACACAAAATGCTGGAGTAACTCAGCGTGTCAGGCAGCATCTCTGGAGAAAAGAAATAGGTGACGTTTCGGGTCGAGACCCTTCTTCATTTACTTTGGACTTTGCACTATTATTGTTTGTTTATTTAGAGTTTTACTTCAGACTTTAGAGGTACAGTGTGGAAACAGGCCCTTCGGCCCACTAAGTCTGTGCCGACCATCGATACACTAACACTATCTTACACACACTAGAGACAATTTAGACATATACCAAGACAATTAACCTACAAACCTGCACGTCTTTGGAGTGAGGGAGGAAACCGGAGCACCCGGAGAAAACCCGCGCAGGTCACGGGGAGAACGTGCAAACTCCGTACAGACAGCGCCCGTAGTCAGGATCGAACCCGGGTCTCTGGCGCTGTGAGGCAGCAACTCTACCGCTGTGCCACCGTGTCCATTTGTTTCACAATGGTTCTTTATTGTCCTGTACATGCAACACAGTGAAATTAATTTGCACAACGAGGGGGGCCTCATTGAAACGTACAGAATAGTGAAAGGCTTGGATAGAGTGGATGTGGAGAGGATGTTTCCACCAGTGGGAGAGTCTAGGACCAGAGGTCACAGCCTCAGAATTAAAGGACGTTCTTTTAGGAAGGAGATGAGGAGGAATTTCTTTGGTCAGACGGTGGTGAATCTGTGGAATTCATTGCCACAGACGGCTGTGGAGGCCACAAGTCAGTGTATATATTTAAGGCAGAGATAGATAGATTCTTGATTAGTGCGGGTGTCAAGGGTTCCGGATCGCGGGGCTTGGGTCGGCCCGCCGCGGACCTTTCACCGTCCGGCGCGGCCTGGAACGTGGCAACTCCAACAGCCTGACCACGGGAGAAAACGGCAGGGGAAGAGAAAATACATTCTGGCCTTCCATCACAGTGAGGAGGTGACTGGAGGAGACTCACTGTGATGGATGTTTCTTTTTTTTGTTTTGGGTCGGTTTGTGATTGTGTGTGAAATAGTTTATTTTTATTGCTCTATTGCTGGACTGTGCGTGACCTTTCATTTCACTGCACGTCCTGTAAGTGTATGTGACAAATAAACTTGACTTGACTTGACTTATGGGGAGAAGGCAGGAGAATGGGGTTAGGAGGGAGAGATAGGTCAGCCATGATTGAATGGCGGAGTAGACTCGATGGGCTGAATGGCCTAATTCTACTCCTATCACTTATGACCATATGAACCCACTGAGTTACTCCAGCAGCATTTTGTATCGACAGAGCGAGAACAAAGTTGTGTTGGGTATTCTTTGTAGAAACAAGGAATGGCAGATGTTGGTTTACACAGAGTGCTGGAGTAACTCAGCGGGTCTGGCAGCATCTCTGGAGAACAGGGATCGGTGACGTTTCGACATGCATTAGAAGTGGGCTCACCTCAACCTAGAAAGGACACACAGTCAGTCTCTGGTCTGCATTTAAAAAAAAAAATCATTTAGAGATACATCGCAGAAACAGGCCCTTCGTCCCACCGAGTCCGCGCCGACCAGCGATCCCCGCACACTAACACTATCCCACACACAGCAGAGACAATTTACAATTACACCGAGCCAATTAACCTGCACGTCTTTGAGGTGCGTGAGGGAACCGAAGATCTCGGAGAAAACCCGCGCAGGTCACGGGGAGAACGTACAAACTCCGTAGTTGGGATCGAACCCGGGTCTCCCTGGCGCTGTAACTGTACCAACCACAGGGGGTTGATGGAGCTCGGAACACAATGTGCAACGGAAGGCGACAGTTTGTGATAGGGATAGGACAATGGAGATTAGACAACAAGAGCCAAGGGCAGCGTAGTGTCCTGTGTACTGTTCTCATGTGTAACTGTAGAACTATAATCTAAACCCTTGGAGCCGGCTAATTGTATCAATGATGGCAGAGAATATCAGTGTAAATTAAATGAAAGACAAACTGCAGGAGGAACGTAGAGGGTAAGGCAGCATCTCATTGAGTCACACAGCAGGGAAACAGGCCCTTCTGCCCACTTCTCCCGTGCTGACCTAGATGCCCCTTCTAGGCTAGTCCCACTTGCCCATGTTTGGCCCACATCCCTCTAAACCTTTCCCACCCATTTGTGTGTGGAAATGGGCAGGTGATATTTAAACCGAAGATGGACATATAAAAGCTGGAGTAACTCAGCGGGTCAGGCAGAAAAGGAATGGGTGACGTTTTGGGCCGAGACCCTTCAGACTGAGAGCCAGGGGAGAGGAAAACAAGCGATCTAGTCGATGACGTAGAGAGATGTAGAACAAATGAATGAAAGATGTGCAAAAAAGTAACGATGATCAAGGCACAAAGACACAAAAAACTGGAGTAACACAGGGGGTCAGGCATCACTCCCATCAGACAAGAGGTACCCTAGTGTGAAATTGCACACCTCCAGATCCTGGGCCGATTTCTTCCCAGCTGTAACCAGGCAACTGAATCATCCTCTCACCAACTAGAGAGCGATCCTGACCTCCCATCAGCGTAGGTTTACTAGGTTAATTCCCAGAATGGCGGGACTGTCATATGTTGAAAGACTGGAGCGACTAGGCTTGTATACACTGGAATTTAGAAGGATGAGAGGGGATCTTATCGAAACGTATAATATTATTAAGGGGTTGGACACGTTAGAGGCAGGAAACATGTTCCCAATGTTGGGGGAGTCCAGAACCAGGGGCCACAGTTTAAGAATAAGGGGTAGGCCATTTAGAACGGAGATGAGGAAAACCTTTTTCAGTCAGAGAGTTGTGAATCTGTGGAATTTTCTGCCTCAAAAGGCAGTGGAGGCCAATTCTCTGAATGCATTCAAGAGAGAGCTAGATAGAGCTCTTAAGGATAGCGGAATCAGGGGGTATGGGGGGAAGGCAGGAACGGGGTACTGATTGAGAATGATCAGCCATGATCACATTGAATGGTGGTACTGGCTCGAAGGGCCGAATGGCCTCCTCCTGCACCTATTGTCTATCTCTCTGAAGAAGGGTCTCTACCCAAAACATCACCTGTTCCTTTTCTACAGAGATGCTTCCTGGCCTGCTGAGTTACTCCAGCATTTTTTGCCTGTCATAGTTTTAAACCAGCATCTGCAGTTCCCCCCCCTCCCATTTACCTAATTGGAGACTCTTGAACTATCTTTAATCTGACTTTAATCTGACTTTACTTTGCACCATAAACATTATTCCCTTTATCCTGTGTAGGAAAGAAAACTGCAGATGCTGGTTAGAATCGAAGGTAGACACAAAATGCTGGAGTAAATTAGCGGGTCAGGCAGCATCTCTGGAGAGAAGGAATGGGTTCAGATTCAGTCTGAAGAAGGGTATCGACCCGAAACGTCACCCATTCCTTCTCTCCAGAGATGCTGCCTGACCCGCTGAGTTACTCCAGCATTTTGTGTCTACCTTCGATTCTAACCAGCATCTGCAGTTTTCTTTCCTACACAGGATAAAGGGAATAAGGCCAAAGGTTTGTTCACAAGCCTTCCCTGGCAGTGTGCCAAGGCTTCGAGTGCTGGAGCTACTCGGTATTATTCTGAGAACAAAGACCCACAGCGTGTGCTCCAAGCAGAGTTTTTAAAAAAAAACCTTCAGTGAATGCATCATTCAGTCTGCTAATAAACCCAAAGAAACTAATTGTTCTCAGCTGCCAGCAACTCTGTGTTTTACAGCTTGCCTACAGAGTCGCTGGCTTGTAGCTTTGCAGTTAACGAACGAGGACATCTTATCACAGCTTGATGGGTAACGGATTGCAGAAGGCCGGGATTATAGATGCACTATAATGTGGGAAAGCAAACCTAGTCACAGAGTGATGCAGCGTGGAAACAGGCCCTTCGGCCCAACTCGCCCATACTGGCCAACATGTCCCAGCTACACTAGTCCCACCTGCCCGCACTTGGTCCATATCCCTACAAACCTGTCCTATCCATGTACCTGTCTAACTGTTTCTTAAACGTCGGGATAGTCCCTGCCTCAACTACCTCCTCCGGCAGCTCGTTCCATACACCCACCACCCTCCGTGTGAAGGAGGGAATGGGCCGATGCCATTTTGGCTGGAAGTCCAGAGCCGAAATGTCCCGCTGAGTTACCCCAGTACTGCTGCCTTACAGCACTGGAGACCTGGTTTTGATCCTGACTACGGGTGCTGCCTTCTCTTCAGAGGTTATGGCGAGAAGGCAGGAGAATGGGGTTAGGAGGGAGAGATAGATCGGCCGTGATTGAATGGCGGAGAAGACTTGATGGGCCGAATGGCCTAATTCTACTCCTATCACTTATGGCCTTATGAACCCACTGAGTTACTCCAGTATTTTGTGTTTATCTTCAGTGCACGACCAAAGTTGTGTTGGGTGTTTAGATTTTAGATTTAGAGATACAGCGCGGAAACAGGCCCTTCGGCCCACTGGGTCCGCGCCGCCCAGCGATCCCCGCACATTATCACTATCCTACACCCACTAGGGACAATTTTTACATTTACCCAATCAATTAACCTACAAACCTGCACGTCTTTGTAGAAACAAGGAAAGGCAGATATTGGTTCGCTGAGTTATCCCAGCGTTTTGTGTCTTATCTTCGGTGTAAACCAGCATCTGCGCTCCTTTCCACAGCATTACTCCTGTTCTGTTTGACCCATTGTATGTCCTCGCTGTGTGCAGACTCGCTATGAACGAGGAGCAGTTCGTCAACATCGACCTGAACGATGACTACATCTGCGGCATCTGTAAGATGGAGACAGCTAAGGACATGCTTTCCTTCTGCCACGTTTGCTTTGAGCTCAGCATTGAAGGTAAGAGTGGTCTTGAAGGCAGTAATCAGGGAAGTAGGTATCTAACCCTAACCCTCTCTCCATCCCTCCCCGCCCACGACGTGCTAGTTTGAAAGTCGTCTTGTTGAGTCACATTGTAACTCGTTTTCACTCAGTCCCTAGCTAACTATGAGGAAAAACTTTTTCAGTCAGAGAGTTGTGAATCTGTGGAATTCTCCGCCTCAGAAGGCAGTGGAGGCCAATTCTCTGAATGCATTCAAAAGAGAGCTAGATAGAGCTCTTAAGGATAGCGGAGTCAGGGGGTATGGGGAGAAGGCAGGAACGGGGTACTGATTGAGAATGATCTGCCATGATCACATTGAATGGCGGTGCTGGCTGGAAGGGCCGAATGGCCTCCTCCTGCACCTATTGTCTATTGTCTATGATTACAATCGAGCCGTTTACACACACAGGGTTAGAATTTCTGCAAGGCCCCACAGCATCAGTTGACGGTGCTTTCCACTGTTGAGAGGGTGTTACCTGTCTTTGTGGTATTTGTGATTCATTTTGAACATTCCCATGACATCATCATTTCTGGAACTCGATTAGTCAATGGCAGGAAACTTGTAATAAAATCGAAAGTGGTAATGTTCAGCGGGTCGGGCAGCATCCATGGAAATAGAAACGGGGCTAATGTTTCAGGTGAAAGTCAATTCATCGGAACTGGGAAGGAGAGGGGGGAAAAAAGAACGCGTTTCGAGTTACAGAGAAGGTTTGAGTTTCTCAGTCTGAAGGAGGGTCTCGCTCGACCTGAAACGTCACCTATGCCTTCTATCCAGAGATGCTACCTGTCCCGCAAAGTTACGCCAGCATTTTATGTCCATCTTGAGTTTCAGTTTAGTTTATTGTCAGGTGTACCGAGTTACAGTGCAAAGTTTTTGTTGCGTACAAACCAGTCAGCAGAAAGACAATGCATGATTACAATCGAGCCGTGTGCATATACAGGATAAAGGGAATAACGTGACTAATGTTTAGTGCAGGGTGAAGTCCCATCAAAGATAGTCTGAGGGACTCCAATGAGGTAAATGTAGCTCAGGACTGCTCTCTGGTTGTGGGCAGGATGGTTCAGTTGCCTGAACTGGGGGAGGACAAGGGGAATATCCATGACAAGGTGAGGCCAAGATTGCTGGAGAGATAAGTTGTAGAATTCCACCAGTCAGTAGGGGAAGTTATAGGGGAACAACACAAGCAAAGTGGGGTACATTTTTTGCAAAATCCATGGCAATGGGATTTTTTTTAATTTTTAGTTTTGTTTAGAGATACAGCGCGGAAACAGGCCCTTCGGCCCACCGAGTCCACACTGCCCAGCGATCCCCGCACATTAACACAAGCCTACACACACTAGGGGCAATTTACACTTGTACCAAGTATACAAACCCCAGCCAATTAACCTACAAACCTGCACGTCTTTGGAGTGTGGGAGGAAACCGAAGATCTCAGAGAAAACCCACGTGGTCACGGGGAGAACGTGCAAACTCCGCACAGACATCGCCTGTAGTCGGGATGGAACCCGGGTCTCTGGCGCTGCAAGTGCTGTAAGGCAGCAACTCTACCGCTGCGCCACCGTGACCGCCCATAAATGCAGATAAATGTGTAGTAGAGAGTGGGAAAACCACAGGTGGATACAGGCAGTGAAGGTACTGTAAGTTAACCAACTTGTGCCATTTACTTTCACTTTATACGTTAGACTTTGGACATACAGCGCGGAAATAGGCCCTTCAGCCCACCGAGTCCACGCTGACCGGTGATCCCCTCCCGTAAACTAGCACTGTCCAGGCAACATGGAAACAGGCCCTTCGGCCCACCGAGTCCACGCCGACCGGTGATCCCCTCCCGTAAACTAGCACTGTCCTACACACCAGGGACAATTTAATGATTTTACTGAAGCCAATTAACCTACAAAGATGTCCGTCTTTGGAGTGTGGGAGGAAACCGGAACACCCGGAGAAAACCCACGGGGTCACAGGGAGTGTGAGAGGAAACCGGAGGATTATGGGTGCTGTCCGTACAGAGTTTGCACGTTCTCCCCGTGACCTGCGTGGGTTTTCTCCGGGTGCTCCGGTTTCCTCCCACACTCCAAAGGCGTACAGGTTTGTAGGTTAATTGGCTTGGTGTAAATGTAAATGATCCCTAGTGGGTGTAGGATGGTGCTAGTGTGCGGGGGATTGCTGGTCGGCGTGGACTCGGTGGGCCGAAGGGCCTGTTTCCATGTTGCCTGTCTTTCTGAGGTCTTTCGGCTCCACACGCTGATGTCAGTTTGTACATACACAGTGGCCTTATTTGTGGAGCTGTTGCTGATTCTACAACTGGTAAACCTTGCATTTTAACTAATTGAAGGTCCAGGGTGAGTAAATTGGAGGCCCAGTGATTGGGTGTTTATGAGGCGGAGATAGATAGATTCTTGATCAGTGCGGGTGTCAGGGGTTATGGGGAGAAGGCAGGACAATGGGGTTAAGATGGGAAGAGATCGATCAGCCATGATTCAATGGTGGAGTAGATTTGATGGGCCGAATGGCCTAATTCTACTCTTCTGACTTATGAACCTATGAACTAAATGGCAGAACATGTCTGAGATGTCTTGTTTCTTGTGGTCATGTGAGCAGAAGACTTAAGAACGGGGCTATTAGGAACGTGGTACTGATTGAGAATGATCACATTGAATGGTGGTGCTGGCTCGAAGGGCCAAATGGCCTACTCCTCCACCTATTGTCTATTAGACCAGCAACACATTTTGCTTTCTGTACTTCATTTAGAAACAGAAACATAGAAAATAGGTGCAGGAGTGGGCCATTCGGCCCTTCGAGCCAGCACCGCCATTCAATATGATCATGGCTGATCATCTGACATCAGTAGCCCGTTTCTGCCTTCTCCCCAAATCCCTTGATTCCGTTAGCCCAAAGAGCTAAATCTAACTCTCTCTTGAAAACATCCAGCGAATCGGCCTCCACTGCCTTCTGTGGCAGAGAATTCCACAGATTCACAACTCTCTGGCTGAAAAAGCCTTTCCTCATCTCGGTCCTAAATGGCCTCCCCCTTATTCTTAAACTGTGGCCCTTGTCATTTAGCGGAGAGAGAGGGAGAGAGAGAGAGCATAAAAGCGGGCCCTTCAGCCCACTGAGTCTTTTGATCACCCACTCACTTGTTCTTTTAGGGCCGAGATGAGAAAACATTTCTTCACACAGAGAGTGGTGAGTCTGTGGAATTCTCTGCCACAGAAGGTAGTTGAGGCCAGTTCATTGGCTATATTTAAGAGGGAGTTAGATGTGGCCCTTTTTGCTAAAGGGATCAGGGGGTATGGAGAGAAGGCAGGTACAGGCTACTGAGCTGGATGATCAGCCATGATCATATTGAATGGCGGTGCAGGCTCGAAGGGCCGAATGGCCTACTCCTGCACCTATTTTCTATGTTCTACGTAAACCTACTTTCTCATTCACTCCTACATCATAGGAACTTTCCAGTGGCCTCTTGCATGCTGTGCAGTGCGTAACACGGTGGGTGTGCAGAGAGCACAATACCCACAGTGACCGGTCATCCACTTTTCATGCTGCATTTTGGCTGACCCAGTTGTCCCTTTGTTCCACTGACTAGTTTCTAAATAGGTTTTGTGCAACGCAATGAATTCAACTTCTCTTGGTTTAGTTTAGAAACCAGCCGAACCCGCACATTAACGCTATCCTGACACACACCAGGGACAATTTACAAATTAACAGAAGCCAATTAGCCTACAAACCTGCGGGTCTTTTGGAGTGTGGGAGAAAACCGACGATCTCGTAGAAAACCCACGGGGGGGGGGAGAGAACGTACAAACTCCGTACAGACGGCGCCCATCGTCAGGATCGAACCCGAGTCGCTGACGCTTTGAGGCTGCAACTCTGCCGCTGCACCTACAGGTTTGGAGGGATACGGGCCAAATGCGGGCAGGTGGGACTAGTGTAGCAGTCTAGGTAGGTACACTCGACTGTAGGTACAGTAAAAAACGTTTGTTGCGTGCTAACCAGTCAGCAGAAAGACAATAGATTATTACAATCAATCCATTTACTGTGTATTAGATACATGATAAGGGAATAACGTTCAGTGCAAGGTAAAATCCGATCAAGGATAGTCCGAGGGTCACCAAAGAGGTAGATAGTCGTTCAGCACTGCTCTCTGGATGAGAACTTGGATTGCTCTGGAAGCAGAGATGAGAAGGGAAAGGCTAGGATTATCCTCCGCAACTCCGAGTCTGAATCACCTCGACTCGACAGACTCTGGGCATTTTTACATTAGAACTTGAGCCAACAGGATGTTTGAGTCACGCACTTCATTCCAGGTGCAACCGGAAAAATGCCCACAGGCACAAATTAGCAACTGGGCTAGTCCCATTGACCTGCGTTTGGCCCATTGCCCTCTAAACCCTTTCCTATCCATAAAGATAGACACAAAATGCTGGAGTAACTCAGCGGGTCAGGCAGAATATCTGGAGAAGGTAGATACAAAATGCTGGAGTAACTCAGCGGGTCAGGCAGAATATCTGGAGAACATGGATAGGTGACGTTTCAAGTCAAGACCCATCTTTAGACTGAGCCTCGGTCTCCAGTCTCGACCTGAGACGTCACCTGTTCCTTTTCTCCAGAGACGCTGCCTGACCCGCTGAGTTACTCTAACATGTTGTGTAAACCAGCATCTGCAGCTCCTTCTTCCACACCTTCCCATCCATATATCTGTTTAAATACGATACGATAGAACTTTATTTATCCCAGGAGGGAAATTGGTCTGCTGCCAACAGTCATAAACCCCGGGTTCGATCCTGACCTTAAGTGCTGTCTGTACGGAGTTTGTACGTTCTCTCTTTGATCACGTGGGTTTCCTCCGGGTGCTCCGGTTTCCTCCCACATCCCGTAGACGGGCAGGTTTGCAGGTTAACTGGCCACTAAATTGTCCCTGGCGTTTCGGGAGTGGGTGAGAAAGTGGCGTCACGCGGAATGCCGTTGTGAACGGTGATCGATGGTCAGTGTGGACTCTGTGGGTGGGGGGACGGAGAGGGGGATGGATGGAAAGATGCAGAGGGACACGGGTTGGGAGAGGGAGAGAGCCTCTTTGGGATGTGGGAGGAAACCAGAGCACCTGGGGGAAAAAACGCTTGTGGTTGCAGCGAGATCGTGCAAACTCCACACAGACAGTGTCGGAGGTCAGGATCGCTAGAGTCATAGAGTGATATACCATGGAAACAGGCCCTTCAGCCCACATGTCCCAGCTACACTAGTCCCACCTGCCCGCATTTGGCCCATATCCCTCCAAACCTGTCCTATCCATGTACCTGTCTAACTGTTTCTTAAACGTTGCATTAGTCCCAGCATCAACCACCTCCTCTGGCAGCTCGTTCCATACACCCACCACCCTTTGTGTGGAAAAAGTTACTCCTCGGATTCCTATTAAATATTTCCCCCTTCACCTTAAACCTATGTCCTCTGGTCCTCGATTCCCCTACTCTGGGCAAGAGATGCTGTGCATCTATCTGATCTATTCCTCTCATGATTTTATACACGTCTATAAGATCACCTGTCAGCTTCCTGCGCTCCGAGGAATAAAGTCCGAGCCTGCCCAACCTCTCCCTATAGCTCAGGCCCTCGAGTCCTGGCAACATATGGGCATCATGGTGGCGCAGCGGTAGAGTTGCTGCCTTACAGCGAATGCAGCGCCGGAGACTCAGGTTCGATCCTGACTATGGGTGCTGTACTATACGGAGTTTGTACGTTCTCCCCTTGACCTGCGTGGGTTTTCTCCGAGATTTTCGGTTTCCTCCCACCCTCCAAAGACGTACAGGTTTGTAGGTTAATTGGCTGGGCAAATGTAAAAATTGTCCCTAGGGAGTGTAGGATAGTGTTAGTGTGCGGGGATTGCTGGGCGGCGCGGACCCGGTGGGCCGAAGGGCCTGTTTCTGCGCTGTATCTCTAAATCTAAAAAAACCATCCTCGTAAATCCTCTCTGACCCTTTCCAGCTTGCCGATATCTTTCCTATAACACGGTGCCCAAAACTGAACACGATACTGTAAACACGGCCTTGCCAACGTCTTAAACAACTGCAACGTGACCTCCCAACTTCTGTACTCGATACTGTTGTGCAGTAGGTGGTGAATAAAATCTGAACCTGCCAGAAAGAAAATAAATCTATATGTTGGAACAAATCTAGAAGGGTCTCGACCCGAAACGTCACCCATTCCTTCTCTCCAGAGATGCTGCCTGACCCGCTGAGTTACTCCAGCATTTTGTGTCCGTCTATATGTTGGAAATGCAAGCTACGAGTCTAGAAAGTGTGGATAATCTGGAATTGTTGGACAGGAGGGGAAGGGGAAGAGACTTTTGTGTCTGCAGTCGGCATTCTAACAGTGTGACTCACTCCACCAGCCGTCTGCTTCACAAAGACCTGCTGATCGAAGGCTGATTGAACAAGCACGATCTTGCTCGATGGAAATATTCTTCTACTCTCGGCTTATTTTATCAAAGCAAAGCACGAGAAGAGAGGAAAAATGGTTTAGTTTAGTTTAGTGAACTACTATCTACCTCATTGGTGACCCTTGGACTATCCTTGATCAGACTTTGCTGGCTTTACCTTGCATCAAACATTCCTCCCTTATCATATATCTAATACACTGTAAATGATTGTAATCATGTATTGTCTTTCCACTGACTAGTTAGCACGCAAAGTCCACACCGACCTTAGATCACCCGTTCACACTAGGTCCATGTTATCCCACTTTTGCTCCCTCCTCCCCACTCCCCCCTCCCCATTCCCCACTCCTCCCTCCTACCTCCTCCCTCTCCCCCCCCACTCCCCATTCCCCCCTCCCCACTCCCTCCTCCCCCCTCCCCACACCTCCCTCCTCCCTCTCCCTCTCCCCCTCCTCCCTCCCCCCACCTCTCTCCTCCCTCTCCCCCTTCCTCCCTCTCCCCACTCCCCCTCCTCCCTCCCCACTCCACCCCACTCCTCTCTCTCCCCCTCCCTCCTTCCTCCTCCCTCTCCCCCTCCCTCCATCACCCCACTCCCCCCTCCTCCCTCTCCCCCTCCTCCCTCTCCCTCTCCCCCTCCTCCCTCTCCCCCTCCTCCCTCTCCCCCTCCTCCCTCTCCACCCTCCCCACTCCCCACTCCACTCCCTACTCCCTCTCCCCCTCCTCGCACTCCCCCCTCCTCGCCCTCCCCCCTCCTCGCCCTCCCCCCTCCTCGCCCTCCCTCTCCTCCCTCTCCCCCTCCTCCCTCTCTCCCCACTCCCCACTCCTCCCTCTCCCCCTCCCTCTCCCCCTCCTCCCTCTCCCCTCTCCCCCCCACTTCTCCTCCCTCTCCCCCTCCTCCCTCTCCCCCTGTCCCCCCCCCCCCCCCCCATTCTGCGGCTGCCCTTTGGGCCAGTGTTAATGCTTTGTTACCTGTTCCAGGTGTGCCCAGGTGCGGCCTGCTCCACACGGAGTCGGTGCGTGGCCACCGCGAGTGCTTTGAGAAGTGTCACCTGATCGCCAGCCAGGACCTGCCCCGCTCCAGGTCCACCAAGACCACCTACAGGGACGTGAAGGAGATCCTGAGCAGGAAGATCGGCCAGATCATTCACTACGCCCAGAACCATCACCCGGACCCTGACCTCCACGGCCGCCGACCGGCCCAGGTCACAGGTGGTGACCCCGAGCCCACCTGCCTGCGGACACACTTCCACCAGGCCAACGGGTCCCAGCTGCCCCGATACTCCCCGCGTTGGCTGGAGGTGGGGGCGCCTGCGTATTCGGAGTGCACCCACGGCCTCCTGGTGCGGGAACGGCGGTCTGGGATCGGCCTGGACGTCCTGGGAGCCCACGCTGGCGGAGAAGCTCGATGGTCAAGAGAGGACCAGCTCCCCATGGGCAACCCAGGGGAGGCCCGGTGTCACCCCCACTACACACGGGACCACTGTAAGTACCACCAGCAACAACACCCACAAGCTCGGGGCACTGATTAGTACAGGCATCATGGGGTTACACGGAGATATGGGCCAACAGGTCATGGGGTGGCAGGCAGGTGGGGACTAGTGCAGCTGGGACATGTTGGCCGGTGTGGGCAAGATGGGCCGAAGGGGCTATCTCCACAACCAAGGGGAAATGTCTCTCTCCAAATACCCCAGAGCCGAAATGGGCATTTAAGACTAGATGGGCCAAATGGCCTAACTTTGCCCCAATCACTATAGTTTAGTTTAGAGATACAGCGTAGAAACAAGCCCTTTGGCCCAATGAATCTGAGCCGACCAGCGATCCCTGCACACTAACACTATCCTACACACACTAGGGAATTTGAAAGGTCTTCAGTGAGGTAGATGGGAGGTCAAGACTGCTCTCTAGTTAGTGAGAGGATGGATCAGTTGCCTGATAACAGCCGGGAAGAAACTGTCCCTGAATCTGGAGGTGTGCGTTTTCACACTTCTGTACCGCCTGCCCAAGAGGGGAGAAGAGGGAGTGGCCGGGGTGAGACTGGTCCTTGATTAAGCTGCTGGCCTTGCCGAGGCAGTGTGAGGTGTAGATGGAGTCAAGGGAAGGGAGGTTGGTTTGTGCGATGGTCTGGGCTATCTTCTGAACTTGGACGATGCAGTGTTCAGGCTCCTTTACAGAAACATTGAAAATAGGTGCAGGAGGAGGCCATTCGACTCCTCGAGCCAGCACCGCTATTCAATATGATCATGGATGATCATCCAAAATCATAACCCAGTTCCTGCTTTCTCCCCATATCCCTTGATTCCATTAGCCGTAAGAGCTAAATCTAACTCTCTCTTGAAAACATCCAGTGAATCGGCCTCCACTGCCTTCTGTGGCAGAGAATTCCACAGATTCACAACTCTCTGGGTGGAAAAGTTTTTCCTCATCTCAGTCTTAAATGGCCTCCCCTTATTCTTACACTGTGACCCCTGCTTCTGGACGCCCCCAACATTGAGAACATTTTTCCTGCATCTAGCCTGTCCAATCCCTTAAGAATTTTATATGTTTCTGTAAGATCCCCTCTCATCCTTCTAAATTCCAGTGAGTATAAGCCCAGTCAATACCCTCTTTCCGATGGCAGGAGTGAAATGAGAGCTTGGTGTGGGCCCTTGATAATGCTGCTGCCTTTCTGAGGCAGCGTTTATTTTGCAAACTACTCCATTGAAGGAGCTTTGAGGGAGCGCGAGAGGAAGAAACATTCACACCTCACCTCTGACCACCACCGGGCAGTTATTTCACAAGCTGGGATCATGGTGAAACACTTTGCGTGAGGAAATTGTGAAAACGCACGCCTCCTGATTCAGGGACAGTTTCTTCCCAGCTGTTATCAGGCAACTGAACCACTCTCTCACCAACTAGAAAGTGCAGCGAATTGTGGACACAGCCCAGACCATCACACAAACCAACCTCCCTTCCGTTGACTCCATCTCCACCTCACGCTGCCTCGGCAAGGCCAGCAGCATCATCAAGGACCAGTCTCACCCCGGCTTCTCCCCTCTCCCATCGGGCAAGAGGTACAGAAGTGTGAAAACGCACACCTCCAGATTCAGGGGCAGTTTCTTCCCGGCTGTTATCAGGCAACTGAATCGTCCTACCACAACTAGAGAGTGGTCCTGACCTCCCATTTACCTATTTGGAGCTATTTAATTAGTCTTTATCTTGCACTAAATGTTGTACTCTTTATCTGTACACTCTGGATGGCAAGATTGTAATCATTTATATATCTTTCCACTGACTGGTTAGCACGCAGCAAAAGTTTTTCACTGTACACGTGACACTAAACGGAACTAAGCTAAACTAAAATAAACTAAAACTAAATGTGTAGGAACAAGGCACAGATGCTGACTTACACCGAAGCAAGGTACTGAATAGCTAAGAAACGTCACCTGTTCCTTCTCTCCAGAGATGCTGCCTGACCTGCTGAGTTACTCCAGCACTCTGTGTCTATCCGGTTTAAACCGGCATCTGCAGTAAATTGCTCTACATTAGGATACTACTTAAATTAGAAACATAGACATAGAAACATAGAAAATCGGTGCAGGAGGAGGTCATTTGGCCCTTCGAGCCAGCACCGCCATTCATTGTGATCATGGCTGATCGTCCACAATCAATACCCCGTGCCTGCCTTCTCCCCATATCCCTTGATTCCGCTAGCCCCTAGAGCTCTATCTAACTCTCTCTTAAATCCATCCAGTGATTTGGCTTCCACTGCCTTCTGTGGCAGAGAATTCCACAAATTCACTACACTCTGGGTGAAAAAGTTTCTTCTCACCTCAGTTTTAAACGGCCTCCCCTTTATTCTTAGACTGTGTGGCTCCTGGTTCTGGACTCGCCCAACATTGGGAACATTTTTCCTGTATCAAGCTTGTCCAGTCCTTTTAGAATTTTATATGTTTCTATAAGAGGGCGGTCACGGTTACACAGCGTTAGAGTTGCTGCCTTACGGCGAATGCAGCGCCAGAGACTCGGGTTTGATCCTGACTACGGGCGCCGTCTGTACGGAGTTTGTACGTTCTCCCCGTGACCTGCGTGGGTTTTCTCTGAGATCTTCGGTTTCCTCCCACACTCCAAAGACGTGCAGGTTTGTAGGTTAATTGGCTGGACAAATGTAAAAATTGTCCCTAGTGGGTGTAGGATAGTGTTAGTGTGCGGGGATCGCTGGGCAGCGCGGACCCGGTGGGCCGAAGGGCCTGTTTCTGCGCCGTATCTCTAAAAAAAAAAAAAAAATACCCTCTCATCGTTCTAAACTCCAGTGAATACAAGCCTGAAAATTATTTTCAATTAAATTTATTTTAACCTCAATTAAACTTTAATTGGAAGTGTTGTTTTCCTACTGATTCTGACGCTGTTGACCTTCTTTGCAGTGAGCGGAATGGCGATGGGAGAACTGGTGATGCTAAATGACCAACTCCTCAAACAGATCAAAGGTGAGCTCCCACAATCTTCTCTTTACATAGAAAGAGGACGTTGCCAGGACTCGAGGGGCCTGAGCTACAGGGAGAGGTTGAGCAGGCAAGGACTTTATTTCTTGGAGCGCAGGAGGATGATGTAGAGAGGAGTCCTGACCTACCGTTGAAGATCCTCGGACTATCTCTGATCGGACTTTACTGGGCTTTTTCTTGCACTGAGCGTTACTCCCCCATTCTGTATCTCCACTGTGTGTGGACTGCTTAATTGTAATCATGAACAGTCTTTCCGCTGACTGGATAGCGCTCAACAAAAAGGCTTTTCGCTGCACTTTGTACACGTGGCAATGATAAACTAAACAATCTTATAGAGGTGGGGAATCAAAAGTAGGGGAATCAAAACCCAGAGTTGGGGAATAAAAAACCCGAAGGGCATATGGTTAAGGCGAGAGGGGAAGGATTTAATAGGAACGCGAGGGGCAAGTTTTTCACTCAGAGGGTGGTGGGTGTATGGAACGATGTGCCTAAGAATTGCAGGTTTGCAGGTTCATTGTTCCTCTGTGAACTTTCCCAAGTTTGTGGGGAAGTGGGTGAGAAAATGGAGAAACGGAGCTAGTGTGAACGGGTGACGATGGTCAACATGGGCTCGGTGGGCCAAAGGTGTAGGAAAGAACTGCGGATGCTGGTTTAAATCCAAGGTAGACACAAAATGCTGGAGTAACTCAGAGGGGCAGGCAGCATCTCTGGAGAGAAGGGATGGGTGACGTTTCGGGTCGAGACCCTTCCTCGGACTGATCTCAGTCTCACCCATTCCTCCTCTCCGGAGATGCTGCCTGTCCTGCTGAGTTACTCCAGCATTTTGTGTCGGCCACAGGGCCTGTTTGCATGTTGTATCTTTCAATTCAGTTGAGATGTTGCATTTTGGGCAGGGCCTACACAGTGAATGGTGGGTCTCTGGGAAGTGTTGCAGAGCAGAGGGATCTAGGAGTGCAGGAGCAAGGTTCCTTGAAGGTCGAGTCGCAGGTAGATTGGGTAGTCAAAAAGGCAGAGTAATGAGGAAAGAAGTTGGGAGGTCATGTTGCAGTTGTATAAGACGTTGGTGACAACACATTTAGAGTATTCCGTTCAATTCTGGGCACCATGTTACAGGAAAGATGTTGTCAAGCTGGAAAGGGTACAGAGAGGATTTACGAGGATGTTGCCAGGATTAGAGGGTCTGAGCTGTTGGGAGAGGTTGAGCAGGCTGGGTCTCTATTCCTTGGAGCGCAGGAGGATGAGGGGTGATCTTAGAGAGGTGTACAAAATCATGAAAGGAATAGATCGGGTAGATGCACACAGTCTCTTGCCCAGAGTAGGGGAATCAAGGACCAGAGGACATAGATTTAAGGTGAAGGGAAAAGATTTAATTGGAATTTGAAGGGTATCTTTTTCACACAGAGGGTGGTGGGTGTATGGAACGAACTGCCCGAGGCAGGGACTATCCCAACATTTAAGAAACAGTTGGACAGGTACATGAATAGGACAGGTTTGATTTTTTTTAGATTTAGAGATACATCGCGGAAACAGGCCCTTCGGTCCACCGGGTCCGCGCCGCCCAGCGATCCCCGTACATTAACACTATCCTACACACACTAGGGACAATTTTTTACATTTTGCCCAGCCAATTAACCTACATACCTGTACGTCTTTGGAGTGTGGGAGGAAACCGAAGATCTCGGAGAAAACCCACGCAGGTCACGGGGAGAACGTACAAACTCCGTACAGACGGCGCCCGTAGTCAGGATCGAACCTGAGTCTCCGGCGCTGCATTCGCTGTTTGGAGGGATATGGACCAAGCGCAGGCAGGTGGGACTAGTGTAGCTGGGACATGTTGGCCGGTGTGGGCAGGTTGGGCCGAAGTGGCCCGTTTCCACGCTGTATCACTCTGTGATTCCATTCCATTTCTCCATCCTGATTTGCTTTTCTTTTTTGTCTTCTCCCCTGCTTGTAGTGGTCTTCGAAGATCTGACGGCAGAACTGGAGAAGAAAGACTCCCTCTCCTCTGAACTTCACGTGCGTTACATTGCCATCGAGCAGCTCTTTAAGAACAGCTCCAAGCTGCCTTGGTTACAGATCGGCCGCAGAGGAATCAAGCCCAGTGTCCCTCTCGACAACTGACCACCTCCCCATCTCCGACAAGACTCACAAAGTCCAACAACGACGCTGTTAGATGACTCTGAACTCCACTCGATGTGGAAAATATTTTCTACCCTATTTTGCATCTATATTTACAGAGAGAAATTTGGAAGCGTTTTAACTACTTGTGTGAATCTAATGTGTTTTTTTAAAGCCATTTTTCTTTTTGCTTTGCCACACCTTCAGTGTTTACTGCAAACTTGTTGGACTGAAGGATTTTTTTTTTTTTAGCTGCTTCTCAAACCCACAACTTTGGCCACCAAGGAGGGTAAAGGCATCAGGGACACGGTCGTACCAATGCAATGCACGTCTCCTCCCCACGGTAACCTCATTGTACCCACCTACTACGTAGAACAGTACAGCACAGAAACAGGCCCTTCGGCCCACAATGTCCCATGCCGAACATGATGCCAAGACATCTCTTGCCTGCCTGCAGATGCAGCAGGGAGACTGGCCCTTCGGCCCACTGAGTCCATGCTGACCAAGGTGGCTTTGTGAGGAGCAGCATGTGAGACTGGTCCATTGCAACTGCCCCACCAGAGAGGGTTTCAGCAGGCGCAGTGGTGCAGCGGGTAGAGCTGCTGCCTTGCAGTGCCAGAGACCCGGGTTCGATCCTGACTATCCGTACGGAGTTTGTACGTTCTCCCCGTGACCTGCCTGGGTTTTTTTCTCCGAGATCTCCGGTTTCCTCCCACACTCCAAAGACGTACAGGTTTGTAGGTTAATTGGCTTTGGTAAAATTGTAAATTGCCCCCTGTGTGTGGGAAATAGCGTTAGTTTGCGTGGATCGCTGGTCGGCGCGAACACGGTGGGCCGAAGGGCCTGTTTCCACGCTGTATCTCTAAACTAAAATAAACTAAAGCAGATTTAGGAATCACAAGCTCTTTTGAAGTGGTGGGTGTGATTAGGTAGTTGAGGAAGGAACTATAACAACATTTAAAAGCTATTTGAACAGGTGCGTGGATAGGAGAGGTTTAGAGGGGTATGGGCCAAAAGTGGACAGGTAGGATTAGCCTAGATGGGGCATCTTGGTCAGCATGGACAATAGACAATACAAGTTGGGCCTGTTTCCGCACTGTATGACTGCAGGTAGACTGCAGACTCTGGCGTTTCAGGGCAGCAACTCTACCGCTGCGCCACCGCGCCGCCCTGAATCCTCGACCAATGCCATCTCCGTTACACCAACTCAAGAGGACATGCAGCTACAAGCAATGAACGTCAACAGCAGGCATTCAGTGAGGCCTGTGTCCACCTTCCCTCCGACCTCAGCACCCTGCCATCCTTGGGGAGATGTCAGCTGCCGTTCTCGTTCCAACTCTGCATTGATCTCACTGAACAGCGACACGGACTCAAGGGGCCGAATGGCCCGTTCTCTCTGGTGCCCAGTTTGAAAGCCTAAAAATGTAGCGTGGCAGAGAGAGAGAGAGAGAGCGAGAAACGTTCTTGGATAGGTACGCGATCGTCACGTGTACTGTGAGGGTGCAGTGAGATTCTTTTTTAGATGCGATGCTTTTTAATAGTGTTTGGAATACAAATTCCAAAGAATGGACTGGACTGAGAGAATCTCCACTGAGTGCAGAATCCCTCCCCAGCTGTGCAGTATTTCACAGTTTTATTTTTCAGTAGGTAGCAAAGTATATGAGTTATTTCTGTAGTGACTGCGCGGGTGCGTGTGTGTGTGTGTGTGTGCGCGGGGAATGTACATGTTCCAAAGATATTTACTTAAGAGAACCTCCTCTCTGAATTGCAAGCACAATACTGGAAAAAAACGCCTAAACCACAGGCAATTCAGGGGTGTGGGAGAGAGAAGTTGGAGTGAGGGTTAATATTTCAGGTCTACCACTTTTCCTAAACTTGTTAACTCTTCCACAGGTGCTGACTGCCCGGAATTTCCAGCCATTTTCTGCTTTGACCCTTTGTATTCTGCGAGACTTTCACCCGGTTTTATACGATGTTGTCTTTTTTAATAATTGTTCTGCTTTTGGTTGGTTTCAGTTCAGTTTGGGTTTTTGTTTATTACCAGGTGTACAGCGACAAGCTTTTGTTGCATGCCGACCAGTCAGCTGAAAGGCAGCACCCGATTACAATCACAGAAACATAGAACATAGAGAAATAGGTGCACGAGTAGGCCATTCGGCCCTTCGAGCCAGCACCGCCATTCAATATGATCATGGCTGATCGTCGAAAATCAGTACCCCGTTTCTGCTTTTTCTCCCATATCCCTTGATTCCTTTCGCCCCAAGAGCTAAATCTAACTCGTGTAGCAAGGGACTGCAGATGCTGGTTTACACCGGAGATAGACACAAAATGCTGGAGTAACTCAGCAGGGCAGGCAGCATCAGACGAAGGGTCTCGACCCGAAACGTCACCCATTCCTTCTCTCCAGACATGCTGCCTGTCCCGCTGAGTTACGCCAGCATTTTGTGTCTGTCTTTCATGATTGCAATCGAGCCATTCGCAGTGGACAGATACAGGATAAGAGAATATCTAGTTGTGTGATAAGGTAGTGACTTTGGGATGAATTATTACATTCTCCACCGCCCTCTAAAAAATCTTTTTGCACTGAATTTAACACATTGTTTAAGCCCCATGACAAATCCAGTAAATCCACTGCCAAGAGACTGGGATTGAGAGTATTTTGGATAATGTAGATCTTAGCTGCTTTAATCAGCTTGCCCAGTCTAGTTCATATGGCCTAGACCTGATGTACTTGTGCGACTTATTATTTAAAAAGGAGATGCAAGGAACTGCAGATGCTGGTTTACAAAACAAAGACACAAAGTGCTGGTGGGTGTATGGAACGAACTGCCGGAGGAGGTAGTTGAGGCAGGGACTATCCCAACCTTTAAGAAACAGTTAGACAGGTACATGGACAGGACAGGTTTGGAGGGATATGGACCAAACGCAGGCAGGTGGGACTAGTGTAGCTGGGACATGTTGGCCGGTGTGGGCAAGTTGGGCCGAAGGGCCTGTTTCCACACTGTATCACTCTATGATTCTATAACTTAAGGGCCTGTCCCACTTAGGCGACAGTTCGCCGGGGTGTCGTGGGCATGATCGTGAGGGCATGATCCAATAATCGTAGCGGATCTCAGCACTTCGCTGAGAAATCAACCGGAGTGAAATTTCTGGGCGACAGCTGGCTTGTCGCCAGGTATCGTTGCTTATTGCGGGCGCTGTCGCAAGCTGTCCCCAGGTTTGCTAGGTTCTCTTAGATGCATTTAGAAGCACATAATATCAAAATAAGTAAAGTCATTTCAAGATACCGTAAAACACTTGTGTTTAACCAATTTATTTACCGTCAGGACATTTAACAGGTAGATTGGAGGCGGCAGTTTGACAGTCAGGTAAGCGTGGGAATTTTTGCGATGTTTATGGCCATCAGCGATTACATTTAAAGTGGGCTCCCAACCCAGATATGCAACACAGAAACCAGATATGCATCTCCCGTACATTTTCAAAGAATGCCCACACACTTTTCACAAAAATCCATTTAACCACTTTTAAAATTAAATTTCTTAATACTGCTATTAGTAAACTGGAAGTCAATCCAGCGTGGGAATTTTGCGATGTTTCCGAAGACGGTGTAATCTCGACCTGACTCGGCATTGTCGCGGTCATTGTCGCGGTCATTGTCGCGGTCATTGTCGTGGTCATTGTCGTCGGGTAAAAGAAAATTTTGGCGATCTGCTACGACTTTGACAGTCGCCGGCAGTCGCCTAAAAAAATGGCCTAAGTGGGACAGGCCCTTTAGTGGGTCAGGCTACATCTTTGGTTTAGTTTAGAGAGACATTTTGGAAACCGGCCCTTCGGCCCAACGAGTCCAAGCTGACCAGCGATCCCCACACACTTAACACTATCCTACACACACTAGGGACAATTTACATTTATACCAAGCCAATTAACCCTACAAACCTGCACACCTTTGGAGTGCGGGGGGAAACTGGAGCACCCGGAGAAGCCCAAGTGGTCACGGGGAGAACGTACAAACTTTTTACACACAGCACCCATAGGTTTGTAGGTTGATTAGCTTTGGTAAAGATTGCAAATCGTCCCTAGTGTGTAGGATAGTGTTAGTGTACGGGGATCGCTGGCTAGCGCGGACTCGGTGGGCCGAAGGGCCTGTTTCCAGGCTGTATCTCTAACGTTTAAAGTAAGGACAGAGGAAAGGGGGCGAGACAGAGTGCAGAATATAGTTCTCAACATTGTAGCTGGAGATTCCCAGCATCAGCTGTCTCTTGTACGTCCACATCTCCTGCGTGATGTGTGGCAGGAACTGCAGATGCTGATTTACACTGACGATAGACACAAAGTGCTGGAGTAACTCAGCGGGTCAGGCGGCATCTCTGGAGAGAAGCAATGGGTGACGTTTCGGGTCGTGACCCTGCTTCAGACTGAAGGTCCATCCCTCCCCCACCCAAGTCAATAGACAATCGGTGCAGGAGGAGGCCATTCGGCCCTTCGAGTCAGCACCGCCATTCAATGTGATAATGGCTGATCATTCCAAAACAGTACCCCGTTCCTGCCTTCTCCCCATACCCCCTGACTCCGCTATCCTTAAGAGCTCTATCTAGCTCTCTCTTGAATGCATTCAGAGAATTGGCCTCCACTGCCTTCTGAGGCAGAGAATTCCACAGATTCACAACTCTCTGACTGAAAAAGTTTTTCCTCATCTCCGTTCTAAATGGCCTACCCCTTATTCTTAAACTGTGGCCCGTTGTTCTGGACTCCCCCAACATTGGGAACATGTTTCCTGCCTCTAACGTGTCCAACCCCTTAAAAATCTTATACGTTTCGATAAGATCCCCTCTCATCCTTCTAAATTCCAGTGTGTACAAGCCTAGTTGCTCCAGCTTCTCGTTTTCACCCAACAGCCTGTTCCCTCGATCATCGTTACTGTTTAAATTATCTTTAATTCATTGTTCTATATCTTTCCCTGCACCATCGTCTATATCTCTCGTTTCCCTTTCCCGTGACTTTCCGTCTAAAGAAGGGTCTCGACCCGAGTCGTCGCCCGTTCCTTCTCTCCAGAGATGCTGCCTGTCCCGTTGAGTTACTCCAGCTTTTCGCGTCTGTCTTCGGTTTAAACCAGCGTCTGCAGTTCCTTCCGACACCCTTCTTCATCAACATGGATAGGACAGGTTTGGAGGGATATGGACCAAACGCGGGCAGGTGGGACTCCAATCATAGAGTGATACAGCATGACAATAGCCCCTTTAGCCCAACTTGCCCACACCAGCCAACATGTCCCAGCTACACTAGTCCCGCCTGCCTGCGTTTGGCCCGTTTCCCTCCGAACCTGTCCTATCCGACCATAGAAAATAGGTGCAGGAGGAGGCCATTCGGCCCTTCGAGCCAAAACCGCCATTCATTGTGATCATGGCTGATCATCCACAATCAGTAACCCGTGCCTGCCTTCTCCCCATATCCCTTGATTCCACGAGCCCCTAGAGCTCTATCTAACTCTCTTTTAAATTCATCCAGTGAATCGCCCTCCACTGCCCTCTGTGGCAGAGAATTTCACAACTCTGGGTGAAAAAGTGTTTTTCTCACCTCAGTTTTAAATGGCCTCCCCTTTATTCTTAGACTGTGTGGCCCCTGGTTCTGGACTCCCCCAACATTGATATCATTTTTCCTGCATCTAGCTCGTCCAGTCCTTTTATAATTTTACACATCTCTATAAGATCCCCTCTCATCCTTCTAAACTCCAGTGAATACAAGTCCTTATATGACAGTCCCGCCATCCCGGGGATTAACCTGGTGAACCTACGCTGCACTGCCTCATAGCAAACCTGACTAGCGTGCCTGGAACATGTTGACCGGTGTGGGCAAGTTGGGCTGAAGGGCCTGTTTCCCCCCTGGTATCACTCTACGACTATAAACACAAGCCAAAGGTAAACTTTGCCAAAAATTAAGCCCCATCATTCAGTCGTGGAGCTAGTCGTCTGCTCATTGGTGTGTGTCGGGGATACTAGAAGCACCCCATCCACAAATCATACAGGGCGAATAATACTGGATAATACTGGCCACCAATGAGGCTGGAGGATGGGGATGAGAATGGGGAGAGAGAGATCAGCCGTGGTTGAATGGCGGAGTAGACTCGATGGGCCGAATGGCCTAATTCTGCCCCTACGACTTTTTGAAGGAGTATTGGAGCACGCTGTTACAGGCTCTACAGTTCCAGTGGGAATCGCGGTCCTTTGGTGAAGCTATAAGTTTACTTTTCCAATGCCAGGAGTCTGTGTGTGTAGCATTGCATTCACTCAATTCTGCAAGTCTTTTTACATTTACAGTATATGAAATTATACCAGAGAGCGGAAATAGATTTTAAAATAAAGGATATTTTCTTAATGCGCTGCTATTGCTGTGTGTTTGGTTTTCTTTCCATTTAAAAGTTCTGCATCTTCGGATGCCTTCCATCACTTGGTGCACTTGATGGAGAGGATGTTTCCACCAGTGGGAGAGTCCAGGACCAGAGGGCCACAGCCTCAGACCTGCCTGACCCGCTGAGTTACTCCAGCGTTTTGTGTCTATCTTGGGTGTAAACCAGCATCTCCAGTTCCTCCCCACACAAACGATCGCTACCTTGTTCACTGTGTGAAGTCCTGACTCTCTCCACTGATGCCATCTGATGGTCACAGTAGCAAATACAACCCTCGGTAGAAAATAGACACAAAATGCTGGAGTAACTCAGCGGGTCAGGCAGCATCTCTGGAGAACATGGATAGGTGACGTTTCGGGTCGGGACCCTTCTTCAGACTGAAAGCTAGCGAAGCTATCAGTCTGAAGAAGGATCCCAACCCAAAATTGTGAATGATCAGCCGCGATCACATTGATCCGTCCCTCCCCTCTCTCCGTCCCTCCCCTCTCTCCGACCCTCCCCTCTCTCTCCATCCCTCCCCTCTCTCCGACCCTCCCCTCTCTCTCGGTCCCTCCCCTCTCTCTCCGACCCTCCTCTCTCTCGGTCCCTCCCCTCTCTCCGTCCCTCCCCTCTCTCCGACCCTCCTCTCTCTCCATCCCTCCCCTCTCTCTCCATCCCTCCCCTCTCTCTCCGTCCCTCCCCTCTCTCCGACCCTCCCCTCTCTCGGTCCCTCCCCTCTCTCTCCATCCCTCCCCTCTCTCTCCGTCCCTCCCCTCTCTCTCCGACCCTCCTCTCTCTCCGACCCTCCCCTCTCTCCGACCCTCCTCTCTCTCCGACCCTCCTCTCTCTCCGACCCTCCTCTCTCTCGGTCCCTCCCCTCTCTCCGTCCCTCCCCACTCTCTCCATCCCTCCCCTCTCCATCCCTCCCTTCTCCACCTCTCCTCTCCATCCTTCCCCTCTCCATCCCTCTACTCTCTTTCCCTCCCCTCTCCATCCCTCCCCTCTCCATCCCTCCCCTCTCCACCCCTCCCCTCTCCATCCCTCTACTCTCCCTCCCTATCCCACATATTTTACTAGCTTTAAGGTCATCTTGTTGAGTCTCATTGTCTGTAACACAATTTCCCCTAGCCCACAGTTAACAATGGCCTGTTCGCTTGTGACTGTACATTTAATATTCTTTAATTACATACTTATGTGGTTGCGGAAATTAATTTCTATTTCCTTCCACTGCTCTATATTTTGAATGGAGAATAAGGGCCTGTTTCCATGCTGTAAAACTCTGTGACTATTGAACAGACCTCTCTTGAGCTGAGGATGAATTATCTACTGTAGTAGATTACCTACTGGCTCCTGCAGTTTTATCGTCTGCACTTTCTCTGTAACACGACATTCTGCAATGAGTCTATTTTCTCTTTTGACTTGGAGTCAAGTCAAGTTTATTGTTGTACGTACAATTACAGTGAGTTACAAGTGCGATGGAAATCTTGCTTGCAGCAGCAGCACATAGAGTCAGTCAACGCACAAACCCAAACACAGTGTAGTAGAGTTGCTGCCTCACGGCATCAGAGACCCGGGTTCCATCCTGACCTCGGGCGCTGTCTGTACGGAGTTTGTACGTTCTCCCTGTGACCTGCGTGGGTTTTCTCCGAGATCTTCGGTTTCCTCCCACACTCAAGTCATACAGGTTTGTAGGTTAATTGGCTTGGTGTCAATGTAAATTGTCCCCAGTGTGTGTGTAGGATAGTGTTAGTGTGCGGGGATCGCTGGTCAGTGCGGACTCGGTGGGCCGAAGGGCCTGTTTCCGCGCTGCATCTCTAAACTAAACATAAATTATGCATATATTACACATAAATTCTATAAGACAGTAAAAAAAAAAAGATGGAAAAAAATAGACATTAGTGCGAAATACAATTAGTACAAGACCATGGTAGTGCAGGAGGAAGTGCATAGAGTTCCCATACTGAGGTAGGATTAGGGTTCAGGTTTCGTTTATTATTATTGTCACCTGTTCCCGATGTTGAGGGACATTTCCCGAACCAGGGGCCACAGCTTAAGAATAAGGGGTAGGCCATTTAGAACGTAGATGAGGAAAAACGTTTTCACTCAGAGTTGTGAATATGCGGAATTCTCTGCCTCAGAAGGCAGTGGAGGCCAGTTCTCTGGATGCTTTCAAGAGAGGGTTAGAAAGAGCTCTTAAATATAGCGGAGTCAAGGGTTACGGGGAGAGGGCAGGAACTGGGTACCGATTGCGGATGATCAGCCATGATCACAGTGAATGGTGGTGCTGGCTCGAAGGGCCGAATGGCCTACTCCTGAAACTATTGTCTATTGTCTATTGTGTACAGAGGTACAGTGAAAAGCTTGGTTTCGCATGTATTCCAATGAATTCAGATAATAGTTTAGTTTAGTTTAGGGATACAGCACGAAAACAGGCCCTTCAGCCCACCGAGTCCATGCCGACCACAGACCATCATTCAAACCAGCCTCTCTTCCATTGATGGACACAAAAAGCTGGAGTAACTCAGCCGGACAGGCAGCATCTCTGCAGAGAAGGAATGGATGACGTTTCAGGTCGAGACCCTTCTTCAGACTGGTTAGGGATAAGGGAAACGACAGATATAGAGGGTGATGTGGAGAGATAAAGAACAATGAAGGAAAGAAATGCAAAAAAGTAACGATGATAAAGGAAACAGGCCACAGTTAGCTGTTTGTCGGGTGAAAACGAGAAGCTGGGGCAACTTGGGTGGGGGAGGGATGGAGAGAGAGGGAATGTCGGGGCTACCTGAAGTGAGAGAAATCAATATTCATAGCCTGCAGGAGAGAAATCAATATTCCTCTCACCCTTCCATTTACTCCATCTACACCTCACGCTGCCTCGGCAAGGCCAGCAGCATAATCAAGGACCAGTCACACTCCGGCCACTCCCTCTCCTCCCCTCTCCCATCGGGGAAGAGGTACAGAAGTGTGAAAACGCACACCTCCAGATTCAGGGACTTCTTCTCATTGTAACTCTGAGCTCCCACATCACACTGCTGAGAACTCTGCCGCATAGTGGTGGCATCAGGCATTGCAACCATTTACATTGGCTTGGCTTTGTTGGGTTCAGGTTTATTGTTGTCATGTGTATTTAGTTACAGTGAAAAGTTGTGTTTTGCATACAATCCAATCCGTACTGCATCCTAGAGTTGCAGTGTGTAAGGTCATAAGAGAAATAGACAATAGGTGCAGGAGGAGGCCATTCAGCCCTTCGAGCCAACACCGCCATTCAATGTGATCATGGCTGATCATTCTCAATCAGTACCCCGTTCCTGCCTTCTCCCCATACCCCCTGACTCCGCTATCCTTAAGAGCTCTATCTAGTTCTCTCTTGAATGCATTCAGAGAATTGGCCTCCACTGCCTTCTGAGGCAGAGAATTCCACAGATTTACAACTCTCTGACTGAAAAAGTTTTTCCCTCATCTCCGTTCTAAATGGCCTACCCCTTATTCTTAAACTATGGCCCCTGGTTCTGGACTCCCCCAACACTGGGAACATGTTTCCTGCCTCTAATGTGTCCAACCCCGTAATAATCTTATACGTTTCGATAAGAACCCCTCTCATCCTTCTAAATTCCAGTGTATACAAGCCTAAAATAGGGTAAAGGCACAGTCTCCAGAGACTGAGGTTACAAGTTGGGAGGTCATGTTGCAGTAGAGTTGCCAACTGTCCCATATTAGCCGGGACATCCCGTATTTTGGGCTAAATTAGTTTGTCCCGTACGGGACCGCCCTTGTCCCGTATTAGTAGGGTTGCCAACTTCCTCACTCCCAAATAAGGGACAAAGGGTGACGTCACCCTTATTTGGGAGTGAGGAAGTTGGCAACCCTACGTTGCAGTTACACAAGACTTTGGTGAGGCCATATTTAGAGTATCGTGTTCAGCTCTGAAACATCACTTATCCATGTTCCCCAGAGATGCTGCCTGACTCGCTGAGTTACTCCAGCACTCTGTGAAACGTCACCTATGCATGTTCTCCAGAGATGCTGCCTGACCCGCTGAGTTACTCCGGCACTCGGTGTTAAAGCCACTTGCCTGCATCGGGCCTATGTCTCTCTACTCCTTTTCTATCCAAGTCTCTGCCTTTTAAATGGTGTAATTGTATCCAGTGCCATCACCTCCCCTGGCAGATTGTTCCACATAACCACCACCATCTGTGTTAATAACTTGCCCCTACAGACCACTTAGTGGCACGGTGGCGCAGCGGTAGAGTTGCTGCCTTACAGCGAATGCAGCGCCAGAGACCCGGGTTCGATCCCGACTACGGGCGCTGTCTGTACGGAGTTTGTACGTTCTCCCCGTGACCTGCGTGGGTTTTCTCCGAGATCTTCGGTTTCCTCCCGCACTCCAAAGACGTGCAGGTTTGTAGGTTAATTGACTGGGTAAATGTAAAAATTGTTCCTAGTGGGTGTAGGATAGTGTTAATGTGCGGGGATCGCTGGTCGGCGCGGACCCGGTGGGCCGAAAGGGCCTGTTTCCGCGCTGTATCTCTAAACTAAACTAAACTAAACTAAACTAAACTAAACATCCAATGCAAAGTCAGACCAGATCATTGCTGTCAACATTGTGCTTGAACTTTGGCATGAGGAACTTAAAAGACACTTGGACAGATACAGAGTTGGGAATGTGTGTGGGAAGGAACTGCAGATGCTGGTTTAAACTGAAGATAGACACAAAAAGCTGGAGTAACTCAGCGGGACAGGCAACATCTCTGGAGAGACAGAATGGATGACGTTTTTGGTCGAGACCCTTCTTCAACAGAGAAAATAGGTGCAGGAGGAGGCCATTTGGCCCTTCGAGCCAGCACCGAAGGGAATGCATTTGTCTACCACTACCATGAATGCCATTTGTATACCACTACCATGAATGCTTTCGTATACCACTATTTCAGTGTTGTATTTACAGCAGCAATTAAACAGAGGCTCCATTTAAAAAAAAAGATTTTATTAATCATCAAAATAATCTTACACCCAAAGTCCCGAAATGCAAATAAAAAATCGATAAAGAACTCTCGGCAAATGCACAACACCAGTCCGGTAAGGCTTTAGGTGTCCCTTCTTTTAAGACACATCGGCGATCTTTGTGGGCGGCACGGTGGTGCAGCGGTAGAGTCGCTGCCTCACAGCACCAGAGACCCGGGTTCGATCCCGACTACGGGTGGTGTCTGTACGGAGTTTGTACGTTCTCCCGGTGACCGCGTGGGTTTCTCCGGGTGCTCCGGTTTCATCCCACACTCCGAAGACGTGCAGGTTTGTAGGTTAATTTGGCTTTGGTAAAAAATTGTACAGTGTTCCTGGTGTGTGTAGGATAGTGTTGATGTGCAGGGATCGCTGGTCGGCACGGACTCGGCGGGCCGAAGGGCCTGTTTCGGCGCTGTATCTCTAAGCTGAACTAAACTAAAATTAAATCACCTGAGTAACCTGATTAGCTGCACAGATGCAATTGTTTATTTTTCTAAAGATGAGTATCCAAAAGATAAATATGTCTTATAAACACATTAGAGGCAGGAAACATGTTCCCAATGTTGGGGGAGTCCAGAACCAGGGGCCACAGTTTAAGAATAAGGGGTCGGCCATTTAGAACGGAGATGAGGAAAAACTTTTTCAGTCAGAGAGTTGTAAATCTGTGGAATTCTCTGCCTCAGAAGGCAGTGGAGGCCAATTCTCTGAATGCATTCAAGAGAGAGCTAGATGGAGCTCTTAAGGATAGCGGAGTCAGGGGGTTTGGGGAGAAGGCAGGAACGGGGTACTGATTGTGCATGATCAGCCATGATCACATTGAATGGCGGTGCTGGCTCGAAGGGCCGAATGGCCTCCTCCTGCACCTATTGTCTATTGTCTATTGTCTTCCTTCTTCATTTTGTCCCCTTCATCACGTGATCCCATGCCCCGCCCGGGGGGCAGCTTGTTCACACGATGGACATGGAGTTGTATCCCTGGGGCTTTCCTTCTGCTCCTTGCCCATTGTCCTAAAAGGAAAGGAAACGTCGTCAAAACATAGAAACGGGCCCTTCGGCCCATCTTGTCCAAATCTAGCCGTTTTAGTTTAGCTTAGAGATACAGAGCGGAAAGAGGCCCTTCGGCCCACCGAGTCCGCACCGACCAACGATCCCCATACGCTAACATACTATCCTACACACACACACACACACACACACCAGGGGAACAATTATACATTTTATACCAAGCCAATTAACCTACGTACCTTTGGAGTGAGGGAGGAAACCGGAGAGCTCATAAAAAATCTGCACAGGTTATTGGAGAACATGTAAACTCTGTACAAAGCAAGCACCTGTGGTCGGGATCGAACGTGGGTCTCTAGCGTGAGTTGTAAGGCAGCAACTCTGCCGCTGTGCCACCATGCTGCCCAAACAATTCAACTAGCTTTACAATCTACTAACTCTCACCTTAAAACTATGTCCTCCAGTCTTTGATATCCCTAACTGAGAAAAAAAGATATTGACTGTTCCATTTCAAGAGTCTGAATTAGGTGTCCTTGTCTCACCCCGGCCACTCCCTCTTCTCCCCTCTCCCACCGGGGCAAGAGGTACAGAAGTGTGAAAACGCACACCCACAGATTTATTTTTTATTAAAAAAATTTTTTTTTAGAGATACAGCGCGGAAACAGGCCCTTCGGCCCACCGAGTCCGTGCTGCCCAGCGATCCCCGCACACTAACACTATCCTACACACACTAGGGACAATTTTTACATTTACCCAGTCAATTAACCTACAAACCTGCGCGTCTTTGGAGTGTGGGAGGAAACCGAAGATCTTGGAGAAAACCCACACAGGTCACGGGGAGAACGTACAAACTCCGTACAGACGGCGCCCGTAGTCAGGATCGAACCTGAGTCTCCGGCGCTGCATTCGCTGTAAGGTGGCAACTCTACCGCTGCGCCACCGTGCCGCCCTATTCAGGGACAGTTTCTTCCCGGCTGTTATCAGGCAACTGAACCATTCTATCACCAACAAGAGAGCGGTCCTGAGCTCCCATGTACCTCATTGGAGACCCTCGGGCCATCTTTAATAGCCCGTTATCTTGCACTGAACGTTATCTTGTACTGAACGTTATTGCCTGTATCTGTACACTGTGGACGGCTCGATTGTAACCATGCGTCTCCTTTACGCTGGCTGCTAGGACGCAGCAAAAAAGCTTTTCGCTGTAAGTCAGTGTGCATGACAATAAACTAAACACAAACCAAGAGTTTTTAAATTATGTTTAATTATCATTTATGCCTCTTAAATTTTTATATTCGACTGTCTGGTCACCACTTAAGCTTCCTTCACAACAGATTGAACACACAACCTACCCAACCTATAACTAAACAATCCAGACATTTTACAACCTAGTAAGTCTGACGAAGGGTCTCGACCCGAAACGTCACCCATTCCTTCTCTCCAGGGATGCTGCCTGTCCCGCTGAGTTACTCTAGCATTTTGTGCCGACCTTCGATCTAGGCTTACTCCTCTAGGTGTCACTGTTCATCAACTTTACAATGCATTCTCATTTGCTGTACACACCGATCAGTCAAAACATTATGACCACTGACAGGCGAAGTGAATAACATTGATTATCTTGTTACGATGGCACCTGTCAAGGGGTGGGATATATTAGTCAGTCAGTTCTTGAAGTTGATGTGTTGGATGCAGGAGAAATGGGCAGGAGTAAAGACCTGAGCGACTTTGACAAGGGCCAAATTGTTATGGCCAGACGACTGGGTCAGAGCATCTCTGAAACGGCAAGGCTTGTGGGGTGCTCCCGGTCAGCAGTGGTGAGTACTGACCGACAGTGGTCCGAGGAGGGACAAACCACAAACCGGCGACAGACAGGGTGTTGGGCGCCCAAGGCTCATCGATGCGCGAGGGCAACGAAGGCTATCCCGTCTGGTCCGAACCGACAGAAGGTCGACTGTGGCACAAGTCACAGAAAATGTTAATGGTGGTCACGGGAGGAATGTGTCACAATACACAGTGCATCGCACCCTGCTGCGTATGGGGCTGCACACGGAGGACCAACAGCATATTGGGCAGGTGGTCATAATGTTTCGGCTCATCAGGTCATAATGTTTTGGCTGATCGGTGTATGTCGTACCCTTATCTGACTTCCCAAAATGCATCACCTCACACTTGATATGGTCAAATTCCATCTGCCAATGTTCCGGCCAATTTTCCAACTTATTCATGTCCTGCTGTACCTCAGATAACGCTCATCGCGAGAGTCCACAACAGCACTGATCATTCCTCCTACATTCACATCCGAGTGAATATAATACTATAAATGTTAATATAAACTGTAGAACATAGAACAGAAGACAAACACAAAATGCTGGTGTAGGAAAATAACTGCAGATGCTGGTTCAAATCGAAGGTAGACACAAAATGCTGGAGTAACTCAGCGGGTCAGGCAGCGTCTCTGGAGGGAAGGAATGGGTGACGTTTCGGGTCGAGACCCTTCTTCAGTCTGAGAGTCAGGGGAGAGGGAACCAAGAGATTCAGACGGTGATGTAGAGAGATATAGAACAAATGAATGAAAGAAACGCACAAAAAAAGTAACGACGATAAAGGAAACGGGCTATTGTTAGCTGTGGTCTAGGTGAAAATGAATTTCAGACAATGAGACTCGACAAGACTGAAGGTAGTACTGGGTGGGACAGGGACGGAGAGAGAGAGGATGCAAGGGTAACTTGAAGTCTTAGAAATCAATCTTCAAACCGCTGGGTTGTAGGCCACCCAAGCAAAATACGCTCCTGCATAGAACAGTACAGCACAGGAACAGGCCCTTCGGCCCACAATGTCCATGCTGAACACAATGTCAGGTCAAACTAATCACGTCTGCTTGCCCGTGATCCATATCTATTCCATGCATATCTATGTGCCTCGTAAACGCCACCCGAGTTCGATCCTGACTACGGGCGCTGTCTGTACGGAGTTTGTATGCTCGCCCCGTGACCGCGTGGGTTTTCTCCTGGTGCTCTGGTTTCCTCCCACACTCCAAAGACGCGCAGGTTAATTAGCTTCCGTAAAAATTGAGAAATTGTCCCGTGTGTGTGTGTGTAGGATAGCGTTAGTGTACGGGGCGATCGCTGGCCGGCACGGACTCGGCGGGCCGAAGGGCCTGTTTTCACTCTGTATCTCTAAAGTCAAGAGATCACAAGGAACACCCGTGAAAGGAAGGAACTGCAGGTGCTGGTTTAAACCCGAAGATGGACACAAAATGCTGGAGTGACTCAGCTGGACAGGCAGCGTCTCTGGAGATACATAGCTGTGAATCTCCCTCTGCTCTGACTCCAGTCTGAAGAAGGGTCTCGACCCGAAACGTCACCCATTCCGTCTCTCCAGAGACACTGCCTGTCCCGCTGAGTTACTCCAGCTTTTCGTGTGTAACTTCGGTGTAAACCGGCGTTTGCAGTTCCTTCCGACACAGGCTGGAGGGTGGAGTCTCAAAGAAGCAACAGAGGAGACAAGGACGGAGGGTTGCAATTAGAGTGTTGCACCCTCAATTAACCAATGCCAAGCTACGTCCCACCCTGTCTCTGAGCTCTCCTCTGTCTCCGTGTGATCTAGTTACAGCCCACATAATGATAGCATCTCTCAGCTTCTCAACAAAACACCATTTGCTTAAGTACTCAAGGGGGAAGTGCACTGGGCTGGACTGGCTAAACCTGATCAGGTGGTTCTCCCTACACCACGTGACTGTCAACTCAGAAAACTCTGGGTGCGGCACAGTGGCGCAGTGGTAGAGTCGCTGCCTCACGGCGCCAGAGACCCGGGTTCCATCCCAACCACGGGTGCTGTCTGTACGGAGTTTGTACGATTTTCCTGTGACCACACGGGTTTTCTCCGGGTGCCCCGGTTTCCACCCACACTCCAAAAACGTGCAGGTTTGTAGGTTAATTGGCTTCTGTAAATTGTCCCTGGTGCGTGTAGCGTAGAACTGCTGTAAGGGTTGATCGCTGGTCGGCGCGGACTCGATGGGCTGAAGGGCCTGTTACCACGTTGTATCTCCAAACTAAACGAAACTAAAATGCTTTCCAGTGTTGTCACAAACTTAGAAACATAGAAAATAGGGGCAGGAGTAGACCATTCGGCCCTTCGAGTCAGCACCGCCATTCAATGTGATCAGGGCTGATCATCCACAATCAGTACCCCGTTCCTGCTTTCTACTTTCATCGCTTGATTCCATTAGCCCTGAGAGGTATTCGACCTCTCTCTTGAATACATCTTGAACCAAACATAGGATCTTGTTGCAGAGTCCCAGAGACTTGTAACTAGGGTTGCCAACTTCCTCACTCCAAAATAAGGGACAAGGTGACCTCGCCCAGCCAGCGGCCACGTGCTCCCGCTCCACCAATGGCGGCCTCCCGGGCCGGGAGGCAGGTTGCTACGGACCTAGATTGTCCGGAGCTAAAATGTTGGAAACCTAGAATGTTGGGGCCTACAGCGTCTGGGCCTCCAGCGTCCGGGCCTACAGCGTCTGGGCCTCCAGCATCCGGGCCTACAGCGTCGGGGCCTAGTGTCCGGGCCTACAGCGTCGGGGCCTACAGCGTCTGGGCCTACAGCGTCGGGGCCTACAGCGTCCGGGCCTACAGCGTCGGGGCCTACAGCGTCGGGGCCTACAGCGTCCGGGCCTACAGCGTCCGGGCCCACAGCGTCCGGGCCCACAGCGTCCGGGCCTACAGTGCCCCCCGGGCCTAATACAGGACAAGGGCAGTCCCGTACGGGACAATCCAATTTAGCCCAAAATACGGGATATCCCGGCTAATATGGGACAGTTGGCAACCCTATTTGTAACTCAGGTTCTGATTAAATCTTTCCCCTCTCATTTTAAACCTACTCCACTGGTTCTTGATTCCATTACTCTGGGTAAATGATTCTATGCGTTCACCCTTTCTATTTCCCTCAATGAGATCACTCTGCGGCCTCCTGGGCTGCAAGGAATAAAGTCCCAGCCTGCCCAACCTCTCCCTGTAGCTCAGGCCCTCAAATCCTGGCAACATCCTGGTAAATAATCTCCGCACACTCTCCAGCTTATTTCCCTGTGTTTCCTTCTATCCTTCACCTGTTGACCTTTTCCTCTGACCTACGATTTTCCATTCCTTTCCTGGAACCTTCTAGAATGATGAAAGGAGTGGTGGTGGTGCATTGTTTGTGACAGTACACAATGGTATGGTGTGATGACATGTTTAAAAAGTTAAACGTCATCATTTTGTTTTCTGGCCACGTGTCACTTACGTTTATTAAAGGTGTCGCCATCTTTCGGTATCAGCACATAAGGATTAGTTTAGTTCAGGAATGAACTGCAGATGCTGGTTTGAACCTAAGATAGACTTACACAAAGAGCCGCAGTTACTCAGTGGGACAGGCAGCATCTCTGGAGAGAAGGAATGGGTGACGCTTCGGAAAGGTCTCGACCCAAAACGTCACCCATTCAATAAGCAATAGGTGCAGGAGTAGGCCATTCGGCCCTTTGAGCCAGCAGCGTCATTCAATGTGATCGTGGCTGATCATCCCTAATCAGTACCCAGTTCCTGCCCTCTCCCCATACCCCCTGACTCTGCTATCTTTAAGAGCTCGATCTTCTGAGGCAGAGAATTCCACAGATTTACAACTCTCTGAGCTGAGTTAGACAATAGACAATAGACAATAGGTGCAGGAGTAGGCCATTCAGCCCTTCGAGCCAGCACCGCCATTCAATGCGATCATGGCTGATCACTCTCAATCAGTACCCCGTTCCTGCCTTCTCCCCATACCCCCTAACTCCGCTATCCTTAAGAGCTCTATCCAGCTCTCTCTTGAAAGCATCCAACGAACTGGCCTCCACTGCCTTCTGAGGCAGAGAATTCCACACCTTCACCACCCTCTGACTGAAAAAGTTCTTCCTCATCTCCGTTCTAAATGGACCTTATGCCGCCTGTCCCGCTGAGTTACTCCAGCATTTTGTGTCTATCTTCGATGTAAACCAGCATCTGCAGTTCCTTCCTACGCACAGCGACAAGGTTAGTTGACTGGCGTTCGAGCTCCACCCAGAGACGTTGAGATGCCTGGAATTGTTTAGTTGCAGTCACGGAAATATTAAAAAACTCCAGAAAGGGTATTTTCAGAAGAACTCTAAACAATACAACAAATACCAAAGATCGCTGATGCTCGTTTACCTAACAAAGCCACAGAGTGCTGGAGTAACTCAACGGGTCAGGCAGCATCTCTGGAGAACATGGATAGGTGACGTTTCACAGAGTGCTGGAGTAACTCAGCGGGTCAGGCAGCATCTCTGGAGAACGTGGATAGGTGACGTTTCAGATGCTGCCTGACCCGCTGAGTTACTCCAGCACTCTGTGTGTGTTTTTCTCCAAACAATTCTCAGTGATTATACGGACATGGGTGGATCTGTTCTTTTGCAAACTGGTTCTTCTAGTTTGTTTGTACTCTATGAACAAATGAAAACTAGCATATCAAGTAGCCTGCTACATGAGCCAGAGGGACACTGGACAATACTTACTGAGAGATACCCTTGCATGTTTGCCAGTGTTTAGTTTAGAGATGCAGCGAGGAAACAAGCCCTTCAGCCCACCGGGTCCGCGCCGACCAGCGATCCCCGCACACTAACATTATCCTACACCCACTAGGGACTATTTCTTTAAACATTTACAATTTACACCAAGCCAATTAACCTACAAACCTGCGCGTCTTTGGAGTGTGGGAGGAAACCGAAGATCTCGGAGAAATTCCACGCAGGTCACGGGGAGAACGTACAAACTCCGTGCAGACAGCACCCGTAGTGGGGATGGAACCCGGGTCTCTGGCACTGCATTCGCTGTAAAGGCAGCAACTCTACCGCTGCGCCATTGTGACCGCCCTGGAAAGTTAAAATTTCCACTGTGTACAAAACATCTTTTGTTCAGCTTGTTTTTCTTCCCTGTACATCAATGGCAGTAGGAGACGTCACCTTTTAACTTTGACCTTGAAAAGAAGTTTAGAAAAATATTAAACGGCACATGTAAGAGTAGGCAGTTAGAACCATTATCCAGGGTGGAGTTGTGAGTTTGAAGTGAATGAAGTGGAGTTTGTACGTTCTCCCCGTGACCACGTGGGTTTTTCTCCGGGTGCTCTGGTTTCCTCCCACACTCCAAAGACGTGCAGGTTTGTAGGTTGATTGTATGTTGCAAAATGGTTCCCAGTATGTAGGGCAGTGTTGGTACACTGGTTGGCACGGTCCTGTTTCCACGCTGTATCTCTAACCTAAACGGTCAAAACATTAAACCCAGGGTGGAAATGGCAAAGAGCGAACGACATAGCTTTGGGCTTGCACGATGGTAGAGTTGCTGCCTCACAGCGCCAGAGACCCGAGTTCGATCCTGACCACAGGCGCTGTCTGTACGGAATTTGCACGTTCTCCCCATGACCTGCGTGGGTTTTCTCCAAGATCTTCGGTTTCCTCCCACACTCCAAAGACGCGCAGGTTTGTAGGTTAATTGGCTTGGTGTAAATTGTAAATTATGCGTAGTGCGTGTAGGGTCGTGCTAGTGTACGGGGTGAGCACTGGTCGGCATGGATTCGGTGGCCTGTTTCTGCACTGTATCTCTATAGTCTAAAGCTTTATTTTTCTTGCTTAAGATTCCAGCATCTGCAGGCTCTTGCGTTTCGGCCCACCGAGTCCGCGCCGACCAGCGATCCCCGCAAATTGACACTATCCTACACACACTAGGGGACTATTTACACTTATACCAAGCCAATTAACCTCCAAACCTGTACGTCTTTGGAGTGTAGGAGGAAACCGAAGATCTCGAAGGAAACCCACGCAGGTCACGGGGAGAACGTACAAACTCCGTACAGACAGCGCCCGTGGTCGGGATCGAACCCGGGTCTCCGGCGCTGTAAGCGCTGTAAGGAAGCAATTCTACCGCTGTGCCACCGTGATGCCCTATTTTATTTTGTAAATCTACGTCTGCTGTTCCTCGTGTACTGTATCTTGAGAAACATCAGTGGGATTGTTTTGGACACAGGGAAGGCTGATCTGGACAAGACTCCTGCAACATCCTCTCTCGCTGCTCCCCCTCTGTGATTCCTCCTGCCCTCCGATTAAAGATATTCCTCCTCATCTCCTTCCTAAAGAAGCGTTCCTTTAATTCTGAGGCTGTGACCTCTAGTCCTAGACTCTCCCACTAGTGGAAACATCCTCTCCACATCCACTCTATCCAGGCCTTTCACTATTCGGTAAGTTTCAATGAGGTCCCCCCCTCATTCTTCTAAACTCCAGCGAGTACAGGCCCAGTGCCGACAAACGCTCATCGTTTGTTAACCCACTCATTCCTGGGATCGTTCTCGTAAACCTCCTCTAGACCCTCTCCAGAGCCAGCACATCCTTCCTCAGATACGGGGCCCAGAATTGCTCACAGTGCTCCAAATGTGGCCTGACCAGCTCCTTATAGAGCCCCGGTTTTTGGACTCCAGCCCTCTCGAAATAAATCATAGCATTGCGTTTGCTTTCCTTACTACCGAAGGGTGAAAAGCCTTAGAGAAATTGGCTGGCAATGATCATCTTGAAACAGCCAAGCTGTTTACAGGTGAAAGATGTCTCGGTTCAGTGTTATTAATCACACCTCACTCCCACATTTTCATTCCACAATAACACTTTATCGCCTTCAGCCCAGAAAGTTATGTTTAGTTTAGTTTAGAGATACAGCGCAAAAACAGGCCCTTCGGCCCACTGTGCCCTCGCCGACCAGCGATCCCCGCGCACTAACACTATCCTACACACACTGGGGATAATTTGCAATTATACCAAGCCAATCAACCCACAAACCTTCACGTCTTTAGACGTCATATGGAGTAGGTGTAGAATTACGCCATTCGGACCATCAAGTCTACTCCGCCATTCAACCATGGCTGATCTATCTCTCCCTCCGAATCCCATTCTCCTGCCTTCTCCCTGTAATAGGGGTGCCAACTATCTCACTCCCAACTATCTCACTCACCGCCCCGCGTCACCTCACCCAGCCAGCGGCCACGTGCTCCCACTCCAGCAATGGCGGCCGCCCGGGCCGAGAGGCAGGTTGCTAGGCAACCTCCATTAGGCGGCGCCCGGGCCTCCGGACCTACACTGTCCGGGCCTACAGTGTCCGGGCCTACAGTGTCCAGACCTACACTGTTCGGGCCTACAGCATCGGGCCTACAGTGTCCGGGCCTACAGCAGCCTAATACGGGACAAGGGCGGTCCCGTACAGGACAAACCAATTTACCCCAAAATACGGGATGACCCGGCTAATACGAGACAGTTGGCAACCCTACCCCGTAACCTCTGACACCCGTACTAATCAAGTCCTTCCTACACATAACTTGGCATCATGTTCAGCAATGATAACTGTGGGGCGAAGGGTCTGTTCCTATGCTAGATTGTTTCCCCCCCCCCCTCCCATTCAACTCCCCCTCCCATTCCCAAATCAACTACCCCTCCCATTCCCAATCTGACCTTTCTGTCCTGGGCCTCCTCCATTGTAAGACTTCTCTAACTTCAGACAGCCTTTGCTTTCCCTCTCTCTCCATCCCCTCCCCCTTTCCAGTTCTCCCACCAGTCTTACTGTCTCGGGCTACATTCTATCTTTGTCCCGCCCCCTCCCCTGACATCAGTCTGAAGAAGGGTCTCGACCCGAAACGTCATCCATTCCCTCTCTCCCGAGGTGCTGCCTGACCCGCTGTGTTACTCCAGCATTTCGAGTCTACCTGTTACTGTACTGGTCTATGTTGGATGCCTTGAGGTGGGCGTGCCTGTAGTTTTATCCCAGAAATCAGCCTTCGCCCCCTTGACCATTGGTGGGGTTGAGAGTGGGAGTGGCCGTTATCCCGGATGGAAAGCAGTCTCTTGAAAAGGGCCCTTCACTGTGAAAGAAGGGGAAGGAACAAAGAGGAACATTGTGTGTAGAACCCAAGTGTATAGAGTAACAAACGAGGACAAGGAATCAACAATGGGGCCAGTTTTATTCAGTTAGACAATGGAGTGTCTGCCGGAGGGGGAAGAATTGATGCCAACAAACTCAATCTGTCTAAATCAGCTGTTTTGTTACAGGAGGAGCAGAATCCATCCTTTGAGGTCACCACTGATCACAGGCTGCCTGCATTTATAATGACCAATTCTTGGCATTAAGAGCCATTCACAAAAAAACACACAGCTTGTAATTATAGATGACCTTTAACGTATCTTTCATGTGGCCTTATAGGAGTTTGGTTCAGCTGCGTTTGCGTGCCACATTTGTGGACGGCGCGGTGGCGCAGCGGTAGAGTTGCTGACTCACAACGCCAGAGATCCGGGCTTTTAAAACATTTTTCTCGCAAATATTTTACCGAAGCCAATCAGCCTATAAAACCTGCGTGTCTATGGCTTGTGGGAGGAAAACCGGAGCACACGGAGAAAACCCACGCAGGCCACACAGGGAGAACGTACAAACTCCGTACGGACAGCGCCCGCGGTCAGGATCGAACCCGGGTCTCCGGCGCTGTGAGGCAGCGGCCCAACCCGCTGCACCATTGTTAAATTAAGCGGCAGAACGGACCCAAAATCTTTTTTTGCATTTCAGGTTTTTCAAGGCTGCAAGCATCACAGGCAAATGTCCCGAGAGGGATCCGGCTTGGGAGGGAGGGGAGGGCCGCCGATAACAAAGAGGGATCCATCCTTGGGGTGGGAGAGGGGGAGAAAGAAGGAAGGAGGTCCACAGCGACAATATTGAATACTTTTGTAACTTTGCCCTCTACATGGTGACAGTTTGCATACTTTGTGTACTGCACCCAAAACAAAACATTCCACTGTGCCAAGTACATGTGACAATAAAATATTAATCAATCAATCGGTCGATCAATCAAAAAACAGACAAACCCGAGATTTGAGAGGCCGGGGTGAATCAGCCGTCTTATTAAATCATTGGCGGTCCTTCTGGGGAGAGATGGCTCTTACAGGGCAGAGTTCCTAGATCTCGATAGCAGCAATGAATGAACTCTGCAGACCAAGCTACAATGAGACCTCTGGACATCTACCCTCAGCTTGCCACCTGTCCCGTATTAGCCCGGAAATCCCGTACTTTGGGCTAAATTGGTTTGTCCCGTACGGGGCCGCCCTTGTCCCGTATTAGGCCCGGGGGGCTGTAGGCCCGGACACTGTAGGCCCGGGGGCCACTGTAGGCCCGGACACTGTAGGCCCGGGGGCCACTGTAGGCCCGGACACTGTAGGCCCGGGGGCCACTGTAAGGCCCGGACACTGTAGGCCCGGGGGCCACTGTAGGCCCGGGGGCCACTGTAAGGCCCGGATAGTGTAGACCAGGGGGCCGCTGTAGGCCGGGACAGTGTAGACTAACAGAGTGTGTTCAGGGAGCAGGGCCGAGTGTGTTCGCCGAATGGAGGATGCGCCTCCCGCCCGGGCGGCGGCCGTTGGTGGAGCGGAAGCATGTGGCCGCTGGCTGGGTGAGGTCACGTGGGGCGCTGGGCGGTGGCGTCAACCTTTGTCCCTTATTTGGGAGTTAGAAAGTTGACAAACCTAATCTACCAGCACCGTACGACTGACCCGTATCAGATCAACAGATGCGCAGAGTCTCTTGCCCAGTGTAGGGGAATCGAGGATCAGAGGACATAGGTTTAAGGTGAAGGGGAAAAGATTTAATAGGAATCTGAGGGGTAACTTTTTCCACACAAAGGGTGGTGGGTGTATGGAACGAGCTGCCAGAGGAGGTGGCTGAGGTAGGGACTATCCCAATGTTTAAGAAACAGTTAGACAGGTACATGGATAGGACAGGTTTGGAGGGATGTGGACCAAGCGCGGGCAGGTGGGTCCAGAGTAGATGGGACATGTTGGCCGGTGTGGGCAAGTTGGGCCGAAGGGCCTGTTTCCACGCGGTATGACTCTTGTGATTCTAGAACAGACTTTACAAAATACCAGACAGCCAGGAGATCTAAATAATCTCAAACCTTTATTCCAATTTCACATTCAATTGTCAAGAGGAATAAGCAATGATTACACAGTACCTCTCTACAACTAAATAAAACACAGATTTGTACAGAGTTCAACAAATGGTGGTACGAGTGTCAGTGCATACGATTTGTGTGGACAACTCACGCATTCAATCAACAGCTTCAAGCATCTTTTGTGTCAGATTAGGGGGACCTTTGCTCTTTTATAAAATTGCTTTTCCTCTACATTTTAGCTCACTCTTGCCTGCCAGCATTAACACCCGTTCCTTTAGACTTTAGAGCAAAGATACTAGAGGAACAAGATGGACCACTCCGTTGAAATCGCCTGCACTGAAGTGTAGTACGCAAAGGAGCGTAACGTCCGCCATTTTAGGAGGCAAAACCCGCCGTTCGCTCTGCCTCTCACAGTGTAATCAGTGTTGTGGGGGAACAGTATGTGTGGTGATACCATTAAAATGCAGAATATATCTCATCTGTCAATTCACAGATTTTTGTTATTTTTCTTTTAAAATGTCTCTGCAAGTTTCTGCCCACTAAAATGGCGCCGTTTTACACGCTACGGTTTTTATGGTCGAGTGGTCTATCTTGTTCCTCGAGTATCTTTGCTTTAGAGGTACAGCGTGGAAACAAGCCCACCGAGCCCACGCTGACCGGCGATCACCCCCTACACTAACACTATCTTACACACTCACACTAGGCAACAAATTTACAATTTTCTTACCGAAGCCAATTAACCTACAAACCTGCACGTCTTGGAGTGTGGGAGCAAAACCGGAGCGCCCGGAGAAAACCCACGCAGGTCACGGGGAGAACGTACAAACTCCGTACGGACAGCACCCATAGTCAGGATCGAACCCGGGTCTCAGGCGCTGTAAGCGTTGCAAGGCATTGTAAGTGTTAGCCGCCCTTGTTTTAGTGATACACTCGAAGTGTTCAAATTATATTTCACACAGCGATAGATCAAGATGAAGTTTAAAAAAAATCAAGTCTAAAGCAAAAAGATCAACCACAAAGAACTTTGGACTTGATCCCACCGAACTGCCCAACAGCTCATGGAGGGTCAAAGCCAAGATTTGCACATTGTTTATTCAAGTCAGAAACTATCTAGATTTGCACGCAAGCTGAGACTCCAATGCTTGGCCATTCGCTCCACTACACTCTTCTCACCAAATCAATATTAGATCCTTCATGTGAGCCAAAACAGGCGACATGCTGCCTTAAAGTACCACGAGAAACAAAACAAGGGATGGGAAGGTCAGACAAATCAGGACTGTAACGAGCCACAAACCACTTCAACATCAAAACGTACGACAAAACATTTACATAATAAAACTCATGTCACACTCGTGCGTAGAACGCAAAGACTTATTCCAGAGCTGCAGGCAATTGAGCAGGATTTGAAGACCACTCTAGTGAAGTTGGGCTGAAAATTTGATTTTGCGACCATTTTCATAGTTGGCCTCTCCTCTTGAGTTCCTCTTAAAGGATGGATACTACCTCGAGGCATGACCAAGGGCGGGGAATATATATATATATATATGTGTGTGTGTGTGTGTGTATAAAAAGGTTGAGGGTTTTTAGCTGCATGGTTCAACCACAGAAGCTGGGATTAGGAGGAGGTTTGGTGGATAGGGTTGCCAACTGTCCCGTATTAGCCGGGACATCACGTATATTGGGCTAAATTGGTTTGTCCGGTACAGGACTGCCCTTGTCCCATATTAGGCCCGGGGGGGCCGCTGTAGGCACGGACAATGTAGGCCCGGGGGCCGCTGTAAGCCCAGACACTGTAGGCCCAGACGCCGCTGTAGGCCCGGGGGCCGCTGTAGGTCTGAACAGTGTAGGCCCGGAGGCCTGGGCGCTGCCTAACGGAGGTTGCGTCGTGGGCGGCTGCCATTGGTGGAGCGGGAGCACATGGCTGCTGGCAACGTTATTGGTGGAAGGACAAAAATCTAGCTGAAGATAGGGAACCTATTCACGTTCGTAGATGGTAGAGATTCAGCGTGGAAACAGGCCCTTCGGCCCATCGAGTCTGCGCCAACCAGCGACCACCCTGTACAATGCAACACACACTAGGGACAATTTACAGAAGCCAATTAACCTACAAACCTGCACGCCTTTGTGGAGTGTGGGAAGAAACCGGAGCATCCGGAGAAAACCCACGCAGGTCACAGGGAGAACGTGCAAACTCTGTACAGACAGCACCTGTAGTAAGGATTGTTCCCAATGTTGGGGGAGTCCAGAACCAGGGGCCACACAGCTTAAGAATACAACGGAGGACATTTAAAACTGAGATGATGAAAAACATTTTCACCCAAAGAGTTGTGAATTTGTGGAATTCTCTGCCAGAGGGCAGTGGAGGCCAAATCATTGGATGAATTTAAACGAGAGTTAGATAGAGCTCTAGGGGCTAGTGGAATCAAGGGATACGGGGAGAAGGCAGGCACGGGTTACTGATTGTGGATGATCAGCCATGATCACAATGAATGGCGGTGCTGGCTCGAAGGGCCAAATGGCCTCCTCCTGCACTATTGCTGCACCCGTGGAAAATGGAAAATGGGAAAGGGAATGATATTCGTTGCACTTTGGATTTGATCTGGAACTCACTGCCCATAGGAGCGTGTAAACAGAGTTTTCAAAGGGGGAATGGGCAGGCATTAGAGAGAGAGTAGTGTGCAGGAATGCTCGGGACTGGTCTGCCCGACTAGGGGCGGGCATTGACTTGAAGAACTACCAACTGCACCAACTCTATAATGAAACGAAAACGGAGAATAAACATGCATGGCATGAAGGAAAATCCATGGATGATTCTCGTGCTTGCTGTACAGGGTCTATCCCACACACTGGGTTGTGCTGGAGGCACTGCGGGTAGATGCATCGGGTATGGAGAACATTTTACTCCTTGTGGCTATCTGGCCATCAGGCGGTACACAGGGCACCCTGCACCCATTGTGTCACTCACACCAACCTCAGTAAAGCAGCAGGAACGAACTGCAGATGCTGGTGTGAGCCGAGTAACTCAGCAACCAACGGGCAGCATCTCCGGAATTCTCTCCTCCCACCGTTCCTTCTCTCCAGGGACGCTGCCTGGCCCGCTGAGTTACTCCAGCATTTTGTGCCGACCTTCAAGGCCTTGCTCCATGTATGGACCGATGTATGGTTACTGTCCAATGTTGTAGAGGGCGGTGTTTGGGAACGCCAAGCACTTTCCTCCCCTTCGTCCCCAATGCCCGAGCCCCAGGCTTTCCTTCACGGGGCCCCCAGAGGAGGGTACGGTGGCAAGCCGGAGGTGCCAGCTTCATGCCCAGCTTCACGCCCAACCGGCCGGCTCAGGGGGAGAAGACAGTCTTTATAAAACAGGATCAGAACGACACACGACTCTCGCCAGTATACTACACAATTTACACGGTGGAGGTTTCGACCAGGCTCTTGCTGGACAGCGTGGATGGTGGAACACGCGAGCCACTCGAGACCGCCTGGTGGACTGTCAACAAGAGACGGCCCTCGCTGTTCAAGCAGCCCAGCCAAAGGCAGCCATTGGGTTGGGGGGGGGGGGGGGGGTTGAGGATGGGGTGAAGGGTTGGGACTTGGGTTTGGCATTAGGGATTTGGGGGGGTCAGGATTGGGATTGGGAGTTAGGATTTGGATCAAGATTGGAGGGAGGGTCATTCAGGATTGGGAGGGGTTTGGGATTGGGATTTAGGGTTGGGATTTGGGTTTGGCATTGGGTAATAGGAGGGTCGGGATTGGGTGGTCGGGATTGGGATGGTTGGGATTGGGAGGGTTGGGATTGGGAGGATCGGGATTGGAAAGGTCGAGATTGGGGTTGAGATTAAGGGTTGGGGTTTGGGTTGGGATTAAGGGTCGGGAGGTTGGTGTTGGGGTCGGGATTGAGGGTCGGGGATTGGTGTTGGGTCGGGATTGCGATTAAAGGCTGGGGTCGGGATTGGGGGTTGGATTAAGGGTCGGGAGGTTGGTGTTGGGGTCGGGATTTGGATTGAGGGTTGCTGTTGGGGTCGGGGTTGGGGGTCGGGAGGTTGGCGTTGGGGTCGGGATTGGGGGTCGGTGTTGGGGTCGGGATTGGGGGTCGGAAGGTTGGCGTTGGGGTCGGGAGGTTGACGTTGAGGTTGGGAGGTTGGCGTTGGGAGGTTGGGATTGAGGGTCGGGGGTTGCTGTTGGGGATGGGGATTGGGAGTAGAAGGTTGGTGTTGGGCTGGGTGGTGCGGCTGTGATCTGCGTGCTACACGATGGATCCGTCCCGGTGTTGCGCTGGTATCATGACAGGAACGGCGCCCATGCGGCTGAGGCTCGGAACGGCTACCTTGTAGGAAGGGGTGAGGGCCGGGCTGTGAGCGGGGGGCCGCTCATTCTCCTCGGTGGCCAGCCGGTCGTATTGGGGCTTGTAGGCCTCCATGTTGGAGGGAGACATTGAGCCTAAAGAGGAACGCTGGGAATCCACGGTGTAACTCCGCGCGGTTGAAGCACGGCTCTTTGGAGCGGGGACATCCTCCCTGTGAAAACCAGAGAGCAGAAAACAAAAACAGCGTTAAAGAGTCTCCATCCCCCGCCCCCCCTCGGCACACAGCAACTTAGCAACTTCTGAATAGGACACAAAGTGCTCGGGGCACTCAGCAGGTCAGGCAGCATCTCTGGAGAAGATGGGCAGGTGACACTTTGTGTCGGGACCCTTCTTCAGACTGGATGTCTTTAGTTTCGCTTAGAGATATAGCGTGGAAACAGGCCTTTCAGCCCACCGGGTCCGCGCCGACCAGCGATCCCCGCACACTAACGCTATCCTACACCCACTGAGGACAATGTTTACATTTTCCCAGCCTATTAACCTGCAAACCTTGCACGTCTTTGGAGTGTGGGAGGAAACTGAAGATCTCGGAGAAAACCCACGCAGAGAGAACGTACAAACTCCGTACAGACGGCGCCCGTAGTCGGGATGGAACCCGGGTATCCGGCGCTACATTCGCTGCAAGGCAGCAACTCTACCGCTGCCTAATTCTGCTTGCATCACTTATGACCTTATGGACCCTTTGGAAAACCTTATGGACCCTTTGGAAAACCAGGCGGAGTAGACTCGACGGGCCGAATGGCCTAATTCTGCTTGCATCACTTATGACTTTATGGACCCTTTGGAACACCAGGCGGAGTAGACTCGACGGGCCGAATGGCCTAATTCTGCTCCTGGAACTGATGGAGCCGTGGACCTGTGAGTGCAGTTACCGTATCTCGAATGGCTGCTCCTTCTCATGTGTCGTCTTCTTCTTCCTTCGCAGGAAGAACCAGACAAGGACGCCGATCAACAGCAGGGCGAGGAGGACTCCAATGATGGCCCCGGCTATCTTGCCACCGTTGTTCGATGCTAAACCCGGAAAGGAAATGAGAGGAAAGTGAGCCGTTCCTCGTTCGCAAGAGCGGAGGTCTCGAAGAACCGAGACAACGGAAACTTGCTGGATGGAAGTGAATACCCACAGGAGGAAACGGAGAGCCGAACGAAACATTCTGAACTGCCGACCCTGTTCTTCGCCGTACACTTGTAGACACCGGAGTTGTCCACGCTAGCGTTCTTCACCTTCAGAGTTCCTGCAGATATGTCTGAAACAAAAGGAGCTTTTATTTAAAATCTGAAGCAAAAACAAAAAAAGGTAAACATGCAAACTCCACACGGTCAGCACCCGAGGTCAGGATTGAACCGGCATCTCTCGACCAGCTAAGGAATTGTGCCATGGCAATTGAGCGGCATATCGAGACCCCCGTTAAATGTTATGACGGTAACCTTCACCGCCCACTCGGGTAGTTCAGGGCGGCACGGTGGCGCAGCGGGTAGAGTTGCAGCGTCACAGCGCCGGAGACCCGGGTTCGATCCCGACTACAGGTGGTGCTGTCTGTACGGAATGCTGTCTGCACGATCTCCCCGTGACCTACGTGGGTTTTCTCCGGGTGCTCCGGTTTCCCCCCCACACTCCAAAGACGGGCAAGTTCGTGGGTTAATCGGCTTCGGTGAAATTGTCCGGCGGCGCGTGTGGGATAGTGCTTGTTTATGGCAATCACTGGTCAGCGTGGACCCGGTGGGCCGAAGGGCCTATTTTCGCACTGTATCGCTAAACTAAACTGGTTTGTTTCAGATTCCAACCAGTCACCGAGTCACGATAAGCATTTCCTCTGATCCCTTCATAGGCCCATAGGACACGAGAGGGGAATTAGGCCATTCGGCCCATTGGATCGAATCCACCATTCAATTGTACAGATCTATCTCTCCCTCTCAACCCCAGTCTCCTGCCTTCTCCCCATAACTCCCGGCACCCTTACTAATCTAGAATTGATCTAACACTGCCTATCTCTGCGGTTCCTTCCCACAGTGGAAAGATGAACAGGCCTGTCAAGAATCTGTCCACCCCCGCCTTCAAAATACCCAATGACTTGCCCTCCACCACCGTCTGTGGAAATAAATTCCACAGATTCACCACCCTCTGGCTAAATAAATTCCTCCTCACCTCCTTCCTAAAGGAACGTCCTTTAATCCTGAGGCTGTGCCCTCTGGTCCTGGACTCTCCCACTAGTGGAAACACAATCCACTCTATCCAGACCTTTCACTATTCGGTAAGTTTCAATGATGTCCCCCCTCTTGTTTCTCCTTCTTTGACGTTGCCTCAACTGTGGTACATAGACATATTCTTCTTGAAATCCTTATTTTTTAATGTACATTTACCTGCAATTGCAGAGGAAGGGAGCAGGTGTGTAGATCCTTGCTTGGTCCAAAGGTAAGTGATGGGGGCGGTGCCCACACTTAAACACTTTAACACCGCGTCTTTTCCAACTTCTTGGGTTCCATCCACAATACAGCTTGGAGGTGACGGCTTCACTGGAAAGAGAGAAGTAACACGTCAGCCAAATGCACTCTCGAGCCGACCAGAAGGATTGGTGAACTGTTGGATCCTAAACAGGAGATCGAGAACCTCGTAGCCTGGTGTCAAGACAACGACCTTTCTCTCAAGAAGAAGGGTCTGAAGGGAAGTCGGAAGTCACCCATTCCTTCTGTCTCTCAGTATGGGGGTGCCAACTATCTCACGCCCAAATATGGGACAAGGTAACGTCACCGCCCTGCGCCCCCACGTGACCTCACCCAGCCAGTGGCCACGTGTTCCCGCTCCACCAATGGCGGCCGCCCGGGCCGGGAAGCGGGTTGCTACGCAACCTCCGTTAGGCGGCGCCCGGGCCTACACTGTCTGGAGCTAAAATGTCGTTACCTACAGTGTCCGGGCCTACAGCGTCCGGCCTAATTAGGCACAAGGGGCGGTCCCGTACGGGACAAACCAATTTAGCCCAAAATACGGGATGTCCCGGCTAATATGGGACAGTTGGCAACCCTAGTCTCGACCCGAAACGTCACCTATTCCTTTTCTCCAGAGAAGCTGTCTGACCCGCTGAGTTACTCCAGCTTTTTGTGTCCATTCGTTCTCGTGTGTTTGTTTGTGTTGCTGCTGCAGGGAAGATTTTCATTGGACCTGTACCTCACCGTACAACAAGAAACATGACATGACAACCTTCTAACTCCATTCCCTCACATTTTCTCCACATTTGATCAAATCTTTGCCTCTTGCTGGTGCAGCTCGTTCCATACACCCACCACCCTTTGTGTGAAAAAGTTACCCCTCAGGTTCCTACTAAATCTGTCCCCCCTCCCCTTAATCTATGTCCTCTGGTCCTCGATTCCCCTACTCTGGGCAAGAGACTCTGTGCATCTACCAAATCTATTCCTCTCACTATTTTGTACATGATTTTTCTTTGTGCTAGACTATTCTATAAAAAAGACACAAAATGCTGGAGTAACTCAGTGGGTCAGGCAGCATCTCTGGAGAACGTGGATAGGTGGCGTTTCACAAAGTGCTGGAGTAACAGCGGGTCAGGCAGCATCTCTGGAGAACACGGGATAGGTGACGTTTCAGATCTGGGCCCTTCAGAGAAGCTGCCAGACCCTCTGAGGTACTCCAGCACTTTGTCTTTTTTTTGTGTGTAAACCAGCACTTGCGGTTCTTTATTTCTACCCAACTGCTCTATTGCAACTGTTTATACCCAACTATCCCCCCAGGCTCTCAGTCTGAAGAAGGGTCTCAACCCGAAACGCCACCTTAAACCTATGGCCTCTGGTCCTCGATTTCCCATTACTCTGGGCAAGAGACACTGCGTCTACCCGATCTATTCCTCACGATTTAGGGAGGATTGGAGATAGGAACACGGCAAGCCGAACAGCAACTACAAAACTCCAGGTAGTCCCTGCTTTCCCTCTCCATCCCCTCCCCCTTCCCAGTTCTCCCACTAGTCTTCCTGTCTCTGACTACATTCTATCTCTGTCCCGCCCCCCTCCCCCCCAACATCAGTCTGAAGAAGGGTCTCGGCCCGAAACGTCACCCGAGATGCTGCCTGACCCGCTGAGTTACTCCAGCATTTTGTGTCTGCCTTCGATTTTAACCAGCATCTGCAGTTTATTTTCCAACACAGAAGTTAATCTTGCTTACTAGAAACCTCCAGCTTCATTGGTCTTGTTCTTGAGCCGGGAGACTTCTTCACTTTGCAGTGATACATGCCGGCATCGGTCGACCTTAGCCGCGTGATGTTGATGGAAGCGTCGCCGCTCTTGGGGTCCGCCGAGTTGAAATGCACGCGGCCTTTCATATCTTCCACGCTGGTCTCGTAGACCCTGTCTCCAGAAAAGTCAATGATCTGGGGCAGAAAGGCATCACGGTTAAGTCGCCAGTTTCAACTTATTCAAGATATGTTTTCAAGAGAGAGCTCTTAAGCTCTAACCATTTCCCTCCACAGATGCTGCCTGATCCACTAAGTTCCTCCAACACTCTGTGCTTTCTTCGATTAACTCTCATCAAGGGACGTGGGGAGAAAGCAGGAACGGGGTACTGACTTTGGATGATCAACCATGATCATATTGAATGGCGGCGCTGTCTCAAAGGGCTGAATGGCCTACGCCTGCACCTATTTTCTATGTTTCTATGTTAATTTAGATCCACCAAGCTGCAGTCATGAGATCAAATCCTTTCAATTCAAGCAATAAAATAGTTTTGGAATTAAAAAGGTTCCTATCTGTATTGGTGGCCCCATTATCTGCAAGGGTTAGCAGTAGGGTTGCCAACTTTCTCGCTCCCAAATAAGGGACAAAGGGTGATGGCACCGCCCCCGCGCCCCACGTGACCTCACCCAGCCAGCGGCCACGTGCTCCCGCTCCACCAATGGCAACCGCCCAGGCTGGGAGGCGGGTTGCTACGCAACCTCCGTTAGGCGGCGCCCGGGCCTCTGGACCTATACTGTTCGGGCCTAGTGTCCAGGCCTACAGTATCCGGGCCTAAAACGGGACAAGGGCGGTCCCAAACGGGACAAACCAATTTAGCCCAATATACGGGATGTCCCAGCTAATACGGGACAGTTGGCAACCCAAGTTAGCGGAGTGACAATGAGTCACAGAGTATCATACAGTGTGGAAACAGGCAAGCAACAGACCAACTTGCCCATGCCGACCAAGGCATGTAGAAGCCTCATCCACACTAGTCCCACCTGCCCATGTTTGGCCCATATATCCCTCTAAACCTTTCCTATCCACGCACCTGTCCAGTCAACAGTGTTTAATTGTTATAGGTGTGGACAATAATTAATATAATTTAATTCAATAATTTAGTTTAGTTTAGAGAGACAGCGTGGCAACAGGCCCTTCGGCCCACCGAGACCGCGCCGACCAGCGATCCCCGCACACTAACACAATCCCACACACACTAGGGACAATTTACAGATACACCAAGCCAATTAACCTACAAACATGTACGTCTTTGGAGTGTGGGAGGAAACCGAAGATCTCGGAGAAAACCCACGCAGGTCACGGGGGAGAACGTACAAACTCCGTACAGACGGCGCCCGTAGTCGGGATGGAACCCGGGTCTCTGGCGCTGTGAGGCAGCAACTCTACCGCTGCGCCACCGTGCCACCCAACATTGGGTATTGCTATCCGTTACAGTGGCCATACTAGCGTAGAGTTAGCATGAAAGAAGGAATGGGTGACGTTTCGGGTCGAGAGAAACGTGTAGGAAGGAACGTTAGCTGCTAGCTGCTAGAGTTAGCAGAGTGACTAAAAGAGTCAGAGGGTTTTACAGACTGGAAACAGGACCGTTCGCAAAAAGGTGAATTTGCAAGTCGAATCAGTAGCGAGGAAGTCAAATGAAACGATCGCATTCATTTCGAGAGGACTAGAACACAAAAACAGGGATGTGATGCTGAGGCTCTATAAGGTGCTGGTCAGGCCGCATTTGGAGTGTTGCGAGCAGTTTTGGGCCCCCATGCATTAGCTGCGACATGCTGGCATGGAGAGGGTCCAGAGGAGGTTTACAAATATGCAGGTTTTTGCTCACGGTTTCCAGACGCCTGTGCCTTCTTACAATAGACAATAGGTGCAGGAGTAGGCTACTCAGCACTTCGAGCCAGCACCGCCATTCAATGTGATCATGGCTGATCATTCTCAATCAGTACCCCGTTCCTGCCTTCTCCCCATACCCCCTGATTCCGCTGTCCTTAAGAGCTCTATCTAGCTCTCTCTTGAATGCATTCAGAGAATTGGCCTCCACTGGCTTCTGAGGCAGAGAATTCCACAGATTCACAACTCTCTGACTGAAAAAGTTTTTCCTCATCTACGTTCTAAATGGCCTGCCCCTTATTCTTAAACTTCTTCCCGATGGTAGGGATGAAATGAGAGCACATTGTTTATTTTTTCCACCACCCACCACTTGCTAAGCTTTGTCCCACCCTCCATCTCTCGACCCGAAACGTCACCCATGCCTTCTGGCTCTCAGTCTGAAGAAGGGTCTCAACCTATTCCTTCTCTCCAGAGATGCTGCCTGACCCGCTGAGTTACTCCAGCATTTTGTGTCTATCTTCGGTATAAACCAGCACCTGCAGTTCCTTCCTACACGTCTCTTTCCCAGTTTTCTCCCCCCCCCCTCCTCCTAACGGAGAGCATATTCCCGAAACGCTGCCTCTCCATTTCCCTGCACAGTCGCTGCCTGACCCGCTAAGTTCCCTCCAGCACTCTGTGCTTTCTTCAATGAGTTCATTAGTGATGTGAGCAGAATTAGACCATTTGGCCCATCAAGTCTACTCCGCCATTCAATCGTGGCTGATCTATCTCTCCCGATCAACCCCAGTCTCCTGCCTTCTCCCCATAACCCCCGACACCCGCACCAATCAGGAATCTGTCTGTGTGTAGGAGTCCGAAGAAGGGTGTCGACCAGAAACGTCACCCATTCCTTCTCTGCAGAGATGCTTCCAGTGTCACTCCAGCTTTTTGTGTCTATAGAAGAATCTCTGCCTTAAATATATCCACTGACTTGTGGCCTCCACAGCCTTCTGCGGCAATGAGTTCCACAGATTCACCGCCCTCTGACTGGTTCACCTCGGGCAGGTTAAGCAGCATGGCTTACACGTACAATGATTTGTGAAGCTGTTGGATCTGGCGGTGTCCTCGACCACTCGATGTCCAGCGGCCCGATATCCCCACTCTCCAGTGTGAACCGGCAGCTCAACATCACACTGTCGCCCACAGCTTTCTCCTCTGGATCTGGACCGGAGAGGATCTCCAAACTCTGCGTCCATCCTGCATGATCATAACAAGAAAAGTAGTATTCAGCGAGGTGTACAGCCGGTTCAGTTTAGTTTAGAGATACCTAAAGAAGCTTTTACTATCCTCCTTTATATTATTGGCCAGCTTACCCTCGTACCTCATCTTTACTCCCCGAATTTCCTTTTTAGTTATCTTCTGTTGCTCTTTAAAAGAGTTCCAATCTTCTGGCTTCCCGCTCTTTTTTGCTATGTTTAACTTCTTCTCTTTTATTTTTATGCTGTCCTTGACTTCCCTTGTCAGCCACGGGTGCCTCTTACTCCCCTTAGAATCTTTCCTCCTCTTTGGGATGAATTGAGCCTGCAACTTCTGCATTATTCCCAGGAATACCTGCCATTGCTGTTCCACCATCTGCCCTGCTAGGGCCTCTTTCCAGTCAAATCTGGCCAGCTCCTGCCTCATGCCTCTGCAATCCCCTTTGCTATACTGTAATACTGACACTTCCGATTTTCCCTTCTCCCTCTCAATTTGTAGATTAAAACATATCATATTGTGATCACTGCCTCCTAATGGCTCATTTACCTTGAGTCCCCCTATCAAATCCGGTTCATTACACAACACTAAATCCAGAATTGCCTTCTCCCTGGTAGGCTCCAGTACAAGCTGTTCTAAGAATCCATCTCGGAGGCACTCCACAAACTCCCTTTCCTGGGGTCCATTACCAACCTAATTTTCCCAGTCTACCTGCATGTTGAAATCTCCCAAAACCACCGTCGCATTACATTTGCGACATGCCAATTTTAGCTCTTCTCACCCAGAGAGTTGTGAATTTGTGGAATTCTCTGCCACAGAGGGCAGTGGAGGCCAAATCACTGGATGAATTTAAGAGAGTCAGATGGAGCTCTGGGGGCTAGTGGAATCGAGGGATATGGGAAGAAGGCAGGCACGGGTTACTGATTGTGGATGATCAGCCACGAACACAATGAATGGCGGTGCTGGCTCGTAGGGCCAAATGGCCTCCTCCTAGAAACATAGAAAACATAGAAAATAGGTGCAGGAGTAGGCCATTCGGCCCTTCGAGCCTGCACCGCCATTCAATATGATCATGGCTGATCATCCACAATCAGTAACCCGTGCCTGCCTTCTCCCCATATCCCTCGATATCCCTCCAGCACCTATTTTCTATGTTTCTGTGTGTTTCTAAGTCTAAAGGAGAACTTCAAATGTCCATGTACGGGTAGAACCAGGGAATCTGTGAAACGGCCAATATTGTTATCACTGATTGCACTTGTGCTTCTCATAGAAGTTGTGCTTCGTATAGAAGCCAACACCAACAACAGAGAGGTGATTACAGACCCCACAGTGAAACCAGCGGGATTTGACCACCATCGCAAGCAATGGCTAACCCTGAACAGGATCCGCACCCTCCATGCAAGAACAGCCCATCACCTGCACACGTGGTCGATGGCAGACAGCCCTGCTTGCCACTGCGGATATCCAGACCAGACCATCCCACACTTCTTGAATGACTGCTCACTGAGGCTTTTCCCAGGTGGCATCAAGGCTATCCACCCAGCAACTGCTGCTGCCCTGGCCTGGATGTCTACCCTTGGCCTACAACTTTAGGCTGTGCACGCCATACGCAAGAAGAAGAAGAAGTATAAGATGTAGAAGTTGATGCACAACTTGCAAAGCAAGCAACATAATCAAAGACCATTTTCACCCCAGTCACCTCCTCCTCTCCTCTCTCCTGTTGGGCAGAAGATAAAATAGCATGCACCACCGGATAGATTTGAGACTTTAGACTTTACCGCTGCACGGTAGCGCAGCGGTAGAGTTGCTGCTTTACAGCGAATGCAGCGCCGGAGACTCAGGTTCGATCCTGACTACGGGTGCTGCACTGTAAGGAGTTTGTACGTTCTCCCCGTGACCTGCGTGGGTTTTCTCCGAGATCTTCGGTTTCCTCCCACACTCCAAAGACGTACAGGTATGTAGGTTAATTGGCTGGGTAAATGTAAAAAATTGTCCCTAGTGGGTGTAGGATAGTGTTAATGTACGGGGATCACTGGGCGGCACGGACTTGGAGGGCCGAAAAGGCCTGTTTCCGGCTGTATATATATGATATGATATGATATGCCCGCCAGGTCCATGCCAACCAGTAATCGTCCCGTACACAAGCACTATCCTACATACACTAGGGACAATTTTACAGCCAATTTTGAAGCCAATTAACCTACAAACCTGCACGTCATTTGAGCGTGGGTGGAAACCGGAACACCCGGAGAAAACCCATGGAGGTCACGGGAAGAACGTACAAACTCCGTATAGACAGCGCCCGTAGTCAGGATCGAACCCTCTCTCTAATGCCAGCCTTCAGTCCCAATGGAAATTCTTACGGAAAAATGTCTTTAGTTTTACTTTTAGTAATACAGCATGGAAAATGGCCCCTTATGTAGGAAGATTTTAGATTTTTTAGATTTAGAGATACAGCGCAGAAACAGGCCCTTCGGCCCACCGGGTCCACGCCGCCCAGCGATCCACGCACACTAACACTATCCTACACCCAGCCAATTAACCTACATACCTGTACGTCTTTGGAGTGTGGGAGGAAACCGAAGATCTCGGAGAAAACCCACGCAGGTCACGGGGAGAACGTACAACCTCCGTACAGGCAGCGCCCGTAGACAGGATCGAACCTGAGTCACTGGCGCTGCATTCGCTGTAAGGCAGCAACTCTACCGCTGCGCCACCGTGCCGCCGAACTGCAGATGCTGGTTTATACCGAAGATAGACACAGAATGTTGGAGTAGCCCAGCGGGTCAGGCAGCATCTCCGGAGAGATGGAATGGGTGACGTTTCAGGTCAGAACCCTTCTTCAGATTGCTTTTGTCCAGCCTGAAGAAGGGTTTCCTACCCAAAACATCAGCTATTATGCTGCCTGATCCACGGTTACTCCACCATGTTGTGTCTATCTATGGAAACAGGCCCCTTGGCCCCCCCAGTCCACGTCGACCATCGATCACATACATAGATAAATAGACAATAGGTGCAGGAGGAGGCCATTCGGCCCCTCGAGACAGCGCCGCCATTCATTGTGATCACGGCTGACCATCCACAATCATTACCCCGTTCCTGCCTTCTCCCCATACCCCTTGATTCCGCTAGGCCGAAGAGCTCCATCTAACTCTCTTTTGACCCCCGTCCACACTAGTTCTGTGTTTCCCACTTTCTCGTCCAGTCCCTGCACACCAGGTGCGATTTACAGAGGGCCGATTAACCTACAAGCCCCACAGGTCTTTGGAGTGTGGGAGGGAACCGGAACGCACCCGAGGGAAACGCGCAAATGACCGCAGAGAGAACGGGCAAATTCCACACAGACGAGGTCAGGATGGAACCCTGGTCTCTGGCACTGTGAGGTGGCAGCTCTACCCGCTGTGCCACTGTGCCTGTTGCTTGGCAGCAGTTGGTTGCTGCTGTGTGGAACTGGCCTCCTACTTTGTCGACACTGGGCCTGTACTCGCTGGAGTTTAGAAGAATGGGGGGGGGGGGGGACCTCATTGAAACTCACCGAATAGTGAAAGGCCTGGATAGAGCGGATGTGGACAGGATGTTTCCACTGGTGGGAGAGTCTAGAACTAGAGGTCACAGCCTCAGGATTAAAGGACGTTCCTTTAGGAAGGAGATGAGGAGAAATTTCTTTAGTCAGAGGGTGGTGAATCTGTGGAATTCATTGCCACAAACGGCTGTGGAGGCCAAGTCAGTGGATATTTTTAAGGCGGAGATAGATAAATTCTTGATTAGTACGGGTGTCAGAGGTTATGGGGAGAAGGCAAGAGAATGGGGTTAGGAGGGAGAGATAGATCAGCCATTTTTTTCACCCAGAGAGTTGTGAATCTGTGGAATTCTCTGCCACAGAAGTCAGTGGAGGCCGATTCACTGGATGTTTTCAAGAGAGTCAGATTTAGCTCTTCGGCCTAACGGAATCAAGGGATATGGGGAGAAAGCAGGAACGGGGTACTGATTTTCTATGTTTCTATGATTGAATGGCGGAGTAAACTAATTCTGCTCCTGCAACATCACCAAACGGCCGAATGACCTTACTCAAAACCAATTGTTCTCCGATCAAAAGCACATACATTTGAAAACAAATCCATGAATTAAAACCAGCTCAAAGCTTGCAAGTATGCAGGTTAATGAAGGTGTAGGGTGTGGTCTTCAGTGTGGTTACGCTGGAGGCAGGAAACATGTTCGCAATGTTGGGGGAGTCCAGAACCAGGGGCCACAGTTTAAGAATAAGGGGGAGGCCATTTAGAACGGAGATGAGGAAAAACCTTTTCAGCCAGAGAGTTGTGAATCTGTGGAATTCTCTGCCTCTGAAGGCAGTGGAGACCAGTTCTCTGGATGCTTTCAAGAGAGAGCTAGATAGAGCTCTTAATGATAGCGGACGGAGTCAGGGGGTATGGGGAGAAGGCAGGAACAGGGTACTGATTGAGAATGATCAGCCATGATCACAGTGAATGGAGGTGCTGGCTCGAAAGGCCGAATGGCCTACTCCTGCACCTATTGTCTATTGTTATGGGCACTTACCATTAACACTCACTTCACACAACTGATCAAGTGCAAAACTTCTTAATCTCATGAATAATCTTTATTCACACAAAAAAAACCTATTCAGATTTAAAACCAAATTTTAAAATTCATACAAAATAAAAATCATGCAGAACTTGCCCATGCACCAGTCCCACCAGCTTGCATTTGGCCCATATTTCTCTAAACTATTCCTACCGTGATCTTGTCCAAATGGCTCTTAAATGTTGTTTTTACTTTAGTTTAGTTTAGAGATACAGCGCTGAAACAGGCCCCTGTTGGCGGCGCTGCCCTAGCAGCTGCGGCTACACCTGCGGTCCATTTGTCTTGTGTTTTTGTTGTTTTTTTTTGTCTTAATTGTAGTTGTGATGTGGTGTTTTTGTGTTTGTGTACTATGTGTGTATGTGGGGGGGAGGGGGGGAACTGTAACATTGTAAATATGTAAATATGTATCCCTTCCGAACGGAGACCCGACCTTTGTGTTCTGGGCCGTGTCTCCGTTCCATCTGCGGCCTACCATCGGCCCAACTCCTGGAGCTGGCGGCCTCCAGGGCTCCGGTTCGCAGAGCTCGCGGATCGGACTTACCACCACCGGAGCCGGCCGTCTTCGGAGGCTGCGGGAGCAGCTGCGACTCGCCTTAGGCTTGGGCCGCGTGGATGCCGACATCGGGAGCTCCGGCAGCGGCAGCGTGTTCGCCCGCCCCGGATCGCGGGGCTTGGGTCGCGGACATTTCACCGTCCGGCGCGGCCTAAGATATGCCGCGGGATATTTCTCTGCTGGGCGGGGGCTTCAATGTCGGGAGCCACGACCGCTCCGACGTGCAGCAACAGCGGCAGCAGCAGCGTGTTCGCCCGCCCCGGATCGGACTTATCATCGGCGGAGCCGGCCGTTTTCGGAGGCTGCGGGAGCGGCTGGGACGCGACGCGCCTTAGGCTCGGCCCGCTGTGGACCGTCCGGTGCAGCCTGCAACCACAACAGCCTGACTGCGGGCGAGGACAGCAGGAGAAGGGAAAGACATTGTGGCCTTCCATCAGTGAGGAGAGGACTGGAGGAGACTCACTGTGATGGATGTTTCTTTGATGGATGTTTCTTTTTTTGTGTGTTTTTGGGGTTGGGTAATTTTAATGCCTATTTAATGCTTTTATTGTTGGACTGTGTTTTGGGGGTTTTGGGGTTGTGTAATTTGAATGCCTATTTAATGCTTTTATTGTTGGACTGTGGGTGACGGAAATTTCGTCCAATATTGGATGACAAATAGAGCTATCTTGATCTTGATCTTGATCTTGATCTCGTCCCACCGGGTCCGCGCCGCCCAGCGATCCCCGCACACTAACACTATCCTAACACGCAGGGGACAATTTACAATATTTACTGAAGCCAAATTAACCTACAACCTGTACGTCACACAGGTCACGGGGAGAACGTACAAACTCCGTACAGACAGCACCCGTAGTCGGGATCGAACCCGGGTCTCTGGCGCTGCGAGGCAGCAACTCTACCACTGCGCCACCGTGCCACCCTATCCACCCTATCATTCTCAATCAGTACCCCGTTCCTGCCTTCTCCCCATACCCCCTGACTCCGCTATCCTTAAGAGCTCTATCTAGCTCTCTCTTGAAAGCATCCAACGAACTGGCCTCCACTGCCTTCTGAGGCAGAGAATTCCACAGATTTACAACTCTCTGACTGAAAAACGTTTTTCCTCATCTCAGTTCTAAATGGCCTACCCCTTATTCTTAAACTGTGGCCCCTGGTTCTGGACTCCCCCAACAGTGGGAACATGTTTCATGCCTCTAACGTGCCCAACCCCTTAATAATCTTATATGTTTCAATAAGATCCCCTCTCATCCTTCTAAATTCCAGCGTATACAAGCCTAGTCGCTCCAGTCTTTCAACATACGACAGTCCCGCCATTCCGGGAATTAACCTAGTAAACCTACGCTGCACGCCCTCAATAGCAAGAATATACTTCCTCAAATTTGGAGACCAAAACTGCACACAGTACTCCAGGTGCAGTCTCACCAGGGCCCTGTACAACTGCAGAAGGACCTCTTTGCTCCTATACTCAACTCCTCTTGTTATGAAGGCCAACATTCCATTGGCTTTCTTCACTGCCTGCTGTACCTGCATGCTTCCTTTCAGTGACTGATGCACTAGGACACCCAGATCTCGTTGTACGTCCCCTTTTCCTAACTTGACACCATTCAGATAATAATCTGCCTTCCTGTTCTTACCACCAAAGTGGATAACCTCACACTTATCCACATTAAACTGCATCTGGCATGCATCCGCCCACTCACACAACCTGTCCAAGTCACCCTGCAACCTCATAGTATCTTCCTCACAGTTCACACTGCCACCCAGCTTTGTGTCATCTGCAAATTTGCTAATGTTACTCTTAATCCCTTCATCCAAGTCAGTTTAGAAATATGAGATACAGGTTTGGCAAATTTTTAGCTTTTTCAAAGTACTTTTGAAGCATGATCATTGTTGTGATTAACATATATGTTCACGCTTAGAGCACGATGGCGTGTGTGAATGTACGTTTACACACGCATTCACGCTGTGATGCCATTGCCACAGATGGCTTCGTAGGATGGCACGGTGGCGCAGCGGTAGAGTTGCTGCCTTACAGCGCCATGGATAAGGGGTTTGAAGGCTTTGTGGCCAAGTTTGCAGATGTTGTTAAGGTATGTGAAGGGAAGGGGTTGCCAACTTTCTCACTCCCAAATAAGGGACAAAAGATAACGTCACCGTCCTGCGTCCCACGCGATCGCTCCCAGCCAGCGGCCACGTGCTCCTGCTCCACCAATGGCGGCCGCCCGGGCCGGGAGGCGGGTTGCTACGCAACCTCTGCTACACGGCGCCTGGGCCTCCGGGCCTACATTGTCCAGGCCTACAGTGTCCGGGCCTACAGCGGCCCCCGTGCCCGTGCCAAGTGTCCGGGCCTACAGCGTCCAGGCCTACAGCGCCCCATGGGCCTAATACGGGACAATGGCGGTCCCACACGCGACAAACCAATTTAGCCCAAAATACGGGATGTCCCGGCTAATACGGGACAGTTGGCAACTCTAGTGTAGGAGCAGGCAGTGTAGAGGAAGTAAGGACTCTGCGGAAGGACTTGGCCAGGTGGGGAATGTGGGCTGAGAAGTGGCCGATGAAATCCAGTACAGCAAAGTGCAGAGTCATGCATTTGAGTAATAAGAATAAAGGCGTAGATTATTTTCTAAATGGAGAGAGAATCCAGAAATCGGAGGTGCAAAGGGACTTGTGGAGTGCTGGTGCAGGACTCCCAAAAAGTGAATTTGCAAGTCAAATCGGCAGTGAGGAAGGCAAATTCAATATCAAGAGGATTACAAGAGGAATACAAAAACAGGGATGTAATGCCGAGGCTCTATAAGGCGCTGGTCTGGCCGCATTTGGAGTATTGTGAGCAAATTCTCAATCAGTACCCCATTCCTGCCTTCTCCCCATACCCCCTGGGCCCTTCTCACCTCAGTTTTAAACGGGCTCCCCTTTATTCTAAGACTGTGTGGCCCCTGGTTCTGGACTCGCCCAACATTGGGGAACATTTTCCCTGCATCTAGCTTGTCCAGTCCTTTTATAATTTTATGTAAGATCCCCTCTCATCCTTCTAAACTCCAGTGAACACAAGCCTGGTGGGCGAGTGGTGCACAGGGGAAGGGTAGAGAGAGGTGCCAGGGGAGGGGTGGAGTTGGGAGATGGGGGCGGGCGGCTGTTCGATGGAAGACAAAGAGATCACCAATGGAAGATGTGGCCAGACAGAGGGAGGGGGAGAGGGGAAATGGGAACAGGGGTTATGGAGTCAGAGAGTGATACAGTGTGGAAACACTTGCCTGGGTTTGGTCCATATCCCTCCAAACCTGCCCTATCCATGTACCTGTCCAACTGTTTCTTAAACGATGGGATGGTCCCAGCCTCAACTACCTCCTCTGGCAGCTTGTTCTATACACCCACCACCCTCTGTGTGAAAAAGTTACCCCCTCGGATTCCTATTAAATCTTTTCCCCCTCACCTTAAACCTACGTCCTCTGGTCCTCGATTCCCCTACTCTGGGCAAGGGACTCTGTGCGTCTGCCCGATCTATTCCTCTCATGATTTTGTACACCTCTATAAGATCGCCCCTCATCCTCCTGCACTCCAAGGAATAGAGACCCAGCCTGCTCAACCTCTCCCTGTAGCTCACACCCTCTAGTCCTGGCAACATCCTTGTAAATCCTCTCTGAACTCTTTCAAGCTTGACAATAGCTTTCCTGTAACATGGTGCCCAGAACTGAACACAATACTCTAAATGCGACCTCACCACCGTCTCATACAACTGCAACATGGCCTCCAAGCTTCTATCCCCACTGACATACTTACAGGAGCTGGGTGGGTGATAAACACGGACACAAAGGCGACAAGTGCTGCAATCTGATAAGGACAGAAGGTGATAATGGCACTCTGGTAGGTGAGAGAGACAGAGCAGTTGGAAGCAGAGAGAGGGGGAGGAGATCTGGTGGATGCAATTCTAGGATAGCTGGTCGTTGGTTGGAAGTGGGAGCTGGAGGAGTGTAAGGGAGAGGGAGGGGGAGAGAGAGAACGAGAACGAGAGAGAGAGAATGAGAAAGAGAGAGAACGAGAAAGAGAGAGAGAGAATGAGAAAGAGAGAGAATGAGAGAGCATGAGAAAGAAAGAGAGCGAGAGAATGAGAAAGAGAATGAGAAAGAGAGGGAGAATGAGAAAGAGAGAGAGAATGAGAGAGAGAGAGAACGAGAAAAAGAGAGAACGAGAAAAAGAGAGAGAACGAGAAAGAAAGAGGGAATGAGAGAGAGAGAAGGAATAGACAATAGGTGCAGGAGGAGGCCATTCGGCCCTTCGAGCCAGCACCGCCATTCAATGTGATCATGGCTGATCATTCTCAATCAGTACCCCGTTCCTGCCTTCTCCCCATACCCCCTGACTCCGCTATCCTTAAGAGCTCTATCTAGCTCTCTCTTGAATGCATTCAGAGAATTGGCCTCCACTGCCTTTTGAGGCAGAGAATTCCACAGATTCACAACTCTGAGGGGGAGAGGGAGAGGGAGGGAGGGAGAGAGGGAGAGGGAGGGAGAGAGAGAGCGAGAGAGAGAGAGAGAGAGATAGTCAGATGAATAAACTAGCACACACACACACTCTTAGCATTTAATACACAAGCCACAAAAAGTTATCTATCATGTTTTGCTGGTGATTCTGTTGCATCTGGAAGCCCGTGACTCAGTTGGTGTGTCCGCTTCTGATATCATGGGATTATCACAACACATCACGGCCTATATTTACCCAACAAGTGCACGGTCTGAAGCAATCCATGGCTTCCCACTCGAGCACGTTCTCCCGAGCCTGCTGATCAACCTCCCACTCCATGACTCTTCTAGAATGTCATATGATTCTTATCTCACTTCCTTCACAAGAGTCTCACCACAAAATGCTGGAGTAACTCAACAGGACGGGCATCATCTCTGGAGAGAAGGAATGGGTGGCGTTTCGGGTCGAGGCCCTTCTTCAGACTCCTTCACAGGAGCGCAGGATGGAACTGCAGATGCTGGTTCACACCAAAGATAGACACAAAATGCTGGAGTAACTCAGCGGGACGGGCAGCATCTCTAGAGAGAAGGAATGGCCCAACTCGCCCACACCGGCCAACAATGTCCCAGCTACCCTAATCCCACTTGCCTGCGCTTGGTCCATATCCCTCCAAACCTGTCCTATTCATGTACCGGTCCAACAGTTTCTTAAAGGATGGGATAGTCCCAGCCTCAACTACCTCCTCTGGCAGTTTGTTCCATACACCCACCACCCTCTGTGTGAAAAGGCTACCCCTCGGATTCCTATTAAATCGTTTCCCCTTCACCTTGAACCTATGTCCTCTGGTCCTTGATTCTCCTACTCTGGGTAAAAGACTCTGTGCGTCTACCCGATCTATTCCTCTCATGGTTTTGTACACCTCTGTAAGATCTCCCCTCATCCTCCTGAGCTCCAGTTTGGAGAGCTTGGGGGAAATGTTGCAACTGTACAAATCATTTAGCCACAGAGTACATGCTGATATCCAGTGATGCAACCCTCCCCTTCACTCCCGCGCACATTCCCCACTGCCTGCTGATTAACCTCCTGCACTGTGCCTTTTTGGAGCACCTATTCTCCATTCCTCTGGTGGGACAATAAAAAGCTGGAGTAACCCGCTGAGGTAACCCAGCATTTTGTGCCCGTCTGCCGTTCCTTCCCACACACGTTGGCACGGTGGCGCAGTGGTAGAGTTGCCGCCTCACAGCGCCGGAGACCCGTGTTCCATCCCGACTACGGGTGCCGTCTGTACTGAGTTTCCCTGTGACCTGCGTGGGTTTTCTCCGAGACCTTCGGTTTCCTCCCACTCCAAAGACGTGGTTTGTAGGTTAATTGGCTTGGTAAATGTAAAAAACTGTCCCTGGTGGGTGTAGGATAGTGTTAATGTGTGGGGATCGCTGGTCAATGGTCAATAGACAATAGGTGCAGGAGGAGGCCATTCGGCCCTTCGAGCCAGCACCGCCATTCAATGTGATCATGGCTGATCATTCTCAATCAGTACCCCGTTCCTGCCTTCTCACCATACCCCCTGACTCCGCTATGCTTAAGAGCTCTATCTAGCTCTCTCTTGAATGCATTCAGAGAATTGGCCTCTACTGCCTTATGAGGTAGAGAATTCCACAGATTCACAACTCTCTGACTGAAAACATTTTTCCTCATCCCAGTTCTAAATGGCCTACCCCTTATTCTTAAACTGTGGCCCCTGGTTCTGGACTCCCCCAACATTGGGAACATGTTTCCTGCCTCTAACGTGTCCAACCCCTTAATAATCTTATATGTTTCGATAAGATCTCCTCTCATCCTTCTAAATTCCAGTGTATACAATACAATCGGCACGGACCAGGTGGGCCGAAGGGCCTGTTTTTCGTGCTGTATCTCTAAACTAAACTAACCTTTCCCACTTCCCTCACAGGGCTGAGAATTCCAGATTGCACCACACAGCAAAGTGACGCACAGAGTGCTGGAGTAACTCAACGGGTCAGGCAGCATCTCTGGGGAACATGGATAGGTGACGTTTCACAGAGTGCTGGAGTAACTCAGAGGGTCAGGCAGCGTCTCTGGAGAACATGGATAGGTGACGTTTCACAGAGTGCTGGAGTAACTCAGCGGGTCAGGCAGCATCTCTGGAGAACATGGGTAGGTGACATTTCGAGGTCGGGAATACATTGGGCTCAGTTCTGGAAAGGTTGCTATTGAACTGGAAAGGGTGCACGAAGATAAATGGATTCTTGATCAGTACGGGTGTCACTGGGTTATGGGGAGAAGGCAAGAGAATGGGGTTAAGAGGGAGAGATAGATCAGCCATGACTGAATGGCAGAGTAGACTTGATGGTCGGAATGGCTTAATTCCACTCCTATCACTTATGACCTAATGATCTTATAAGGATCTTGGAGAAACAAGGAAGAAAGAAAACAAGAAAGCAGGGACTGAAAGAAGGTCCCGACCCAAAACATCACCTATCCATGTTCTCAAAGGTAGACACAAAATGCTGGAGTAACTCTGCGGGACAGGCAACATCTCTGGAGGGAAGGAATGGGTGACATAGAAACAATGTACAGTAGGAGGCTATTTGGCCCTTCGAGCCAGCACTGCCAATCATTGTGATCATGGTTGATCGTCCACAATCAGTAACCCGTGCCTGCCTTCTCCCCATATCTCTTGATTCCACTAGCCACTAGAGCTCTATCTAACTTTCCTTTAAATTCATCCAGTGAATCGGCCTCCACTGCCTTCTGTGGCGGAGAATTCCACAAATTGACAACTCTCCGGGTGAAAAAGTTTTTTAAATGGCCTCCCCTTCATTCTTAGACTGTGTGTGGAATTCTCTGCCTCAGAAGGCAGTGGAGGCCAATTCTCTGAATGCATTCGAGAGAAAGCTAGACAGAGCTCTTAAGGATAGCGGAGTCAGGGGGTATGGGGAGAAGACAGGAACGGGGTACTGATTGAGAATGATCACATTGAATGGCGGTGCTGGCTCGAAGGGCCAAATGGCCTCCTCGTGCACCTATTGTCTATTGTGTGGCCCCTGGTTCTGGACTTCCCCCAATGTTGGGAACATTTTTCCTGCATCTAGCTTGTCCAGTCATTTTATATTTTTTATAAGTTTCTATAAGATCCCCTCTCATTCATCCTTCTAAACTCCAGTGAATGGAACTCACTGTGACGTTCCGTGTCGAGAAACGATCAGCTGATCGAGAGGCATTTTGAAAAGGCTGCCCTGGCAATCACCGCCCACGTCGAAACCTTATTAACAAGGCTGAAACTCTATCAATGAGTGGTGAGAAAGCAACAATAACTGGTATCGGAGTTCACCGTACAGGAAGCAAAGCCCTGAGGCAGACACAGCACAGAGTCCACAAGTGTTAGACCGACATCAAACACTGCCCTGGTCAATTATTCACCACCACCCAGCCTAGTGCCAGAGTCAGTAGCTCCAAACCTTGAATCACTCTTGTCTGAAGAAGGGCCTCGACCCGAAACGTCACCCATTCCTTCTCTCCAGAGATGCTGCTTGTCCCGCTGAGTTACTCCAGCTCTTTTGTGTCCAGCTCCAAACATGAGGATCCTGTACGAGGATGTTGCCAGGACTAGAGGGTGAGCTACAGGGAGAGGTTGAGCAGGCTGGGTCTCTGTTCCATGGGGCACAGGAGGATGAGGGGAGATCTTATAGAGGCGTACAAAATCATGAGAGGAATAGATCGGGTAGAAGCACAGAGTCTCTTGCATCGAAGGGAATCGAGGACCAGAGGACATAGGTTCAAAGTGAAGGGAAAAATATTTAATAGGAATCCGAGGGGTACCTTTTTCACACAGAGGGTGGTGGGTGTATGGAACGAGCTGCCAGAGGAGGTAGTTGAGGCTGGGACTATCCCATCCTTTAACAAACAGTTGGACAGGTACATGGATAGGACAGGTTTCGATGGATATGGACCAAGCGCGGGCAGGTGGGGCGAGTGTAGCTGGGACACTGTTGGCCGGTATGGGCAAGTTGGGCCGATCACTCTATGACTCTATGACATGCTCCCTCCTAATGACAGCGAGCACTGTGGTGCAGCAGGTAGAGCCGCTGCCTCACAGCGCTAGAGACCCCGGTTCGATCCTGACCTCGGGTGCTGTCTTTGTGTGGGGTTTGTGTGCTTGCTGCCCATCCCATCTTCTTGCACTTTAGTTCAGTTTAGAGATACAGCACGGTAACAAGCCCTTCGGCCCACCGAGTCCGCGCCGACCAGCGATCCCCGCACACTAACACTATCCTATACACACTGGGGACAATTTACAATTTTTACCAAAGCCAATTAACCGACAAGCCCGTACATCTTGGGGGTGTGGGAGGAAACCGGAGCACCCGGAGAAAACCCACGCGGTCACCGGGAGAGCATACACACTCCGTACAGACAGCACGACTCTACTGCTGCGCCACCGTGCATGTCCAATTCACCTCTACCCCATTGCAGACGTTGGATTTTGTCAATGGAACTGGAGCGCTACAATGCTGTAGAGAGGGGTTATGGGGAGAAGGCAGGAGAATGGGGTTGAGAGGGAGAGATAGATCGGCCATGACTGAATGTTGGAGTAGACTTGATGGGCCGAATGGCTTAATTCTGCTCCTATCACTTATGAACAATTATGGACGGCACGGTGGCGCAGAGGTAGTCACTGCCCGGGTTCGATGCCAACTACGGGTGCTGTCTGTATGGAGTTTGTACGTTCTCCCCGTGACCTGCGTGGGTTTTCTCCGAGATCTTCGGTTTCCTCCCACACTCCAAAGATGTGCAGGTTTGTAGGTTAATTGGCTTGGGTTTGTATACTTGGTGTAAGTGTAAATTGCCCCTAGTGTGCGTAGGATAGTATGCGGGAATCGCTGGTCTGTGCGGACTTGGTGGGCCGAAGGGCCTGATTCCGCGCTGGATCTCTAAAGTAAACTAAACACTGTGAACTGTATTCTGCATAGAGACACAAAAATCTGGAGTAACTCAGCCAGACAGGCAGTATCTCCGGAGAGAGGAAATGGAAAAGGGGAAAGTTAGGAACAGGGGACGTACAACGAGATCTGGGTGTCCTAGTGCATCAGTCACTGAAAGTAAGCATGCAGGTACAGCAGGCAGTGAAGAAAGCCAATGGAATGTTGGCCTTCATAACAAGAGGAGTTGAGTATAGGAGCAAAGAGGTCCTTCTGCAGTTGTACCGGGCCCTGGTGAGACCGCACCTGGAGTACTGTGTGCAGTTTTGGTCTCCAAATTTGAGGAAGGATATTCTTGATATTGAGGGCGTGCAGTGTAGGTTTACTAGGTTAATTCCCGAATGGCGGGACTATCATATGTTGAAAGACTGGAGTGACTAAGCTTGTATACACTGGAATTTAGAAGGATAAGAGGAGATCTTATCGAAACGTATAAAATTATTAAGGGGTTGGACACGTTAGAGGCAGGAAACATGTTCCCAATGTTGGGGGAGTCCAGAACAAGGGGCCACAGTTTAAGAATAAGGGGTAGGCCATTTAGAACTGAGATGAGGAAAAACTTTTTCAGTCAGAGAGTTGTGAATCTGTGGAATTCTCTGCCTCAAAAGGCAGTGGAGGCCAATTCTCTGAATGCATTCAAGAGAGAGCTAGATAGAGCTCTTAAGGATAGCGGAGTCAGGGGGTATGGGGAGAAGGCAGGAACGGGGTACTGATTGAGAATGATCAGCCATGATCACATTGAATGGCGGTGCTGGCTCGAAGGGCCGAATGGCCTCCTCCTGCACCTATTGTCTAACCACATTCTCCTGCCTTCTCCCCATAACCCCTGACACACGCACTGATCAAAAATCTAACAAACTCCACCTTAAAAATATCCACTGACTTGGCCTCCACAGCCTTCTGTGGCAATGAGTCAGATTCCACAGATTCACCACCTTCTGACTAAAGAAATTCCTCCTCATCTCTTTTCTAAAGGTACTTCCTTTTATTCTGAGGCTGTGCCCTCTGGTCCTCTGAATGCATTCAAGAGAGAAGAGAGCGAGATAGAGCTTTTAAGGATAGCGGAGTCAGGGGGTATGGTGAGAAGGCAGGAACGTGGTACTGATTGAGAATGATCAGCCATGATCACATTGAATGGCAGTGCTGGCTCGAAGGGCCGAATGGCCTACTCCTGCACCTATTGTCTATTGGATGACGTTTTGGGTCGAGACCCTTCTTCAGAAATGCTGCACTCTGTAAGGAAAATATGTAAGGGGTGAGTTTCATCGGTGGGCTGGAACAGGCTCGGTGGGCCAAAATAGCTCCTTCTCCATGTTCCAAACAAGTGAGGTGGTATGAACTCCTTTGGAAAGTTGAGTGTTAATATATGCATCAACTGTAACCAGAGAAAGCAGAGATCTGATATCAACAGAAGTGGGGGTGGTAGTTCGCCAGGCCACTGTGGAAAACACTACCTTGGCTGGGAATGAAAATAAAAGCAAACAGCCTGTGGAAACACTGATCCTAATCAAGCATGAAGATCACACAGAGGAGTGATGGGGAGAATTGTGGGCCAGCTGACAACGGCAACAACACTTTTGTTAATCATTCATAAACCCAGTATCGAACAGCCCGCGGAGAACACAAAGCCCTGCATTTGTGTTCAGTTTGGTTTTTAGTTTAGAGACACAGTGCGGTAACAGGCCCTTCGGCCCACCGAGTCCACGCTGACCAGCTATCTCCGCACACTAGGGTTGCCAACTGTCCCGTATTAGCTGGGACATCCCTTATTTTGGGCTAAATTGGTTTGTCCCATACTGGGCCGCCCTTGTCCCATATTAGGCCTGGGTGGCGCTGTAGGCCCGGACACTGTAGGCCCGGACACTGTAGGCCCGGACACTGTAGGCCCGGACACTGTAGGCCCGGACACTGTAGGCCCGGACACTGTAGGCCCGGACACTGTAGGCCCGGACACTGTAGGCCCGGACACTGTAGGCCCGGACACTGTAGGCCCGGACACTGTAGGCCCGGTCACTGTAGGTCCGGACACTGTAGGCCCGGGGGCTGTTGTAGGCCCGGACAGTGTAAGCCCGGACAGTGTAAGCCCGGGCGCCACCTAACGGAGGTTGCGTATCAACCCGCATCCCGGCCGGGGCGGCCTCCATTGGTGGAGCGGGAGCACATGGCCGCTGGCTGGGTGAGGTCACGTGGGGCGCGGGGCGGTGACGTCACCTTTTGTCCCTTATTTGGGAGCGAGAAAGTTCGCACACACACTAACGTTATCTTACACACACAAGGGTCAATTCATGTTGTATCTCTAATGTTAAAAAAAAAATTGAAACCCTCATTTCGATACATTTTGGTGACGAGTTTAGATGGTGGTTCAAGATGGTGGTGTAACACAGGTGGAATGTAACGAGGGCAGTAATAGTCCTATAGTTTAATTTAGAGACACAGCTCGGAAACAGGCCCTTCGGCCTACCGAGTCCGCACCGACCAGTGATCACCACACACTAGCAATTGCGTACTTTTGTAAAAATATTCTGAATTTTTGCTTTTTCCATATATTTCATTAATTTGTTGTATGTGCCATTTATATCTCCCATTCCTCTGATTCTCAGTCCGAAGAAGGGTCTCGACCTGAAACGTCGCCCATTCCTTTTCTCCAGAGACCGCTCTCTAGTTAGTGAGAGCATGGTTCAGTTGCCTGAAAACAGCTGGCAAGCAAACTGTAGGCAGACACAAAATGCTGGAGTAACTCAGCGGGTCAGGGCAGCATCTGTGGAGAAAAGGAATGGGTGATGTTTCGGGTCAAAATCCTTCTTCAGACTGAAAGCTTCTCTATATTCCAGTCTGAAGAAGGGTCCCGACCCGAAACGTCACCTATCCATGTTCTCCAGAGATGTTGCCTGACCCGCTGAGTTACTCCAGCATTTTGTGTCTATCTTTAGTATAACGCTATGGTCTCACCATCTCAATTTGAGTGATGAATTTGCCAGTGAAATTATCAACTACGGGGGATAAATCCTAAAAAGGAGTTTAAAATGGTACATGATAAGAAAGCAGGCCAAGAAACAGCACATGGAGAGGAGTTTTGAAAACTGTATATATAATTCATGTACCAGGGCACAGTGCCACAACCTTAGAGAGATTTGTGTAGGAAGGAAATGCAGATGCTGGTTTAAACCAAAGATAGACACAAAATGCTGGAGTAACTCAACGAACAGGCAGCATCTCTGGAGAGAAGGAATGGGTGACGTTTCACAGGTTTCACATGAAATGTCACCCATTCCTTCTCTCCAGAGAGAGAGAGAGAGTCCAGTCAAGGATAGTCCGAGGGTCACCGATGAGGTAGATAGTAGTTCAGCACTGCTCTCTGGTTGTGGTAGGATGGTTCAGTTGCCTGAGAACAGCAAGATTATGTCTAATTTCTGGGGTATCTGAACTGTTTGGATAGAATGCAAAACGAACCATTTCACTGTGTCTCTTTACGGTATACTTGACAATAATAAATCTAAACGTAAGTGGGACTAGCATAGATGGGGCATACGTTGTTCGTAAGTGATAGGAGCAGAATTAGGCCATTCGGCCCATCAAATCTACTCCGCCATGCAATTATGGCTGATCTATCTCTCCCCCTCAACCCCATTCTCCTGCCTTCTCCCCACAACCCCTGACACCCGTACTAATCAAGAATCCATTTATCTTCGTGCACCCTTTCCAGTTCAATAGCAACCTTTCCAGAACTGAGCCCTATGTATTCCCGACCTCAAAACCATGTTTTTAGATTTTTTAGATTTAGATTTAGAGATACAGCGCAGAAACAGGCCCTTCGGCCCACCGGGTCCGCGCCGCCCAGCGATCCCCGCACACTAACACTATCCTACACCCACTAGGAACAATTTTTTACATTTGTCCAGCCAATTAACCTACATACCTGTACGTCTTTGGAGTGTGGGAGGAAACCGAAGATCTCAGAGAAAAGCCACGCAGGTCACGGGGAGAATGTACAAACTCCGTACAGACGGCGCCCATAGTCAGGATCGAACCCGAGTCTCCGGCACTGCATTAGCTGTAAGTCAGCAACTCTACCGCTGCGCCACCGTGCTGCCACCGTGTTCTCCATAGACGCTGCCTGACCTGCTGAGTTCCTCCAGCTAGCTCTACTATCTAGCTCTCTCCTGAATGCATTAATAGACAATAGGTGCAGGAGGAGGTCATTCGGCCCTTCAAGCCAGCACCGCCATTCAATGTGATCATGGCTGATCATTCTCAATCAGTACTCCATACCCCAGTGCCTTTGCCTCAGTGTGCTGTGACCCAAATTGCCAAACTTGTAAGCAAGCAAAAACAATGGGATTCTCAGCCAGTACCACACATGCTGAATTACTTTAGGAAAATAACTGCAGATGCTGGTACAAATCGAAGGTATCACAAAATTACTTTAGGAAAATAACTTTAGAAAACTACTTTAGAAAACTTACTTAGAAAAATTACTATAGAAAATTACTTTAGGAAACTTACTTAGAAAAATTACTTTAGGAAATTACTTTAGAAAATTACTTTAGGAATTACTTTAGGAAAATAACTGCAGATGCTGGTACAAATCGAAGGTATCACAAAATGCTGGAGTAACTCAGCAGGTCAGGCAGCATCTGGGAGAGAGGGAATGGGTGACGTTTCGGGTCGAAGACCCATTCCCTCTCTCCTAGATGCTGCCTGACCTGCTGAGTTACTCCAGCATTTTGTGATGCTCAATTACTTGCTGCGAAGAAAGATTTTAGACTTGAGAGATACCAGCGTGGAAACAGGCCCTTCAGCCCACCGGGTCCACGCCGACCAGCAATCCCGGGACAATTTCACAATCTTTACCAAAGCCAATTAACCTACAAACCTGTACGATGTTTGGAGTGTGAAAGGAAACCGGAGCACCCGGAGAAAACCCACGCGGTCACGGGGAGAACTAATTTCCACTAGTGGGAGAGTCTAGGACCAGAAGTCACAGCCTCAGAACTAAAGGATGTTCTTTTAGGAAGGAGATGAGGAGGAATTTCTTGAGTCAGAGGGTGGTGAATCTGTGGAATTCTGTGCCACAGAAGGCTGTAGAGGCCAAGTCAGTGGATACTTTTCAGGCAGAGATAGATAGATTCTTGATCAGTGCGGGTGTCAGGGGTTATGGGGAGAAGGCAGGAGAATGGGGTTAGGAGGGAGGGAGAGATCAGCCACGATCGAATGGCAGAGTAGTTTTGATGGGCCGAATGGCCTAATTCTACTTCTATCACTTATGAATGATGATGTCCAAACTCCGTACAGACTGCACCCGTGGTCAGGATCGATCCTGGGTCCCTGGCGCTGTGAGGCAGCAACTCTACCGCCGCGCCACTCTAGAGGTAGGGTAATCTCTCTCCCCCCCCCTTAACATCTGAGGGAAAGATAAAAGCAACTGCAGGCAGCCTGGGGAATGTTTCAGGAATTCCTTTGAGCTGACGGCACCAGGCACTCTTTCAAATTCCCTGAGGCAAACCAGCAGGTAGTTTCTCCTGGTCCAATCGCTGTAGAGATTACTGGGGCCCAACCAGCTCGGAGTGGCACAGGTCAGAGGCTCCATCAACGCATGAATGCAACAATTACTTACAGATGATGCTGTGCAGCCGAAAAAAATAGATTCCTGCATCTCCCCACCCCCCCGCCCCCTCCCGCCAGACCCCTGAAACTAAAACCAGCCACTCTCACATCGAGTCCAGAAATCTTTTTTTACCAATTTTATGCTGCGCATTGTGGCGCAGCGGTAGAGTTGCCGCCTCGTGGCGCCAGAGGCCCGGGTTCGATCTTGACCACGGGCGCTGTCTGTACGGAGTTTGTGCGTTCTCCCGTGACCTGCGCGTGGCTTTTCTCCGAGATCTTCGGCTTCCTCCCACACTCCAAAGCCGTGCACAGTTTAAGAATAAGGGGTCGGCCATTTAGAACTGAGACGAGGAAAAACTTTTTCAGTCAGAGAGTTGTGAATCTGTGGAATTCTCTGCCTCAGAAGGCAGTGGAGGCCAATTCTCTGAATGCATTCAAGAGAGAGCTGGATAGAGCTCTTAAGGATAGCGGAGTCAGGGGGTATGGGGAGAAGGCAGGAACGGGGTACTGATTGAGAATGATCAGCCATGATCACATTGAATGGCGGTGCTGGCTCGAAGGGCCGAATGGCCTCCTCCTGCACCTATTGTCTATTGTTTGTAGGTTAATTGGCTTGGTATAAATGTAAAACTGTCCTTAGTGGGTGTAGGGTAGTGTTGGTGTGTAGGGATTGCTGGCCGGTACGGACTCGGTGGGCTGAAGGGCCTGTTTCCTCGCTGGATCTCTGAACTAACCTAAACTATAAACTAAACTGCAGTTTTTCTCATTTGGTGCTGATTTTAGTGAAAACGAGCTGTATTTCAAAAGGGCCCCGACCCGAAAGGTCATCTATTCCTTTTCTTCAGAGATGCTGTCTAACCCGCTGAATTACTCCAGCATTTTGTGCCCGCTCCACTGCGAAATCTCCTCACATTACGCCCACTTTGAAGAAGTTCTCCTCCTCTCTCTGACGAGAGTTTTGCAACACTTTCTCTCCCTGCTCCAACTCTGTGATTCCTCCTGCTCTACCATCATGTTTTAACCCTGACTCGTCTGGAGAAGGGTCTCGGCCCAAAACATCACCTGTTGCTTTTCTCCAGGGATGCTGTCTGACCTGCTGAGTTTAGTTTTAGTTTAGTTTACGATGCAGCGCAGAAACAAGCCCTTCAGCCTACCTGGTCCGCACTGACCAGAGATCACCGCACACTAACACCATTCTGCACACACCTGGGGGTAATTTACATTTATGCCAAGCCAATTAACCTACAAACCTGCACGTTTTTGGAGTGTGGGAGGAAACCGAAGATCTCGGAGATGAGGAAAAACTTTTTCAGTCAGAGAGTTGTGAATCTGTGGAATTCTCTGAATGCATTCAAGAGAGAGCTAGATAGAGCTCTTAAGGATAGCGGAGTCAGGGGGTATGGGGAGAAGGCAGGAACGGGGTACTGATTGAGAATGATCAGCCATGATCACATTGAATGGCGATGCTGGCTCGAAGGGCCGAATGGCCTCCTCCTGCACCTATTGTCTATTGTCTATTGTCTATTGACAGCACCCATAGTCAGGATTGAACTCAGCTCTCTGAGGAAGCCAGGCAGCAACTCTATCATGTGTATAGGGAACGAGCTGCTGGAGGATTCAGTTGAGACGGGTACTATAAAAGACACTTGGACAGGTACATGGACAGGAAAGGTTTAGAGGGATGTAGGCCAGGCGTGGGCAGGTGTGCATTGTGCAGATGGGACATCACGGTTGGCAAGGACACCTTGGGCCGAATGGCCTGCTTCAATGTTGTACGACTCGATGACTAACTGTTTTGCAGAGAAACAGGGGGAATAATATAGCAAAGCTTGGAATAGTTAAAGAAACAGATGAAGACCACATCAAAGCCCATCTAGAGGGGACCACCTCTTGTCTGGGTAAAGTAGAATCAAAGGCAGACTGACAACTAATGATCAAGAGGGGCTTTAGAGTGGAGCGTAGGAAAATTAATGTCATCCATTGGAATCTGGTTTTAATTTCCCCCGCGCTGGTACATAAAAAAAGAGTAGGGTAAACCATATGACAGGTACCGCGCTGTTTAGTTTAGAGATACAGCGCGGAAACAGGCCCTTCGGCCCACCAAGTCCGCACCGACCAGCGATCCCCGCACACTAACACAATCCTACACCCACTAGGGACAATTTACCTTTTCCCTAAGGTAATTAACCTACAAACCTGCACGTCTTAGAAGTGTGGGAGGAAACCGAAGATCTTGGAGAAAACCCACGCAGGTCAAGGGGTAAATGTACAAACTCCGTATGGACAGCGCCCGTAGTCGGGATCGAACCCGAGTCTCTGGCGCTGTGAGGCAGCAACCGTAAAAGTGCCACCGTAAAAGTGAGCGCGTTCATAACAAGAGGAGTTGAGTATAGGAGCAAAGAGGTCCTTCTGCAGTTGTACAGGGCCCTAGTGAGACCGCACCTGGAGTACTGTGTGCATTTTTGGTCTCCAAATTTGAGGAAGGATATTCTTGCTATTGAAGGTGTGCAGCGTAGGTTTACTAGGTTAATTCCCGGAATGGCGGGACTGTCATTTGCTGAGCGACTAGGCTTGTATACACTGGAATTTAGAAGGATGAGAGGAGGTCATATCGAAACGTCTAAGATTATTAAGGGCACGTTAGAGGCAGGAAACATGTTCCCAATGTTGGGGGAGTCCAGAACAAGGGGCCACAGTTTAAGAATAAGGGGTAGGCCATTTAGAACTGAGATGAGGAAAAACGTTTTCAGTCAGAGTTGTGAATCTGTGGAATTCTCTGCCTCAGAAGGGCAATTCTCTGAATGCATTCAAGAGAGAGCTAGATAGAGCTCTTAAGGATAGCGGAGTCAGGGGGTATGGGGAGAGGGCAGGAACGGGGTACTGATTGAGAATGATCAGCCATGATCACATTGAATGGCGGTGCTGGCTCGAAGGGCCGAATGGCCTCCTCCTGCACCTATTGTCTGTTGTCTATTGAAGATTGGGTTGATTTAGAAAGCTCAGAGAAAGTGAACAATGAAATGAGAGAAATGGAAAGCCCGTCAGAAGATTGTATGGTTTAATGAGTGCAAGGCAGTAAAGACTGGCTAACTAAATTGAAAATGTTTTTCAATGAAGAACCTTTCGTGAGGCACAGTGACACAGTGGCAGAGAGTGATACAGTGCGGAAACATGCCCTTCGGCCCAACTCGCCCACACCGGCCAACATGTCCCAGCTACACTAAGCCAAATCGGGTGAGCAAGTTGGAGTTGCTGCCTCACAGCGCCAGAGACCCCGGTTCGATCCTGACTGCGGGTGCTGTCTGTACGGAGTTTTTTTTAAGATTTAGATTTAGAGATACAGCGCGGAAACAGGCCCTTCGGCCCACCGAGTCCGCGCCGCCCAGCGATCAATCAATCAATCAATCAATAGTCAATTTATTTGTCACATACACATAAATGTGCAGTGAAATGAAAGATTACCCACAGTCCAACAATAAGACCAATAAAAATAAGCAATAAAAATATGCAATAACACATACAATCATAAGCCAACACCAAACAAAAGAAACATCCATCACAGTGAGTCTCCTCCAGTCCCCTCCTCACAGTGATGGAAGGCCAGAATATCTCCCCGCACATTAACACTATCCTAACACGATCCTGACTGCGGGTGCTGTCTGTACGGAGTATTTTTTTAGGTTTAGATTTAGAGATACTGCGCGGAAACAGGCCCTTCGGCCCATCGAGTCCACGCCGTCCAGTGATCCCCGCACATTAACACTATCCTACACACACTAGGGACAATTTTTACATTTACCCAGTCAATTAACCTACAAACCTGTACGTGTTTGGAGTTTGGGAGGAAACCGAAGATCTCGGAGAAAACCCACGCAGGTCACGGGGAGAACGTACAAACTCCGTACAGACGGCGCCCGTAGTCAGGATCGAACCCGAGTCTCCGGCGCTGCATTCGCTGTAAGGCAGCAACTCTACCACTGCGCCACCGTGCCGGAGTTTGTGCGTTCTCCCCGTGACCTGCGTGGGTTTTCTCCGGGAGCTCTGGTTTCCTTTCACACTCCGAAGTCGCACAGGTTTGTAGGATAATTGGCTTGGCAAAATTGTACATTGCCCCTGGTGTGTGTAGGGTAGTGTTAGTGTGTGGGGGAATCGCTGGTCGGCGCGGTCGTGGTGGGCCAAAGGGCCTGTTTCCGCGCTGTATCTCTAAAGTAAACTAAGATGGGCACTTCCAATGAGGGAACTATGTTTAATATGGTATACTTGAGCTTCAGAATTGAATTTGATAGGATGCCACATCACGTTCATAGGTTGTAGGAGAATTAGGCCATTCGGCCCAACAGGTCTACTCCGCCATTCAATCATGGCTGATCTATCTTTCCCTCTCAACCCCATTCTCCTGCCTTCTCCCCATAACCCATGACACTCACACTGATCAAGAATCTAACAAACTGAGGAAGATGCTATGAGGTTGCAGGGTGACTTGGACAGGTTGTGTGAGTGGGCGGATGCATGGCAGATGCAGTTTAATGTGTATAAGTGTGAGGTTATCCACTTTGGTGGTAAGAATAGGAAGGCAGAGTATTATCTGAATTAGGAAAAGGGGACGTACAACAAGATCTGGGTGTCCTAGTGCATCAGTCACTGAAAGGAAGCATGCAGGTACAGCAGGCAGTGAAGAAAGCCAATGGAATGTTGGCCTTCATAACAAGAGGAGGTGAGTATAGGAGCAAAGAGGTCCTTCTGCAGTTGTACCGGGCCCGAGTGAGACCGCACCTGGAGTACTGTGTGCAGTTTTGGTCTCCAAATTTGAGGAAGGATATTCTTGCTATTGAGGGTGTGCAGTGTAGGTTTACTCGGTTAATTCCCGGAATAGCGGAACTATCATATGTTGAAAGACTGGAGCGACTAAGCTTGTATACACTGGAATTTAGAAAGATAAGAGGAGATCTTATCGAAACTTTTAAGATTATTAAGGGGTTGGACACGTTAGAGGCAGGAAACATGTTCCCAATGTTGGGGGAGTCCAGAACAAGGGGCCACAGTTTAAGAATAAGGGGTAGGCCATTTAGAACTGAGATGAGGAAAAACGTTTTCAGTCAGAGAGTTGTGAATCTGTGGAATTCTCTGCCTCAGAAGGGCAATTCTCTGAATGCATTCAAGAGAGAGCTAGATAGAGCTCTTAAGGATAGCGGAGTCAGGGGGTATGGGGAGAAGGCAGGAACGGGGTACTGATTGAGAATGATCAGCCATGATCACATTGAATGGTGGTGCTGGCTCGAAGGGCCGAATGTCCTCCTCCTGCACCTATTGTCTAACCACATTCTCCTGCCTTCTCCCCATAACCCCTGACACACGCACTGATCAAGAATCTAACAAACTCCACCTTAAAAATATCCACTGACTTGGCCTCCACAGCCGTCTGTGGCAATAAGTCAGATTCCACAGATTCACCACCTTCTGACTAAAGAAATTCCTCCTCATCTCTTTTCTAAAGGTACTTCCTTTTATTCTGAGGCTGTGCCCTCTGGTCCTAGACTCTCCCACTGGTGGAAACATCCTCTCCACACCCACTCCATCCAGACCTGTCACATCACAGATTTTTTACCAAGACCAAAGATCGCGGCTAACAAATTGGCCCTTGACTCTCAGTCTGAAGAAGGGTCGTTTCAACCCGAAACGTCACCTATTCATTTTCTCCAGAGATGCTGCCTGACCCTCTGAGCCACTCCCAGCTTGGTGTGACTACAAACAGTTTATACATATGGAAATGGCAATGAGAGGTCGGGTGCAGTGTACAGTTCTCCAGAGAGAGAGAACTCTCCACCATCCTATAGACCACAACCATGGTTAACATAGGGACATAGAAAATAGGTGCAGGAGGAGGCCATTTGGCCCTTCGAGCCAGCACCGCCATTCATTGTGATCATGGCTGATCATCCACAATCAGTAACCCGTGCCTGCCTTCTCCCCATATTCCTTGATTCTGCTAGCGCCAGTGATTTGGCCTCCACTGCCCTCTGTGGCAGAGAATTCCACAAATTCACAACTCTCTGGGTGAAAAAGTTTCTTCTCACCTCAGTTTTAAATGGCCTCCCCTTTATTCTTAGACTGTGTGTGTCCCCTGGTTCTGGAATCCCCCAACATTGGGAACATTTTTCCTGCATCTAGCTTGTCCAGTCCTTTTGTATTGTGATACGTTGGCGAGACGCCAAACATTTAATAATTAGAGGAGAACAATGCAAAGAATGCAAAATCTCCGAAACAATCACCGCATCCGTGGGAGAACCAGTTCAACAGAAACCGGAGGACAGAGCGTGTCAATGAACAGATAATGTCGTGAAACCTCAACCAAAGGCAATATCTCCATCAAACCATCCAGGAACAATCAATAGACAATTGACAATAGACAGCAGAAGAAGGGTCTCGACCCGAAACGTCACCCATTCCTTCTCTCCTGAGATGCTGCCTGACCTGCTGAGTTACTCCAGCATTTTGTGAATAAATACCTTCGATTTGTACCAGCATCTGCAGTTATTCTTTTATACAGGTGCAGTCCATTCGGCCCTTCGAGCCAGCACCGCCATTCAATGTGATCATGGCTGATCATTCACAATCAGTACCCCGTTCCTGCCTTCTCCCCATCTACTGGAGTTCCAACAGAGCTCTGTGGACCTGCATGCCTACACCCTGTAGTTGCTGCCTCACAGCGCCAGAGACCCGGGTTCCATCCCGACCTCGGACGCAGCCTGTACGGAGTTTGTACCTTCCACCCCCCCCCCCCGTGACCTGTGTGGGTTTCCTCCGGGTGCTCCGGTTTCCGCCCACATTAAGAATACGGGTTGTAGGTTAATTGGCTTCTGTAAATTGGCCCAAGTGTGTCGGATGAGGAAGAAAAACCTCCCCTCTAATATATGATGAAAGGAGAATATAGAATGAAAACAGGACACTGGGGGGTTTAGTCACGTAAGGGGAACCAACCTGAAACACAGGTCCCCCAACATCGTGAACATGTTTCCTGCCTCTAGCGTGTCCAATCACTTAATAATCTTATATGTTTCAATAAGATCCCTTCTCATACTTCTAAATTCCAGTGTATACAAGCCTAGTCGCTCCAGTCTTTCAACATACGACAGTCCCGCCATTCCGGGAATTAACCTCGTGAACCACTCCCTCAATAGCAAGAATATCCTTCCTCAAATCTGGAGACCAAAACTGCACACTGTACTCCAGGTGCGGTCTCACCAGGGCCCTGTACAACTGCAGAAGGACCTCTTTGCTCCGATACTCAACTCCTCTTGTTACGAAGGCCAACATTCCATTAGCGTTCTCCTGCCTTCTCCCCATTACCCCGTACACTTGCACTATCCTACACACACTAGGGACAGTGCACGATTTTTTACCAAAGCCAATTAACCTGCACGTCTTTGGAGTGAGGGACGAAACCAGAGCACCCGGAGAAAACCCACGTGGTCACATGGAGAACGTACAAACTCTGTACAGACAGAACCCGTAGTCAGGATCGAACCCGAGACTCTGGCGCTGTAAGGCAGCAATTCTACTGCTGCGCCACCGTGCCGCCCTTTAGTTTAGAGATACAACAAGGAAACAGGTCTTCGGCCATGGAGTCCACGCCAACAATCGACCACCTGTTCATGCTAGTTCTATGTTAAGATACATTGCCCACCACTCCCAGCACATCCACATGCCTGTCTGAAAGTCTCTTGAACCCCGTGATCGTATCTGCCTCCACCACTACTCTCTGTGTAAAAAAACACCTCCCACACATCTCCTACAAAGTTTACCCCTCAGACCTTAAAGCTATGCACTCTAGTCTTTGATATTTCCACTCTGGGAGAAAGCTTCTCTCTGTCTATCCGAACTATGCTTCTTATAATTTCATATACCTCGATCTGATCTCCCTTCAACCTTTATGGGCGGTCACGGTGGCGCAGCGGTAGAGTTGCCGCCTTACAGCGAATGCAGCGCCGGAGACCCGGGTTCCATCCCGACTACGGGTGCTGTCTGCACGGAGTTTGTACGTTCTCCCCATGGGTTTTCTCCGAGATCTTCGGTTTCCTCCCACACTCCAAAGACGTGCAGGTTTGTAGGTTAATTGGCTTGGTAAACGTTTTAAAAAATTGTCCCTCGTGGGTGTAGGATAGTGTTAGTGTGCGGGGATCACTGGTCGGCACGGACCCGATGGGCCGAAGGGCCTGTTTCCGCCCTGTATCTCGAAACTAAACTAAACTAAGCTCCAATGTTCCAGAGATCTCAATCCAAGTTGGCCCAATCTCTCCTGACAGCTGATGCCTTCTAATCCAGGCAGCATTTACTCCCTCTCAATAGGCAATAGGTGCAGGAGGAGGCCATTTGGCCCTTCCAGCCAGCACCGCCATTCAATGTGATCATGGCTGATCATTCTCAATCAGTACCCCGTTCCAGCCTTCTCCCCATAGCCCCTGACTCTGCTATCCTTTCTATCCTTTAGGAGCTCTATCTCTCCCCCCCACACTACCTTGACCCCTCCCTAGTCCCTTAACCCACCAGCCCCAACCATACATCTCTCTCCCCCTCCATCAACCCATTCTCCCCAACCCCAAGCTCTCCTCATGCTCTCTGTACCCCAGCCCCTACCCCCCTCTCTCCATCCCTCCCCCGGCACTACCCAACCCTCCTACGCCACCACTCGCCCCACCCACCCCTCCATGTTGGTCAACCTTTTCTGCACCCTCTCCAAAACCTCCACACCCTTCCTTTAATGGGGGGCGACCAAGACTGCACCCAACGTTCTCCCGATTTTGAATGCAGTGACAGTGTCCTTCAGCGTCTCTGTTTCAAGAACAACTCCACCCTCTCCACAGCTCTCTTAGTTTAGTTTAGAGACACAGCGTGGAAACAGATCCTTCGGCTCACCGAGTCCCCGAAGACCAGCGATCACCCCGTACACTAACACTATCCTACACACACCAGGGACAATTTACAGAAGCCAATTAACCTGCGCACCTGTATGTCATTGGAGTGTGGGAGGAAACCGGAGCACCCGGAGACAACCCACGTGATCACAGGGAGAACGTACAAACTCCGTACAGACAAGCACCCGTAGTCAGGATCGAACCCGGGTCTCTGGCGTTGTAAGGCAGCAACCCTCTTGCTATTGTGGGCGTGCAGCATAGGTTTACTAGGTTAATTCCCGGAATGGCGGGACTGTCGTATGTTGAAAGACTGGAGGGACTGGGCTTGTATACATTGGAATTTAGAAAGATGAGAGGAGATCTTATCGAAATGTATAAGATTATTAAGGGGTTGGACACGTTAGAGGCAGGAAACATGTTCCCAATGTTGGGGGAGTCCAGAACCAGGGGCCACACAGTTTAAGAATAAGGGGTAGGCCATTTAGAACTGAGATGAGGAAAAACATTTTCAGTCAGAGAGTTGTGAATCTGTGGAATTCTCTGCCTCAGAAGGCAGTGGAGGCCAATTCTCTGAATGCATTCAAGAGAGAACTAGATAGAGCTCTTAAGGATAGCGGAGTCAGGGGGTATGGGGAGAAGGCAGGAACGGGGTACTGATTGAGAATGATCAGCCATGATCACATTGAATGGCGGTGCTGGCTCGAAGGGCCGAATGGCCTCCTCCTGCACCTATTGTCTATTGTCTATTGTCTAACTCTACCGCTGCGCCACCGCGCCGCCCTTGGTAAGACCTCGACATCAAGGCTTTGATATCATTCCAACTCCCTGCTGCCAATCAGTGATCCCGGTCAAGGCCTATAAATCCCATCACCCACCGGCCTGTCGGCACTCAGTGAAACATATTAACAAGACTCAGGAGTGTAGGAACAGTCAGTCCCTGGTTCAAAGATACGGGTAGAAAACTGTTGAATGATATCGAGATTAGAAAGAAATGTTAACTAACTCGGTGGCGGTATACAAACCCAAGCCAATTAACGTACAGACCTGCACGTCTTTGGAGTGTGGGAGGAAACTGAGGATCTCGGAGAAAACCCACGCAGGTCACGGGGAGAACGTACAAACCACGTACAGACAGCGCCCGTAGTTGGCATCGATACCTCTGTGCCACCGTGCCGCCCATAATTGTTCATAAGTGATAGGGCCAGAATGAAGCCATTCGGCCCATCAAGTTTACTCCGCCATTCAGTCATGGCCGACCTATCTCTCCCTCTCAACCCCATTCTCCTGCCATCTCCCCATAACCCCTCTCATCAGCATTGTAGCGCTCCAGTTCCATTGGCAAAATCCAACGGGGTAGAGGTGAATTGGACGTGCACGGTGGCGCAGCGGTAGAGTTGCTGCCTCACGGCGCCAGAGACCCAGGTTCGATCCCGACTACGGGCGCTGTCCGTCCGGAGTTTGTACGTTTTCCCCGTGACCTGCGTGGGTTTTCTCCGGGTGCTCTGGTTTCCTCCCACACTCAAGACGTGCAGGTTTGTCGCTTAATTTGGCTTCTGTAATTGTAAATTGTCCCTAATGTGTGTAGGATAATGTTAGTGTGCGCGGGGATCGCTGGTCGCTGAGGCCTCGGTGGGCCAAAGGGCCTGTGTCTCTAAAAATAAAACTCACAGATTCCCTGGACCTCGATGTCAAGAAACGTCTCTACAGAAAATGTGAACCCTCAGTATAGGAGGCGATTTCAACAGAATGGTCCATCTCGTTCCTCTAGTATCTTTGGTGGGTACTGACATCCCCACCATCGAAGGGATCTACAGGAGTCTCTACCTCAAAAAGGCAGCCAGCATCACCAGAGACCCACACCACCCTGGCCACACTCTCATCTCACCCCTGCCATTGGGAAGAAGGTACAGGAGCCTGAAAACTGTAACGTCCAGGTTCAGGAACAGCTGCTTCCCATCAACTATCGGACTTTTCAGAAATTCTAGGAGCAGAATTAGGCCATTCGGCCCATCAAGTCGATTCCGTCATCCGATCATGCCTGATCCATCTCTCCCTCCTATCCCCATTCTCCTGCCTTCTCCCCATAACCCCTGACACCCGTACTTATCAATAATTTATCTGCCTCTGCCTTAAAAAATATCCACTGACTTGGCCTCCACAACCTTCTGTGGCAATGAATTCCACAGATTCACCACCCTTCTGACTAACAAAATTCCTCCTCATCCCCTTTCATAAAGGAACGTCCTTTATTCCAGAGATTGCAAAGTGTTGTGATGGTAGACGAGATATTGTCTTTACCAATCCTTGATCTCCTCCTTCACTCCCTTCCTCAGCTCTGCTTTGAACAGGGACAGTTCTGAGGCCGAGGCTGGACTGAAGGTGGAATGAGGATGATGTTTCCTGGCCCAGGAACATCTTAGGCTGAAAACATCCCGCTTCATGTTTATGTTTAGAGATACAGCGCGGAAACAGGCCCTTCGGCCTACCGGGTCCGCGCCGACCAGCGATCCCCGCACACATTAACACTACCCTACACCCACTAGGGACAATGTTTACATTTATACCAAGCCAATTAACCTACAAACCTGTACGTCTTTGGAGTGTGGGAGGAAACCGAAGATCTCGGAGAAAACCCCAAGCAGGTCACGGGGGGGGGAGAATGTACAAACAAGACAAGTCAATTTTATTTGTACAGCACATTTAAAAACAACCCACGTTGACCAAAGTGCTGTACATCAGTCCAGGTACTAAGAAACAAACATACAATGGCACACAAACATAACAGCACATACATAAACAGTTCACAGCGCCCCCTCAGAGGATGGAACCCGGGTCTCCGGCACTGCATTCGCTGTGAGGCGGCAACTCTACCGCCGCGCCACCGTGACCGCCCTCGGTGAAGCGAGACCAAGCCCGCAGCATGCTGGACTTAGGGAGACGTATTCAAAGCCGGCCCCTCCCCCCCCACCCCGGGTGCTCCGGTTTCCTCCCAGGTCCCAATGACGTGCAGGATTACAGGTTGATCGGCCTCTGTTACTTGCCCACGAGTGTGTAGGGAGTGGATGTGAAAGTGGGATAACGTTTTGTGTTTGATCAGTAGTGTGGATTGAGTGTGAGTGAACAGTGCCCATAACCAGAGTGAGGATTACCACAACACCTTCAGTTGAAGGTCGGCACAAAATGCTGGAGTAACTCAGCGGGTCAGGCAGCATCTCAGGAGAGAAGGAATGGGTGACGTTTCGGGTCGAGACCCTTCTTCAGACTGACGAAGGGTCTCGACCCGAAACGTCACCCATTCCTTCTCTCCTGAGATGCTGCCTGACCCGCTGAGTTACTCCAGCATTTTGTGTCTTATCTTCGGTGTAAACCAGCATCTGCAGTTCCTTCCTACACATTTCATCCGCTCCACTGCGAAATCTCCTCAAGCAATGTCTACTTTGAAGACGTTCTCCTCCTCTCTCCAACGAGAGTTCTGCACGCCACCCTCTCGCTGCCCCCCACCCCCCTCTGTTATTCCTCCTGCTCTCCGACTCTTTGTCCTATTTTCTCAATGCATCTCCCTCTCCCCTGACATCAGTCTGAAGGAGGATCTTGACAAGGGTTGCCAACTGTCCCCTATTAGCCTGGACATCCCGTACTTTGGGCTAAATTGGTTTGTCCCGTATGGGACCACCCATATTAGGCCCGCGGGCGGCTCTAGGCCGGGACAGTGTAGGCTAACGGAGGGGGCAGGCGTGTTCGCCTAACGGAGGTTGCGTAGCAACACGCCTCCCGGCCCGGGCGGCCGCCGTTGGTGGAGCGGGAGCACGTGGCCGCTGGCTGGGTGAGGTCACCTTGTCCCGTATTTGGGAGTGAGATAGTTGGCAACCCTAATCTCGACCCGAAACGTCACCCATTCCTTCTCTCCATAGACGCTGCCTGTCCCGCTGAGTTACTCCAGCATTTTGTGTCTATCTGCAGTTCCTTCACACACCATCAGTTGAGGAGTTGCTTGCAAGCTTAGTGTTGGTCTTAATCCATGAATTCATTTTAAGGTGTATGTACGTTTGATCGGTGAACAGCAAGGTATTGGTTTCAAGTACGAGCTCAGTTTCGCACAACAGCAACTAACCGTTGCCAAGTAACAGGCATGGTGGCGCAGCGGGCAGAACCACTGCCTCACATCACCCGGGTTCCACCCTGACCTCGCGCGCTGTCTGTGTGGAGTTTGCAAGTTCTCCGTGACCTTCCTCCGGTTTCCTCTCATGTCCCAAAGTCCGTGCGGGTTTGTAGGTTAATCGGCGCTCTGTAAAGTGCCCCCCAGTGTGTAGGGAGTGGATGAGAAAGTGGGATAACACGGAACTAGTGTGGACGGGCGGCAGCCGGTCGGCATGGACTCGGTGGGCCGAAGGGCCTGTTTCCCTGCTGTTTGCAACTAAAAGAGCTCAAGTGTATTTTCAGGGAACGTGAAGGGGTAAAGGAGGAAGAAAAACACACACGCATAAATATATACATACGTATACACACATGAAGACAGTGAGGCGGAGACCATAGGCAGGTAGACACACGCACACACACAGACAAATGCACAGACACACACACTCAGACACACACACACACACACACACACAGACACACACACTCAGACACACACACGCACACACACAGACAAATGCACAGACACACACACACTCAGACACACACACACACAGACAAATACGTAAGACACAAACACACTCAGACACAGACACACAAAGAGTCAATAACGCAGACACAGAGACACACACACACAGACAAATATGCAGACGCACACACAAACACAAGACACACAGAAAAACACAGACACATACAGACAGACAGGGAGACACACACACACACACACACACACACACACACACACACACACATGTAGACACAGAGAAATACAGAGAGACGAGAGAGAGAGAGGGACAAGAGAGAGAGACAGAGACGGAGAGACAGAGAGTGATACAGAGACACAGAGAGAGACAGAGAGTGAGACAGAGAGAGAGACAGAGAGAGAGAGAGAGACAGAGAGAGAGAGACAGAGAGAGAGAGACAGAGAGAGAGAGACACACAGAGAGAGAGACAGAGACAATGAGTGTGTCCCAGAATCTTCCTAATGCAGCTACTGTCAAAGCCAGGGGGTAAAACCCTGACACAGCTCACAACAGGAACGTTGGTGCACTGACAGATCACACCCACTTTTCAGACTGCATTCCAGTGTCAATTTGATTAACCTACAGGATGAATGAACAACTGGCTTTGATATTGCGGCCAGCAAGGGGATTTCTGGGCGTGAGCCACAGGTACATTCCTGACCCTCCCCGACACCACAACCCAACTTCAAACCACCTCATCCACCTCCACCTCAACCATCACTTTAGTTTAGTTCTGAGATACGGCGCGGAAACAGGCCCTTCAGCCCATCGCGCCCGCGCCGGCCAGCGATCCCCGCACACTCTACCCATGGACTATCCCAGACACCACCAGATGTGCACCAACCTCGCCACTCTTCCACGTCACAGCTCGACAACTTGGACACGTATATCATCTCACCAAACTTGCCCGCATAAAAATCTAAGTGGCCTTTTTGCAACCAGTACCCACGCGAGCAAAATCTCGGCACGGTGGTAGAGTTGCCGCCTTACAGCGAATGCAGCGCCTGAGACTCAGGTTCGATCCCGACTACGGGCGCTGCCTGTACGCAGTTTGTACGCTCTCCCCGTGACCTGCGTGGGTTTTCTCCGAGATCTTCGGTTTCCTCCCACACTCCAAAGACGTACAGGTATGTAGGTTAATTGACTGGGTAAAATGTAAAAATTGTCCCTAGGGTGTGTGTAGGATAGTGTTAGTGTGCGGGGATCGCTGGGCAGCGCGGACTCGGTGGGCCGAAGGGCCTGTTTCCGTGCTGTATCTCTAAATGCACGAGATAGCCCAGCTGGCTGTTGTGCAGTAGAAAACAGAAACAGAAACTGTCCCTCGCACACTCGAAGCCAATTAGCCTACGAAACTGCACGTCTTTGGAATGTGGGAGGAAACCCACGCTGTTACAGGGAGAACGTACAAACTCCACACAGACAGCACCCGGAGTCAGGATCGAACCCACGTCTCTGGCGCTGTGAGGCAGCAACTCTCACCGCTGTGCCCATTATTTACCGGCACGGTGGCGCAGCGGCTAGAGCTACTGCCTCACAGCGCCCGAGAGACCCGGGTTCATCTCCGTGTGGAGTTCGCACGTTCTCCCTGTGACCGCGTGGGTTTCCTCCGGGCGCTCTGGCTTCCTCCCACATCCCAAAGACGTGCGGGTTGGTAGGTTAATTGGCCCCTAGTGGATGGGAAAGTGGGACGACATAGAACTAGTGTGAACGGGTCATCGATGGTCAGCGTGGACTCGACGGGCTGAAGGGCCTGCGTCCGTGCTGTATCTGTAAACTACACTAAACTATCCAGCTTCAAGAGGAATGAAAGGAGCTCTGATGTATTTTCAGGGAACGTGAAGAGGGGCAGTGAGGTTGAAGGAGGAATAAAAACACACACATATATAAATAGAGACATACAAGCTTCACAGGAAGAGTGTGGCAAGGACAATAGGCACATGGACACATACACGCGTGCACACAGAGACACACGCACACACACAGACACGCAGAGAAACATGCACACACACACACAGACAGGCAGCCAGAGACATGCACATACAGAGAGACACGCAGAGAAACATGCAGACACACACACACATAGGCAGGCACACACACACGCACATGCAGAGAGACACACACACGCATGCAGACACACACACACATACAGAGACACACACACACGCACGCACACACACAGACACGCACACATAGACACGCAGAGAAACATGCACACACACATAGACAGGCACACACACATAGACAGGCACACACACAGAGACATGCACACAGACACACACATAGAGACTCATGGTCACACACACACACACACACATACACAGAGCACCAGAATACAAATTAACCAGTCACATGAACACAACAGATTAAAGTCCTGTGGGAATGCCCGACTTAAGATCCTACCTACAAAAGCTGAAAAGAAGCAAACAAATAATGAAACCACCTCCTCAGACTGCCTCTTGATACCTTGCCAATTGAACAGAGTCCGCTTGCCTTCACAATGTCATCACTAAGATTATCACTAGGCAACTCTGAGTACCCAAGGCTGCAATAGTAGAGGGAGTCTCCCAGAATAAACGCTAACACAGGCCTCTCTCAAACACATGTATGCACTTTCACACACAGCAGGCGCTCTCTGCACGCCATTAAGGCCGCTGTTTATTCCCCAACCAGCACGGCTAAGAGGACTCATTGGAGGGAGAGACTGGAGATGCTGGAAATCTGATGTTAAGGAAAAAGCTGGAGCGATTTCTTTAGTCAGAGGGTGGTGAATCTGTGGAAATCATTCCACCTTCATTCAACCCTTGGCCTCAGAACTGTCCCTGTTCAAAGCAGAGCTGAGGAAGGGACGAGATCAAGGATTGGTAAAGACAATATCTCGTCTTCCATCTCGGGCGGTCACGGTGGCGCGGCGGTAGAGTTGCTGCCTTACAGCGAATGCAGCGCCGGAGACCCGGGTTCGATCCTGACTATGGGTGCTGTCTGTACGGAGTTTGTACGTTCTCCCCGTGACCTGCGTGGGTTTTCTCCGGGATCTCCGGTTTCCTCCCACACTCCAAAGACGTGCGGGTTTGGAGGTTGATTGGCTTGGTAAATGTAAAAATTGTCCCCAGTGGGTGTAGGATAGTGTCAAATGTGCGGGGATCGCTGGTCGGCGCGGACCCGGTGGGCCGAAAGGGCCTGTTTCCGTGTTGTATCTCTAAACTAAACTAAACTAAAAAAGTAAACGAATTCTCAACACTTCGCAATCTCTGGAATAAAGGTCGTTCCTTTAGGAAGATGAGGAGGAATTTCTTTAGTCAGAGTGGGGTGAATCTGTGGAGTTCATTGCCACAGAAGGCTGTGGAGGCCGTCAGTGGATATTTTTAAGGCAGAGAAGATAGATTCTTGGATAGACACAAAATGCCGGAGTAACTCAGCGGGACAGGCAGCATCTCTGGAGAAAAGGAAAGGGTGACGTTTCGGGTCGAGACCCTTCTTCAGACTCCTACACATAGATAAGATTTAGATTTAGAGATACAGCGCGGAAACAGGCCCTTCGGCCCACCGAGTCCATGCCGCCCAGCGATCCCCGCACATTAACACTATCCTACACACACTAGGGACAATTTTTACATTTACCCAGTCAATTAACCTACATACCTGTATGTCTTTGGAGTGTGGGAGGAAACCGAAGATCTCGGAGAAAACCCATGCAGGTCACGGGGAGAACGTACAAACTCCGTACAGACGCCGTCTGTAGTCAGGATCGAACCTGAGTCTCCGGCGCTGCATTCGCTGTAAGGCAGCAACTCTACCGCTGCGCCACCGTGCGGTAAGTTTCTTGATTTTTGTCAGGGGTTACGGGGAGAAGGCAGGAGAATGGGGTTAGGAGGGAGAGATAGATCAGCCATGATTGAATGGCGGAGTAGACTTGATGGGCCGAATGGCCAATTTCCGCTCCCATCACTTAAGATGGTGTCAGTGTTGCCAATGTTGACTGTAATCTTATCTCCAGAAACTAAAGGAGGAACACGACAAGGGTTGAAACTGTCTAATCCTCGGCACCAATCCAGTATCATCCCTTCACCACCCGTCATCTCATTGGATGGTTTGTGTTGCTGAGCTGTTGAGATTCGATTCATTCCTTTTTTCAACTACAATTTGTCACAATAGAAACGAAATGTTCGCTGCTGATGTTGTAGGACTCGGTGTTTGGATAGAACATCATTGTTCTGCTGTCCCAGGGACCTTTGCTTCACCCCTTCAGTATAGTCCAGGCCTTAGATGGTTCACCCACCCTCGAACAGCGACAATGATCAACCCAAACAGAGATAAGGCACACAAGTGCTGGAGTCACAGTTTAAGAATAAGGGATCGGCCATTTAGGGCCGCGATGAGGAAAAAATCTTTCTCACCCAGAGAGTTGTGAATCTGTGGAATTCTCTGCCACAGAAGGCAGTGGAGGCCGATTCTCCAGATGTTTTCAAGAGAGAGTTAGATTTAGCTCTTGGGACTAAAGGAATCAAGGGATATGGGGAGAAAGCAGGAACAGGGTACTGATTTTGGATGATCAACCACGATCACATTGAATGGCGGTGCTGGCTCGAAGGGCCGAAAGGCTAAGCTAAACTCTTACAAAATCTGTAAAAGGTAAATGACTGTGCAAAGCAAAGCTATGCATTAGTTTCTTTGACATTGGGATGGAGGCTTTATACAGTACATTCCCTGGGATATGTGGACACAAGGAACTGCAGATGTCTGCATGCAAAAAAAGACACAAAGTGCTGGAGTAACTCAGCGGGTCGGGCAGCATCTCTGGAGCGAAGGAATGGGTGACGTTTTGGGTCGAGACCCTTCTTCAGACCCAAAACTCCGCCCGTTCCTTCTCTCCAGAGATGCTGCCTGACCCGCTGAGTTACTCCAGCTTTTTGCGTCTATCTTCGGTTTAAACCAGCACCTGCAGTTCATTCCTACACATTCAGGAGGATTCTTCCCTTTACCCATCAGACTATTAAACATTACAAACCCCCCAAAAAAGCTCTGAGATGGAGTTAGCTCTTGCCCAGAGTAGGTGAATCGTGGACCAGAGGACATAGGTTTAAGGTGAGGTGGGAAAGATTTAATAGGAATCTGAGGGGTAACTTTTTCAACACAAAGGGTGGTGGGTGTATGGAATGAGCTGCCAGAGGAGGTACAGTAGTTGAGGCTGGGACTATCCCAACGTTTTAAGAAACATTAAGACAGGTTTATGGGTAGGACAGGTTTGGAGGGATATGGGCCAAACGCGGGCAGGTGGGTCCAGTGTGAGCTGGGACATGTTGGCCAGTGTGGGCAAGTTGGGCCGAAGGGCCTGTCTCTACGCTGTATCACTCTATGACTAAGAGACGATGTGATCAAGTGCGTAGAATGCCTTGTTTTCGTACCAATCATAGTTCATCGACCAAATCACCAGTTGTTTACGTTGCCAAGTATTTGGCACAAAACTGCACCAGGCAGATGTGCACGCAGAGAGAATGGTAAAGAGGTGCCACAAAAGTAAGAATGAAAGGCACTCTGGTGGGGTGGGACGTTCAGGCAGGAAAGTGGAGTGTTGGTTCGGAGAAACATGGAAAAATAGGTGCAGGAGGAGGCCATTCGGCCCTTCGAGCCAGCACCGCCATTCAATTTGATCATGGCTGATCATCCAGAATCAGTTCCCCGTTCCAGCCTTCTCCCCATACCCCTTGGTCCCGTTAGCCCTAAGAGCTAAATCTAACTCTCTCTTGAAAACGTCCAGTGAATTGGTCTCTGCAGGAGATGGGCCTGGTGAATTCTTTGGTGGGGTTTGTCCGTACATGGATTTGAAACTGGGTCTGATGGGGAAGCTTTCAGACTGTTGTGACGGGCAAGGTGTAGTTGGGTTGTAAACTACCCAAGCGGAATTAGTGCTGTTCCTCCAGTTGCCCTGGAGGTGAGGTACCCGAGTCATAGAGTCATACAACGTTGGCTCAACTCGCCCACACCGACCAACATGTCCCAGCTACACTAGTCCAATCTGCCTACATTTGGCCCATGTCCCTCCAAACCTGTCCTATCCATGTACCAGTCTAAATATTTCTTAAATGTTGCGATTGTACCAGCCTCAACTACCTCCTCCGGCAGCTCGTTCCATGCACCCACCACCCATCGCGTGAAAAATATACCCCTCTTCCCTGCCTCACTTAAACCTATGTCCTCAGGTTCTCGATTCCCCTACTCTGGGCATGAGATTCTGTGCATCAACCCGAACTATTCCTCTCATGATTTTGTACATGATTTTTGCTCTTGTGCTAGACTGTTCTATAAAAAAGACACAAAGTGCTGGAGTAACTCAGCGGGTCAGGCAGCATCTCTGGAGAACATGGATAGGTGACGTTTCACAGAGTGCTGGAGTAACTCAGCGGGTCAGGCAGCATCTCTGGAGAACATGGATAGGTGACGTTTCACAGAGTGCTGGAGTAACTCAGCGGGTCAGGCAGCATCTCTGGAGAACATGGATAGATGATGATTCAGGTTGGGACCCTTCAGAGATGCTGACTGGCCTGCTGAGGTACTCCAGCACTTTGTGTCTTTTTTTTTTGTTCTTTGTTTCAACCCAACTGTTGCCCTGATTGTTTCAACCCAACTGTTCCCCTGATTCTCAGTCTGAACAATGATCTTTGAACTTCATCCCCTTTGTCTCGTTTTCACACCATACATTTCCTTATCTCTGTATCTTCCTCTCCCCTGATTCGGTCTGAAGAAGGGTCTCGACCCGAAACATTACCCATTCCTTCTCTCCAGAGATGCTGCCTGACCCGCTGAGTTACTCCAGCATCTTCCCCTCGATATGACACCCTGCTTTTCACCCATCTCTCAACAACACCGGTGTTGGTACAGACACAGAGCCAGAGGGCAGGGAAACAGGCCATTCGGCCCGCCCACAGATACTGGAATCATGTGTAGAACGCATTCAGTGTGTGTAGAGTACTGAAGGAACTGCAGATGCTGGTTTTACACCAAAGATGTACATTTACACAAAATGTTGGAGTAACTCAGCGGGACAGGCAGCATCTCTGGAGCGAAGGAATGGGTGACAACAGACAATAGGTGCAGGAGGAGGTCATTCGGCCCTTCGAGCCAGCACCGCCATTCAATGTGATCATGGCTGATCATTCTCAATCAGTACCCCGTTCCTGCCTTCTCCCCATACCCCCTGACTCCGCTATCCTTAAGAGCTCTATCTAGCTCTCTCTTGAATGCATTCAGAGAATTGGCCTCCACTGCCTTCTGACGTTTCGGGTTGAGACCCTTCTTCAGACTGAGACCCCTGCCTGAAGATGGGTCCTGACCCGAAATGCCACCCATTCCTTCTCTCCAGAGGCGCTGCCTGACCTGCTGAGTTACTCCAGCTTTTTTTGTATCTCTCTTCTTGCTCTATGTTCTCCACGCAGCGTGAATGCACAAAGTAACATTTAACTATGATTATAAGGCACAAAGAAAAACCACTAGATGAGTGGGTAGACACAAAATGCTGGAGTAACTCAGCGAGGACAGGCAGCATCTCGGGAGAGAAGGAATGGGTGACGTTTTGGGTCAAGACCCTTCTTCGGACTGAGACCCCTGTCTGGAAAATGGGTCCTCACACGAGTGTTGTGGACTATAATTTTCTCTGCAACTTTTGCTCTCTGCTCCCTCTTTCCCCCGTCCCTCCCTCCCTCCCTCCCCCCTCCCCTCCCTCCCTCCCCCCTCCCCTCCTCTACTCCAACAGGCAATAACAGACCTCCCTCTATGTTTCATGCCAACCTTCACAATGTCTGCTTCACAATGAGTGTGAGGTGGGGATGGGGGAGGGCAGACATTGTTTCCAACAGAATGAAAGACCTAGACACAAATCCTATTATCTCTGCGGTCTGCTTTAGTGATCACAGAGTCAGCATACTCAGCACTGATTGTTAATGATGAGCACAGCCAGCCCCCCCCCCCCCCACACACACACACCCGCCCGACCAGCAGAACAAGTCCATGCTCCCATTAACAGGCAAATCACCAGCTAGACATTTCCCAGCACAAAAGATGTTTTTGTTTTAAAGCTGGCTGTTAAAATACAGGTTATTATTTACAACATCCCCCCCCCCCCCACTCTCTCTCCTTCCCTACCCCCCCCCCCCTCCCTCTCTCACTATCTCTCTCCCCTCCCCCTCTCTCCTTCCCTACCCCCTCCCTCTCTCCCCTCTATTCCCCTCCTCACTCTCTTTCCTCCCTCCCCCACTCGTTCTCTCCATACGTTCCCTCTCTCCTTCTTATTTATCTTTCTCTCCCCTCCACTCTTCCCCCTCTACTCCCCTCCCCCCCCCCGCTCTCTCCTCTTTCCCCCCTCCCCCTCCCCCTCCCCCTCACTCTCCCCCACTTTTTCTCTTTCCATATCTTCCCTCTCTTTCCCCCTTATTTATCCCCCTCTACTCCCCTCCCACCCCCTGCTCTCTCCCCTCTCCCTCCCTACACTCTTCCTCTCTCCCCCATTCTTTCCCTCTCTTCCCCCTCTCTATTTCTCTCCCCCTCCCTCTCTGTACCTCCACTCTCTCCCCACCCCCCACCTCATTATTCCACGTTCACTTTATCTGCCCACGAACACACACACTCACACAAACACACTCTCTCTCACACACTCACTCACATACATACACACTCACAAACACACTCACACAAACACACTCTCTCACACACTCACTCACATACACACTCACACACACAAACAAACAAACTCACACACTCTCACACAGATATACTCACAAACAAACTCACACACAAACAAACTCACACACACAAACAAACTCACACACACAAACATACTCACACACACAAACAAACTCACACTCTCACACAGATATACACACGAACAAACTCACACACATAGACGCACACACACTCACACACAAACACACACTCTCACACACACACACTTTCTCTCACACACAAACAAACTCACACACACAAACAAACTCACACACTCTCACACAGATATACACACGAACAAACTCACACACACACAGACGCACACAAACAAACTCACTCACACACACTTTCTCTCACACTCACACACACACTCTCACACACTCACACACACACTCTCACACACTCACACAGGGTTTGCAAGGGTCAGGCTGCAGATAAACGGCCGGCTGCAGAGACACTGAACCAGAAGCAACTCTGGAACCCACAAAGGGAGTAAAAGGGAAATATAAACCATTCACACGCCAGCGTCCAACAAGCTGTTCCCCAGGAGTTGCTGACAATAAGATGTGGAGTTTGGCATCTCCATAGACGCGTTAAACTGAAGGGGAAGCGCTGGGTCAACCGCTTATAGTGGAGACTAGTTTACAAGGCAAAGACCAGCGCTGCAAACTGAAACTGTGCGGCTGTGTGAATGTGTGTGTGTGAGTGTGTGACTGTGTGTGTGAGTGTGTGACTGTGTGTGTGTGTATGTGTGTGTGTGACTGTGTGTGTGTGTGACTGAGTGTGTGTGCATGTGTGTGTGACTGAGTGTGTATGTGTGTGTGCGTGTGTGACTGAGTGTGTATGTGTGTGTGCGTGACTGAGTGTGTATGTGTGTGTGTGTGTGACTGAGTGTGTATGTGTGTGTGTGACTGAGTGTGTATGTGTGTGTGTGTGACTGAGTGTGTGTGAGTGTGTGTATGTGACTGAGTGTGTGTGTGTGTGTGAGTGTGTGACTGTGTGTGTATGTGTGTGTGACTGAGTGTATGTGTGTGTGTGACTGAGTGTGTATGTGTGTGACTGAGTGTGTATGTGTGACTGTGTGTGTGGTGTGTGTGTGACTGCTGTGCTGAA